>NW_026136707.1:3802632-4402632 GCF_905237075.1 Dicentrarchus labrax | reverse complement strand
GTCTCTTTCCCGTTTCTTGTGTCCTTTGGCAAGACCCCCTCTACCCATCCGTTCTGAAAACCGGGTAGGAGGGGGTGCCCGGTAATTTATGCTCCTCCTGGTCAGCTAAAACGCTCTGATATGCTTCTTGTGTTGTTCCCTGTGCCAGCCATTGCTACGAAGGCGGCCATTATTCCTATCGGGCAGTGACCGCCTGAATATCGCGAGACTACAGCACTTAGACACCGGATTAAATCAGGGGTTGCCAGACAGTGAACGCATCCCTCATATGCGTAACTTTGGATGAAAACAAGATAGACTTTGGAGAGACGGTACACTGAAATACCTGTAGTGTAGCACATCCAGCAATTTCGTATTGTTTATGAGAGAGGCAGTGGAAATTGGTGAATCCAATTATCTACCTCTCTAGATAGAGAGATAGATAAATAGATAAATAATAGTGATAGATAGATAGATAGATAGATAGATAGATAGATAGATAGATAGATAGATAGATAGATAGATAGATAGATAGATAGATAGATAGATAGATAGATAGATAGATAGATAGATAGATAGATAGATAGATAGACTTTATTAATCTCTGAAGGGAATTTTCATATTATATTCAAAACGGCTCAATCACCCAAATAGTGAACCCAGTAATTGCAAGAAGTTGTGTAATACAAGTGATTTTGATTAATTTTGAGCTGATTACGTCCTATTTAGGGAGCTTTTTATACAATTATTTGTCTATATTAAGTTTTTTTTTTTTTTTTTTTGTCTTTGGCTTGTATTGCTTTTATTTGATAGGACAGCTGAAGACTACGGGCCCCTAAAGGTACATGGGAAAAAAAAAAAATGAAACGTTTCTAGTGCGCACTAGATACTTTCTTGTGAGCACTAGATAGTATCTAGTGCTCACTAGAAACGTTTCTTTTTTTTTTCCCATGTCCCTTTACTAGAAGACAGACAGGAAGGGGGGGCAGAGAGAGAGGGGATGACTAGCAGGAAATGGCTGCAGGTTGGACTTGAACCCCCGGGCCGCTGTGGCAAGGACTCAGCCTCGGTACATGGGTCGCCAGCTCTACCCACTGAGCCAACCAGGCGCCCTATAGTAAGTATTTTTTAACAATCATACATACTCTGTAGGCTTTTTTTTTTTTTTTTTTTTTGACAAATTCTGTGTTTTCTTGTCCCTGATTCTTGGTAATTGTTCTATTGTACAATTTACTTTACTTTACATTTACTTTTCTTCACAGAAGTGAACCAGATGCTGAGATATCGGCCAATCAATATCATTTTTAAAGTTTTCTAGTGTGCCTGTAAAATCAAGAAGGCCTTGCGACTCTCCATGAAGCTTTGGGGACCCCTATGTTGGGAACCAGTGGTTTAGACTAACTCTCATCTCCCAGCTCTAATCATTGAGATTGTACAGATCACATTATGTCTTTAGAAATCATATCAAAAATCTAAATACCCTGCTCACCTATGTACCACCCACACAGATGTTTTCACTTATTTTGCCTGATTAGATCTCTTATCAGGCATGTGCTGACTTTTGTTATACCTGATAGGATGGGACAACTTCCATCTTCATCATCCTTATTAGAATATTTCAGTGACCTCAAATGAAATCTAGCAAGATATATATGTATATTAATGCAGATGGTCTTACAGTTGTGTCACAATGAACTATCAGTTCGTTACAGTGTTTTACGTGTTTTCTTTGTATTTTTTCCCTACAAAATACACAGGGTTGTTAAAAAAAAAGTGGTAATGATGGCAGAGGTATGTTTACTTATGTCTTTCCCGAAGTGTACAGTGACCACATCCACTTTAAGCTCTGTTGTTGTAATTCCTCCTGGTTGCCAACAGAGGTCTATAAAGATCATAGATTATTTTACGTTTCTATACATACAATGTTAAAGTATATAATGCTAAATGTTAAAGTCACAGAAAAATGGCACTTCAAGAGCTGCTTGCTTACTAAATGTCTTGTGTTTTTATGTATTTTCTGACTGTGGAAGCAGGATATTAGTATGACAGACAGAGGACTTACACAGAAACATGTGATGTTTTATGGGTTAGAATTATGTATGCATGTAATGATGCTGTAAAAGTAATATAATTTTTATACAAAATGGAAAAAGGACATGAAAAAGGAAAACCTTACTGCTCATTGTATTGTGTCGTGAATATTCTTTAGGTTAGTTTAACCTGGTTGAATAATTTCATGAATGCTCGGGTCATGTAATTAGCAGATTCAGGTGGATCTCTCAGCTCTGTTTGTACAGTATGAACCATCTATTGCTCCTCTTTTTTGTGCTAATTTTTTTTCCTGCTCTGTCCAAACTCAGAAGTTGCCAACCCACTAAGGAACTGCAGGCGATTAAGTGTGGAGGATGAGGATAATTACAAGCTTGCTATATTCAGAGTCCCCAGTACCCACAGTCTGCCTGCCATCCACACTCTCAGCACCCCTGCTGGGGAGAGTATGAGGAAATGATCTGCTCCGCTCACCAGTCCTGAGATGTAGAAAAACAATAGCTGACCCAGATGAGCAAGCACTGTGAGGCAAAAACTTACCTGTGATCTAACCGCAGATGTAGACACAAAATAAGAGTGAATGAGCTTGTCAGTCTAGAAAATGGATCTTTATATTGCAAAGATCGTAAGAAAGGTCAAGGCAGATCAATAACCTCACTTTGTATTATTGTATGTAAGTGTACGTGTAAGTGTATCATAACCTTGTTAAGAGGATGTGCATGTTGTGAACCTATACAGTATATAGTGCTGAAACAATTAGTTAGAATTAGAAGTTTTTATAGTTGATCAGCCACTTGAGTAATTTTTCAAGCAAAAATACCAAACATTGACATATTCTGAAGACTTCTCTCTATTTTATAATTGTATATGAAATATTTTGGTGGTTTTGGACTGTTTATCAGATAAAACCAGCAACTGAAACATATCACTTTGGGGTCTGAGAAATTATTCTGCATTTTCAGACATTTTATTGACTCAATTTATCTAATCATTAGTTGTTGTGGCCCTAGTTTACAAGGAAGAGGCCAAACACTATATATCCAGACCGAGTAAGCCATGTTTCCCACCATTTAAAGGATGAGGCTGGTGATATTCTATATTTTTGTCTCAATACTTTCCAACTTCCTTTCCCTTGTCTCAAGTCCATTTGTTCCTACTGCAAATGTAAATGCTTAAAAATGGGCCATAAATATAAACTTTCATTAAAAAAAAAAAAAAAAGGCTAAGTCTCCTTAAAAGCTAGGCACTGTAGTTTTAAGCCACCATTACTCAAACGGGAGTAAATAAAATAAATAATAACAGTGTTTGTATTTAACAAATAAACACCCCCATTGCAGTATGGTGTGGCTTATTGATGTGTTTTTATTAGCTTTTGCTGTTCTTGAGATTTGCTGACACTTACCCTTTAATCTACTAGAAAAGCCCAAATTAATGCATTAAGAAACAGAAAACACATTTACAGACCTGGTTAAGAATTTAATTATTTGTTTATTTATTAATTTATTTACGTATTTCTATCTCCAGATTCACCCACCCGAAAATATAAATTCCGGTGTATTCCAAAGGAAAAAAAAAGGAACAATGGCATCTTCATCAACCGCATCAAAGGAATTAATCAACAAAAGTGGCAATAATTATTATCATTATTACAATAATAATTCAATGATCAGAATATCCACATTCATAACAAATCCATATACAACTGCAATACACTCTTCAACACCACTCTTCCATTAATATACACAAAATCCCCAAATGTCTGTCCTGTCAAAACAACAATAGAGGAGTTTTGGGGAGGGGGGCTATGGCTTGTCAAGGGGTATGAAGATGAGTGACCAGCGGAGTTAATGGATCTAAGGTTAGTAAGAGTATAAGGGGGAGGCACACTTATTTAGTAAGGACCTATACAAAAACAAGCAGTGTTAAGTAATGACAGTATACTTTCATGGAACGATTCGCCAGTCTAACCGAATCTTAACAAAAGGTTAGAAGGCTCCATGAGAGGCAGAATTTGGGGAACAAAATTTCAAGAAATATATAAGGGTTGTCGGAATAAATATATAACTCTGAATGACAACCGTTGCAAACATATACCATAGGAACCTAAAGTGAAAGTCAGATACGCAAGAACTCAAAACAGGTTGAGAGTTTTCAAAGAAATGCAGATGGAGGTTTCTGGAAAAATTGTCTTAGTCTATATATGTACAAACATTGCTTGGTCACCCAAATCTACTTAGAAAAGCTTTTTAGTTGGTCAGAAAATGAGTGCAAGCTTAAGATTATGTGAGTTACTTTTTGTATGAGAGCTTCAAGAATGCAGCTATAAGTGACAGACCTTGCTGATATTCTAAGTCTGCACAGAAAGTGCCTCTGATAGCTCAGCACATTTAAAAACCTTTCCATGCCTCAGTATTGGTAACTTGAGAAGACCTATTCATAGAAAGAGAGAGAAACATTAGAGGAAAAAATAACTGTACACTCTGCATATACAAACAAACTGTATATACACATAGACATACTATATATACACATTTATCCAGTATATACACAAAGATTTAGCCAGTACACACACTTATATACAAACACATTCACTCGTTTCAGCAGGACCTCTAACATATCTCTCTCTGTTTCAGTCACAAGTGGAAATGGCAGGGATTTCAACTCAGACTGGTGTCAGTGGAGTCCATCCATAGAAGTAAATGGGGAGTTTTACCGCAATTTGAATGCAGAAATGTGGCCACACTGAAACCAAGAGTTCATCCTCTGCTCGGTTAAAACTCTACAGACAGATAGTCGAAGTGGAGTACAAAACAATATCTGTAAGAATGTCCTCATCCAAAGACTTTCACATCGTCCGTAAATGGAGAGCTCCATGGCGATTGTTGGGCAAGAAACATCCGTCCACTTTTCCTTTTTTGTTTTGACTGATTATAACTAAGAGGAGGGAGGGCACAGGTCACAGCAACGTGCAAACTGCTGTAAGGGGAGTAGGTATAACACAAGTTTGTCCCTTTCGTCACAGTCCTTTAGGGCAATGATTCTCTCCACAAGATTGTCTTAGTAAGAAAACTGGGTTCATATAAAATGGATTATTTATGAACTTCCATTAGATAGAGGCATCTATCTATATCAAGAAATAAATATCTGCTCCGGAAGATTTCTGATGAAGAGTTCTTTTTATACTATTGTAAGAATAAGCAGTATCATAGAAATATAAATAATAACATTCTGTCCGGTTTTTCAAAGTCTTCCTTGAAGCAAGAGTTTTGTTCTGAAGCAGTTTCACTTGTTGTATTAGGCTGTGCATATTTAGTTTCCTTTAAAATCAAAGTCTGAAAGAGATTGGAACGGAAGAGCTAAAACTATGAATCGAGAAAGAGATCAAGTGTGTCTAAACTGGAGTAAAAATGAAGTGGTTAAATAATGCTTTCCTAGATAGATAAAGAGTGAATAGATTAATCAAAGGGTAATTTGAAAAGACTATAAGAGAGAGAGAGAGAGAGAGGGAAATAAATGCTTTGAAAGTAAATCAGCTTTGACTAAAATTTTAAGAGAAGTCAAGCACCTTTGAAATACATCTTACCCACAATACACCTCCCCTCTCTCTCCTTTTGAGCATCATGCCTTCCTTGGCCTTTGTGTTCCTCCGTTCTGCTGATTGATCAGACTGCATAGCTGTTCTTTGCATGCTCGGCAGGCTAACAAACGCCAATATGTGTCCAGCCTACCTTTTAAAAGTAAAACGTAGATCCAAGCAAGAGGCGTCAAACACAAAAAAAAATCCTGTTATCAAATCAGAGAGAGAGGGCCCAAGTTAAGTTAAAAAAAACCCAGCATTTCCTTACATGGTCCGCTGGGGCTCTGCACCATCCTTTGAGCAAAGAGAATGGGACCAATGCCCCAAGTTCTCCCTTTGTCAGCCAATCGCGTCACGAGAGAGGGCTCTGGACATTTGGCCATGCCACCCTGTGGACTGCCGATGGTGCATCAGCCAATTAGGTTCCACATTGTCCTCCATGAAGCTTTGAGAGTGGCTAGGGGGAGAAAAAAAGGGAGACAGAGAGAGAGAAGAAACGGAGGAGGGTGCTTGATCAGGTGCTATTGAAGCATAGCTAGAGACCGAGTATCTGCATGGTGGCAGTCTTTCCAAAGCTGGACTCATCTCTTTTCTATAGTTTTTGTGTTCAGCTCTGAGGCAACTGCTTGTTTACCTGAGTCACTGAGGTATTTTCACAGCAATGTTAATTTCTCAATCACGGATCATCTCACATCTCTGAAAAGACACTGATGTTCAAACCTAGACCACTGTAAAGCCAACATTCTTCACACACTAGTAATTTCACAAGAAAAAAGTAGCCCTACAAGCTGTCTAAATAGAAGACAATCTTTCCCTGCGTAAAAACTGCTAGCATTATTAACATTTGGTGGTTCGACAGTTAAACATTCACTGAAAGTATGAGCTAATCCACTAGCACTGGCCTAGGAAGTACTAGCATTGGTCATTTGTTGACCTTTGACACTGCAAAGTAAGTGATTTGTTCTCTCTGAAGAGAAAAATGGCTGGCACAAAGCTGATGTGAAACTCTTCAACTCCTCTTGGTTCAACCTGCACGTTTAAACAAGCTGAGTTGTTGCAGAGACACCAGTGTGTGTGTGGCTACAGAGACAAAAAACAAATTCACATCCAGACAAACCTTACAACAGACAGTTCATACATAAAATGAAGGATTATGGATACACATTACAAACATTTCAAAGACTTCCAGCATTTGACACATGAAAAACTGAAGAGTTCATTTCAAAAATACACCATACAATATTTCTAAAATTTTCTTTGTTTACTCCAAAGGTCTTTTAATTTGTTTTAATGATGTTATCAAACGAGATAGATAGCCACTCTGTTCGTTTTGAAATGAAACTTCAAATCATGGAAAATACACAAAGAAGTATGTCATTACTGATTTTCTTAAAAGCATCAGGGGTGTAATATATTCTTATTGTCTTAAGCAAGGCTTTATAATGTGCATCTGGTCGATGACTAGCTAGTCTACTGGCCAAAGGATGCTCAATATATTTATCCCAGGCACTTAATGGCAGGCTTTGCAGACCTAAATGGTTGAAATCTTTTCACACATAGTTGGAAAGATGATCCTTGTTATAATGTCACAGTGGCAATGTTTACTGCAATAAAATAAGTGTTTGTATGCACTAACATTAGTATGGTGAAAATTGTAAATGTTTTTCTAAATGTACTAATAATGGCACCACAACACAATGGACCAACACTTTTTAACTTAAACAAAAAAAAAAACCTTTAAAACTGGGAATAAACTCCATTCATCCATTTCATTCAAAGTAGCTTCATTCAATCTTAAAATATTTAGTCCTCTGTGTAAACTAAAAATAGCACTTTGGGGCTAGATTTCCACAAATTTGAATTCAACTGAATTGAATTCGTTCAATATATGATCCATCAATTTTGAGCCGGGGAGCTGCTTTTATTAACTGTAAATAAAACCAGAGATTGGAGGAGGGTGCTTCTAAAACACAGATATGGAATCCCCAACAACCCCATTAAAAAAAAGAACAACAACAGGATGCACAAAGAACAAACACAAAGACACGTACAAAACATATTGGGGGGGGAAAGGTCCTGTCAAAGACAAATTGCAGGAAAGAGAGAGAGAGAGAGAGAGAGAGAGAGAGAGAGAGAGAGAGAGAGAGGAAAGACAGTGAGTGAATCATGAAAGAGGCAGTGTTATGGCAGACACAGACATTTGACTTGGAAAATGGCACCATTTGTTTCTGTTTAGCACCAGTTTATCACATATCGGTTCTGAGATTGAGAAGAGAAAAATTGCACGAGCTCAGTCCAAAAACAAGAAGTCCCTTAGATTGAAAAAAAAGAAAAGTTCCCAAAAATGTCTTCCGTCACTCAAACCTCTACGACGCTTGATCTTGTGTCTTTGAATCTCTGTTTTCAGCCCACAGATCATTTCTCTGACTAGCAAAGCTAACTTGGATCTCCATCTGTTACGTCTGTATCAGATCTCTATTGGAAAACCCTGTTGAAAAACACTCAAAGGCACTAAGAAAGCCAGACTACATCACCAAATCTCTACCTAAACAATTTGCAGCCTGGCGTGTTCAGGATAGGTATATTTAATGCACCTACATCCATGGGAGTCAAGAGTTACTATAAGCCATCTTATAGCACTTGCTAATGGCTACTATGAAGTCTTTGGGGTGTAAGACATTCTATAGTGCTTGTTTCTTACATGTATTTATTTCTCATGAAGCCACAGACAGGCAATGAGTGCACAGAGTGGATGTTCACATATCGGCTTGGTATGTACGTCAAATGCTTTGTTTGACTGATTCAAAGAGTATGTTATAAGGTATCATTATCTTGTCCTGCAAGACTGATACTAACTGAAGCTCCGTGTGAGCATCAAGAGAACAAGTGTCCATTGAAGAGCCCTTTGTGTTGTGTGTTCATGTATTATGCACTGTACAGTAGCTTTATGATCACTACTCGTCTCCCGCACACTTTTCTTCTCTCTCTCGCCCAGGGAATAAGAATATCTATGGCGAATTCTTTTTCAAAGCATATTCTTGCTAAATGGGAAAGACGGGGACAGTGTTTTCCTTTGTGTCATCTCTCTCTGATTTTGCTCAGTGTTGTGTTTGACCTACTCCCCCTTCTTCTGCTATGCCTGTAGTTGCTGTTGCTGTGGTTCCAGTTGCCTGTGAGGTTGTCATGGGGGAGGATGTTTGGTTGCCACGGAGCTCTCCATTCTGACTAGGATGTTGATGAGGAGTGGGTAGAGAGGGAGGGTCTATAGTTTGGGGGAGGACTCCATTGTGGGGCGAGCTGTCAGAGGAAATGCCTGAGGAAGAGAGTCTGAGGCCTTGATCGTTGGTTACCACTCCTCCTTCTTGTCCTCCTTGTCCTCCTCCTCCTCCGCCTCCACCACCTCCCCCTCCACCTTCAGTTTTCACACCGGGGTCTGCAGAACCCAGGGAGGAAAGCTGGTCCTCCTAGCGAGATAGAGAGAGAGGGGAGGGGAAAGAGGAGTGGGAGCAGGGAGAGATGGTCGTAGGAGAGAGGCCATTCAATGAGCGATGGGAGGGATGTGAGGAGTTGTAAAGGAGATGTCCAATCAAGGCAGATAGCGTGACATGTAGAGGGAAAAATCACATGTTGAAGAGGTGTGAGTGTGTGGGAAGAAGTAAGAATAGTGAGATACAGATGACAAAGAGGACAATGAGGAAAATTACCAGGATGTGATTGAATTGTGCGGAAGTGGAAAAGGTCAACATTGACATATACAAAGAACAGGTTGGGATGAGTACATGTAAAAGCAATGGTAGAAGCAAAGTAAGGAAGAATTAGAAAATAAAAGACAAGTGATAAGGGATTGGAAGAACCACACAGAAAGAAAGAGACAGAGAGAGAGGAGAGAGAGAGCCAAATGAGTCACAAAGTTGATGCATGACGTACACCAATAGAAATGGCAGCACAGGAAAAGGGACACAGGGAAAGAGGGGATGAAGGGGAATTAAAATTCTTGAGGTCAAAGGGTCCTGATCCTCTCGGGATGAGTAGCAAGGGTGGTTTGTCGGGTGTCAGGAAAAGTCAGGAAGTCAAATGAGTCATTCTTTGCCAATGAGTACAAATCATGTTCAATATCAGCTAAGCTTCCATGTAAATGTGCCAGCTTGAAAGTATTTTGAATAAAAGACTGTAAAAAAAACTCTAAAATTATGGCTTATGTCTTAACAGCACAAACTGTAGCATCAGCCTGTTACTAAAACATGCAAAAAAAAACAAAAAAACGTAAAGCCACAAAGAGCTCAGAGCCAAATTTAAAAACAAGATAAAGGTGCATCTTATAGCCTGGCAGGAAATCCAAACCAACAAATTCACCAACCAAAATGTCTAACCCAACCCCATTGATCACATAGCAATGAGTTGCTGCAAGGGTGTTCATCCTGGGTTGGAGCTTTTGATTAGTGATTAAGTCAAAGTTTGGTTTTGCCAGCTTTTCTTACTTACATTGGCGCAGAATAACAGCAATGCAATTCTAGTTTCATTATTAGTATATATCAAGGTCTGTTAGCAAGCCTTCACTCCCAGTCTTGTTCACTGACATCTGTGTAGGAGCAGTGGGGAGAGAAAACAATTGGGTTATTGTGCCAATAGACAACTATGAGGACTCTATTCATAATGGTGCTTAATGTATTCAAGAGCTACTGCAAGATGATTTGAATATAGAAGCATTTTGAAAGCTAAAAATCACAGTTTTACCATCAGACCAGGGTAGAACCTCTTGAAATAATTGCACTTGATTTATCTTGCCTGGCACATTTGCTGTGTGGTGTCTAGACATAATTACAGAGACTCTGTTTCACTGAAAAATGTAAAACGAGTGCAGAGCCATCTAAAAGAACTTGGAAATATGTGCAGTAATTTAACTCGGGCTTGTTCTTTATCGAACATCGGAAAATATGTATGACAATAAATACCACCGTAATGCTTACATACAAGAAGTATGAAATATTGTAACATGAATGGAATGGCGTGCTGTAGAGGGGAAAGACAGGAAGTAGGAGGGATAGTTTGGTCTGCATCCAGTAGAGAAAATGAATCAAAAAGGAGCAAAATCTAATTATCACTGGATAAGCTGTATCTGATGGGTGTGTCCATTCTGAGTGGAAGGTGTTTCCATTTCACTTTTAAAAAAAAAGGGAAAAGAAGAACGAAAAAATTACCCCAAAATTTGATGTGAATTAGGAGGCCTTTTCTCTTCTCAATCAGAACCAAAATGGATGAAAACATTTTCAGCTGCTAACTGGTGCTATGAACAGCTACAGTATCTACTATGGTTACAGACAGTTACAGGATGCCAGTAACATGACTCCACTAACACTTGTTTCATTACTCTCAAACACAACCAACAGTGTCGTTTAATATCCATGTGTAGACCATTACACATGTCTATTAAACTCAGGAATCAAGCAGCTAAACAAAGACATGGCAAAAATGTTTACTGACATCCTTTTTAACTTACCAAACTTGCTTCACTCTCGTGTGGGCTGTAGTGTTTGATTACTTGGTGCATTCAATTACAGCTTGATGTGAGAGTGTTTTTTATGCTAATGAAAATTGTTGTACTGGAAACAGGAACACAAAACACTTAGTGGAGTACTGAAATGTTGGGTGTATAGTAATGATGCAGATAGAGTATAGCACACACAGGTTCTTACCCATCTCCTCCAATCTCCAATCAATTTGAATCATGAATGTCTAGAGCAAACTGTAAGCACCTCCACATTTGAAATAAAAACTTGCTGTGAGTGTTTTAATCAATTTATATATGGCAGTTGTTAAATTAAAAGGGCCCCTTCAGGGCTTAAGAGGACTGGCTTGTCAGGTGAAGAGCTCTAACTCTGACGCAAAACAAACAAACAAAAAAAAAAAAAACCATACGCACATCACACATCATCAGACGCACCAAAACAACTGGCCTTTGCACCATTCAACCCAACAATGTGCCCAGGTGCCAAACACATACACAAACACGTAAATATCGGAAACACAGACTCAGTGAAACGCACAGAAAACACACAAAACAAGTGCACATTAATCAGTGTTCTTCAGGGAAGGATTGGGTCAGATACGGAGATTTCCCATAATTCCCGTTGTTTGTCTGAGGGCATTCTGGGAGGGATGGAAAACTGAATGGAAATGTAAGTTCATGTGTGTAGGAAAACACAGCGGTTAATAATATGTTGTGTGGCAGGGGGACAAAAATCTATAATTAAAGAGAATTCACACAATATTCCAGAGACATTAGGACAGATTCATCACCAAGAATTTAAGAATGTTTGGGCCTGTTTTCAACCAGGTATTTAACCAGTAAACAGGCCTAAAATCAACATTTCATGTCTTATTTCTCACTCACAAATCTGTACAGGAGTCTGTGAAACCATAAAACGTGTGCATTCTTTTTTAATTTGGATTTTTTTTTTTTACAAATGCCTTGTCATTGTGCAATTGTAAGAACCAGAGGGAATCCTGTGTACATGTAACAGTAATCCTGTATATTCTACTAACCCTAACCGTAACCCTTTGATGGTTATACAGTTGACTATTGTTTATTAATTAAGATTATATTGGTTAATATATTCTAAGTTAATTAAGGGCATATGAAAAAATGAGGTGACTATTAAATGTGATGAAAATCTGAGTTGAATATTTGCAAATGCCAACATCTGAAAATAGCGGAGCTTAAGAATCAATGGCATCCATTGATTATTTTGTATTTCTCTGTATTTCAACATTTTACTCAATGCAAAGAGTTACAGGAAGGTCTCCGTATATGACATGAAAATCATTTGCAAATAATAATAATGTTGGCATATATGTCTGTGGATTGCTGGTTATGACTGAACTGTGTGTGGTCAAGTTCAGACACAAAACATGTGATATAATATTTTTGACATTAAAAAGCTCTAAGCTACTGTGGTATTTCTATATAGTGTATTTCTGCCAAGGCATGAAATATGTTCATTCGTCAACATAAACTGAAAAAGCATCTCAAATTCATCTCAAGTAATTCAAATAACATAAACTCCTTATTCAAGGTCTGTCACAGAATATTTCCAGAGTAACCAGTGGATACAAGAAGGCATGCTATTGTGTTGGGAGGGTGACAAAAAAACCCATAGCAGGTTACCACCTCTTCCTGTCTGGCAAAACAAAGAAAATGTCATGTTTTTTTGTGTGGTGAGGGAGAAGGAAGCTTACTTCATACAATTCCAAGCACGCCACAGCGCATAAATTACACATTTTCATCATTTGTCAGAGAAGAAGAGACTTTATAGTTGCGTTACCAGGGGCGGAGCTTGGGGGTTGGCTTCTGGGGCTCTAGCCCCAAATGTTTTCTCAAAAAAAAAAAAAATGTTTTAGACTTTTAAAATAACATTGTGTAATTTCCATTCAGCCTTTCTGACTAGACCAGAAAATCAATGGAGTCAATGTTCTATGGGGGAAATGTTGCAATCTATTACAGTGTTATGGCATGGATTCACATGTTGCAGATTTGTCTGCTAATCATTCATTCTAGAGCCAGACTGATATAGGATTTTTGACACCGATACCAATTTTAGAGAGGAAAAATATCCTTGAATACCAATGAGCTTTGGCCACAGTTGCTATGAAGAAGGAGCTGTAGCAAATTTGAAATGTTTAGCCATTGAATACGTGAACAAAACATGTAGTTGCTGTGTTCATCAGACCCAGAATCCCAAAGCAAACTGATATGAGCTGCAGATTGTATCATAAATTTTCTTAACAGTGTAATATTCAGGACTGTCCACCTTTAGTGCACGTCACAGAGTTTTAAGCTCGGTGATTGGATGTGTCTTTGCCAAAATGCACCTTGGGAGTTTCTTTATGTAGATGAGTGCAGCCTTGACTTTTTATCAAACAACCAGATATTTCCTAACAGAGCTGTTAATCTAATGAGTAATGAGTCAACTTAAATTTCATGTCCATCCAATTGTGAGTCACGCAACATTGTCTAAAATTAATGGAACATTTACTTTCGTAGACAGAGGCACCAAAATAGCTTCTCCCACTCCTGTGCCTATTGTTACTGTAAGTATGCTAAGAAGCTAGCTGACTTAGCTAGACAGCCACTCTGTCTGCTGAAAAGATAACACACTAGCTAGGTCAAGCAGAGACAGAGTGAGTCCTGATGTGCCTCAGTTTGTGTGGAAAAACACAGCCTCTTGTCTTTTTTAGTGATAATGCCCTCTGTTTGGAACGGGGCATTAAAAGCAGCAACTGTGTTCAACCCAAACTTGTATTCACCTGCATGACATTTTCAGCATTGCAGGATTTATAGGTACTACAGTTCAGACATATTTTAGACAAACGCCTGACGCTGACAAGTTTCTTAGTGGAGCTTTAAATCTTTGAAATGTTTTGTTGTCACTCTTTCAATACAGAGGTGTGCCCTTCAGAACCATCAGTAACCTCTGTCCAAAACCTTCTGTGACAGGCCTCTTTTTCTGAAAGATTAATGGAAGTAAGTGGGCCCGTCAGTGTGTTGGCTTTCAGTGAGTTCACATGGTGCTGCATATGGACAGGGACGCACATAGAGAACAGCAGAAGTGGAAAAGAGGCAGCAGGTTATGGATGGAGAGTGAGAGTTTGCCGGTTTGTTTATTACCTGGTTACTCGGGGTGGGACAGGCGCGAGACGGGGCTGCACTAGGATGGACTGACGCCTCCCCTAAGAGAAATCACCGTATCTCATCAACATAGGAGGAGAGGAGAGGAAAGGAGAGGAGAGGAGAGGAGAGGAGAGGGAGAGGAGAGGAGAGGAGAGGAGAGTTGAAAGTAGGAGGCAGGAGGAGGAAGCTGACAGCAAAAGAGGACGGGAAGGCTTGTGTGCAGTGGGGAGGATTAAGAAGGGCAGTGAGGGTTGAAGAAAACAACAGCCACCCAAACAATACATACACAATGCATAACAAAAAGTGAACAGAAAACAAAAACATAAATATACAGAAAAAATGCTTACTAACGCACATTTACATACACATACATAATGGCAACCATACACGCGCAACATAATCAGATAACCCAACAGCCTGAAAGCATTAATGCGGCATGCCATGCAGTGTATCATTAACAGAAATCATGCTTAGGACAAGAAAGAAAAATATGTTAAATTATGCACTCCAAACGGCATCTGCATCTGAAAGCAGCGGATTAATCCAATAGCCTTTGGAAAGCTGAATCTTGCATGTTTCCTGGTTCGGAAAGGTAAGAGGAACATGCTCATATTAAACATGCAATCATCTATTCTATGAAGATTAATACATACACACTTGGAAAACCCAGAAATATATTTATGTTAACACACTTTATCCAACAAAACACAGAAGATTTTGCATTTCACTGTAACTCACACTGCACCACACACACACTCAAAAATGACCAACATTCAAGAAGTAGCAACAGTTAGTACAGATAAAAGAGTGCAATCAAATCTTATATGAATGAAACACTGATGTGATTAATGTCACTGCACGCTCAGGAAGCAGTTTCCTCATTAAATACGCCGTGCTGATTGCTGCTGATCAAACAAAAAGTTCACAAAACTTTGAAAAATCTAAACAAACGCTCTACAGAATGATCACAAATGATCAATTTAACAGTTGAATTGTAAAGAACAAACTGATAACAGGTGTTGATAACTGATAATGTGCAGTAACTGCCAGATACTGTAAAAGGTAAACTAAAATGTCTTTATACATTGTTTGAGTGCATTGATTGCCTTTAAAGGGCTCTTCAGTACCAATTCATAATGTATTAACTCAATTTGTTAAATCATTAGTCAATGCTTCATAAAATAATTATATTCCACCCGTATTGAAATATATAATTTGTTACTGTAATGATGATGTCATTTATTGGATTAACATGTTTTATTATATTTTCAATCCATTTTCCTGAACACTTTTGCTACCAAATTTATACAAGGTTTCTGCAGGGTTTTTAAGGCTTTTTAATAACACTGAATGCAATCTAATACCTTTTTTACAGTCATGCCAGGCAAAGGATGACGGAAAACCAGGACAATAAGGCCTATATTTATTTATTAAGTACATAAATGTATATTTATATAAAAATGTTGTCAGTACTGACCATTTGTATAACAATGATTCCTAGTAGCCAATTTATTAGTTACATCTAGCTAAAACTAGGGCTGTCTAATACAACAGTCCTGCACTGAAATACTTCATGAGAGTTGAAAGGTCAGTTTTTTTTTTTGAGAATCAATTCTTAGGATAATTTTGGAGAATGTAGTTTGTGCTGATGTTGAACTGTTTATTTAGTAGGCATCAGGATTCTGTTGTGGGAAGGATTATGGCATCGTGTGTTTATTACGTGAGGTCTAATTAAGTGTGGGGGTGTTGTTTTGGAAGTTGGTAGAAGTGGCCTGAGGACACAGCGGCATCATGCCTCTCCCCTCTCACTCCCTATCAATTTAGTTTCACCCCTCTCAGCTGCTGCGTGTGCACCAGTCTCACCTAATAAAGCTGAGCATCGTCACACTGGCGTGAGCTGTCTGCTTGTCGTAAGTTTTGTGGTTTATGTGGCCCTAAAGCTAAAATACAAAACTGACCTGTAGTTTCTATTTTAGCAACAAGCGCCATGAGCCACATGTAGATTAAAGGAGCTTTTTTTGAGGATAATGGAATCTTACATTATCCTGTGTATCAACTAGTACTGTTTACGTCGATTTATATGGCAGTAACACAAACACCTGTACAATATAATCCAATCCAATCTAGTGGCTTTGTGACACATGCATGCAAGGTTGAAAATGTTTAATGTTTGGTTGGTCCACGCCAAAATACCTACACAACTACTGGATATATCAGAGGTAGGCGACCTGAAGGGTTGCCTGGGGCCACATGCAGCTCTTTAGGCCCGCTCCAGTGGCTCCCTGTGGTTTCAACAAAAAAATTAAATGGAAATGAATAATGGTTATTTTTCATACTATCATTGTATGTGATTCTTACATTATCCAACTGTAAAAGATGTGTAGCCATTAAATTGTATAATATTGTTATTATTATTAATAATAATAATATTTCATCAACCAAAATGTGTTACGTTCAGACCTTTACGTATATATTTTGCCATAATCCCAATAACAGTGGCTACTTGAGTCTCCCTAACAAGGCCAGCTATGGATTCCTAATCCAAAAAGAGTATAAATCTCAGAGGAAAAATTTTATAAAGAATTTAATAGTGCATGTATAGATTTGTTTGCTTTCACCACCAACGGTGCTTGCTTACCAGTATGCTTGATGTATTGCGGCTCCAAGCAGATTTATTTATTTGGCCAAAAATGGCTCTTCTGATAGTAAAGGTTGCAGATACAGACATTTATGTTCTCCATAAAATGAATTGTGATCATTTTGACCTGATGACGCCATTTCAGTTACTACTTTGGTACTTTATGATCAAATACCTGCAAAACTAACAAAATTTGCATCATCCTCAGCTGTACTTTGTGTTTAATGTAAATTAGCAAATGATAATATGTAAACACTACGATGGTGAACAGTTTCACAGAGCTGCTCACTTGGGGAATTGTATTACCTTGTACAGGTGTTGCACCTTATCACATCCATCCACTGTAGCGCCCACTGGTTTTAACACATTTATTTGTGTATATTATATCATATGGGTATTTTATTGTTAAAAACTGCAGTTGGCATACAAAGAGTTATCAGTATTGTCTATGCTTTAACATTAGAATGAGACTTCAAGTGATTAAGGTTATGATTTCACTTTGTATGTTTTGATTTGTTGGAATGAAGAACTCCTTTAAACAGCACACTGAAGACCACCAGTACAGTCTGAATGTTAAACAGGTTGCTCCTCGCTGTGCGCTCTTCTGTAATCCAATAAACATTTGTGTTAAGGCAGTATTGGAACTTAAATTGTCACTGGTAGATAAAAAACCATGTGCTGCTGCTAAATGCTGGTATTAACCCTTTAACGCTCTTCCTAATGGTTTTTCACAGACTTACAAGCTTGTTAAACAATTGATTTATTTGGTTCTAAAAACATCTTTTTTCATACTTAAATCAAACTGATTATCTTACTTGTTACCAGAGAAAGAATAAGGTTTGGTATCAGTAATTCAATGTAATAATTCACTTTAATTTAATCATGGATGTACTGCAGAGTGCAAAGCCGTTTAGCTTCTCAGCCTCATTCATCAGTTCAAATCATGCATTAGTACGGGACAATGCTGCCGAAATACAAATTCTTTTTTCAGTGTTTGTATATTAAAGAATTAAGCATCAACTTAAAAAAAGGAAAACAATGAGTTGGGAATTGAAATGAAGTGAAGTTTGAAGGGAAACTTCAAAGTAAATCATGAGTATATCACCTGTTAGCATGGAGATGGACACAATAATGTGATTTATTTAAAGACAAATAAGCTTTTAAATCATAGTAATTTTGAATATGAATATGATAGATCCAACCTATATAATGTTGTGTGCAAACCTTTTTTATGATTAGAGATAAGAGATAATTTTCTGTTTCCCGAGGCAACGTAAAGTTATGTAACAGTAGTGCAATGTCGTCCTAAGACATTATGCCAAACAGTGTTTCACACCTTTTTAAAGAAGAAGAATAATACAGCTTGAATACTGTGTGCTCAGGCACAGAAAACAGATACAACACCTATTTTGCTGACAATGAACAAGACTCAACATGATTTATTGGGCTTCTAAAAGGCTAGGATCTTTTTATTTACAGTAAATGTGAGTCTCTTTTGGTTTCTTCTATTTATTTTTGTTATAAACTGCACTAAACGAAATCCCACAGACTTTTTTTCCTAATTGCCCACACTTTTCACACAATTCACCGTCCTACGCTGCAAACTTTATCCATCTGGCACCCACATTACAGAAAGCACAATATTTGCAAATAGGAAAATTCAACATGGATCACAGTAGAGCTGAAAGGATTAGTCGATTAGTCAATTACTTAATAAGCAATTCAAGAGACAATTGATCTGCAAGTATTTTAATAATCAATCAGTCGTTTATTCTATGGATTTTAGGTTCTTAAATTGGAGAATTTGATGATTTTCTCTGTCTTACATGACAGTAAATAAAATCACCTTTGGCTCTGGAAACAGTGTTTAGCATTTTTAATTTTTTTTTTACTGTTTTGTAGTTTCATTGAACAAAATTAAGCAATTAATCTGAAAATGATTAATGATGATCACACGTTACATTGGTAAAATAAAAAAAAATACTTCATAGAGTCGTCATAGAGCTAAATATATAATTATATATGTTTTCTAAATGTATAGCCTTGTGGGATTTCACACATTATATACTTCATTAGTAGTCTCATTAGTGGTGTAAATGACCATCAGTGTGATGCTCTGAAGCTTATGTCAGCTCTTCCCTCTTGGTATGTGTCATTGTTCTACTCCTCTACATTTGTCTGATTTGACTTTAGTTACTAGTTAGTTTGCATGTTCAGAGAAATAATAATACAATAAATAAATAAATTATTATTATATATTGTAATTGGTTAAGATAAGATTTATTGACCCCCTGGGAGGAATTCACAAGCTACCCAGTTGTTTATAAAGTAACTCAAATTTGTCCCACCATTACCAGCTGCAACATCAGCATCAATAATTATAATCCAATAATATAATAAACATTATTATCATGCACTTTTACTTAAATAAAAGTTTGAATGGATTACCTTTACTTGTAAAAGATTATTTCTACACTTTGGTATTGCTACTTTTAATGATCTGAGTGCTTCTTCCACCAATACTGGTGACAATCAAGAAAAATTATTTCAGTCTGAGTGTCGTAGGTTGTAATTAAAAAAAAAAAATGAACAGGACAAATGTCCAAGTCTCAGCATAAGTGAGCTGAGTAGCTGCTTTCATCATCTTCCATTCTTAGCCTTTTTCCCCAAACACAAAGGCATATGCATATGTATATATATATATACTGTATATGTTCACACGCACACACTATATTTACAGTGTGACTCATGCCTGGAGGTGGGCTAGTTCAGTTTGACAGTATAAGAAAGGGGGCGGGTTGAGAGCATGAAATGAAAAGCTCCTGAAGACACAACAGCACCACCACCACCACCACCATCACCACCATCACCACCACGCAGCATTCGGGTCTCAGCTGTTCAATAACCTGAGTGTAAGTCATGTGTGAAACAGGTTTAAGGAGTTTCAACCCCGACATGCTCGGCAGAAACATTTGACAGAAACAGCTACAGAACTGGCAACATCATCATCACAGACCAAGGTACACTCACAAACCCAGCTAGAGTCAGACATCTCAGTAGCTTGAGCTGAGGAATGCAAACAGCAACACTCTCTGATCTTTAAAGCTCCCAGGTATGTTGGCAGACAGATGGCATTCAAACCCAAACACGGGACGGTTCAGGGACAGGGCAAGACAATCAGAGGGACCACATACACACAGCACACAAAATTATAACAGTAGCAGGGGGAAAAAGAGAGGTAGAAGGGGGAGAGAAGATAGCACGGGCCATCATACGGACTCGACGAGAGAAGAAGCAGTCTCACAGACCTGATCAGCGAAAATCCTGGTTTTTGGCTCAACAATCACGGGTCCTCCCCTTAACTCATCCTCCACAGCCATGAGTCTTGGAAGCAGAGAGAGAGAGAGAGATAGGGGGAAGGGGGGGAGGGGGGGGTGACAGAAAGAGAGGGAGTATTATGAATTCTACTTAACAAATAAGTAACAAGAAGTTGAGCAGGTGCATCTCCAGCATCTGTCTCAACAACACCACAGTGATAAGATGTTGGTTACCTGTATCTCAAATCTGAATCCCAAACCTGATAGGCAGCTCAATCTTTTAAGCCCATGCAAATGTTGAGCAGCAGTAACCCAAGCCATGCTTTCTGAGGCACTGCCAATTTTCACTGGTGGAGCCTTTTTTTCTTCTCGCCCCCATGGGATTCATCAAAGCGTTTTTTTAACCGATTTAAGGTGTTTTCCAAGTGCAATTACGGCCAACTGTGGACAATTACGCTCAGTTATGTGAAGTGAATGGTTCAATAACAGATCCTGATCATCCCCAGGGAATTGTCCATCTTATGTAACATGGACTGACCAAGGCACTGGTGGAAAATCCTTTGACTAATGATTTCAAAGACTCCGCTCGCAGATATGAGCAAGCTTACTGTTGCATTTTTCACGAGCCATCGGACAGTGCAGGTTTCCCAGCTCTCGTGATTATCCAAGTGCCAGGGATTAACTCCAAATACGGTCATTCAAGGATATTTCTCACACAAGGTTATCTTGCAGTTACACAGCCAACTGGCTAAACTGTGAATATTGTTATGGTGGTGATAAATGCCAAATAGAAGTTAGTGTGAATAAAAAAAAGTCTTCTGCCCATGATAGATTTCATTGGATTGACTTTCCATCCATTTTACAAGATTTTAAAGCAGCAGAATAAACATCCTTACAATATGTTGACATGAAATAAGCTTGCTGGAATATTATCCCTTTAGAAGAGTGCACGACGGAGTAACTTCATCTCAATTTGTCTGGATAAAATGACCAGAAAGATTGTCACTTGTGCGTTCATTAGGCCGCTAAGCCAATCAAATAGATGACAGGAACCTTTAATTGGCACCATCTTTCACTGCAGGATAAATATACCACCAATCAAGTGATATTGTGTCACTCAAGGCTTTCAGCACATTCATATTAAAGTTTTATTCAGAACACAGAGAGGCACATGTTTGACAATAAAGAACGAAAATCCACAGGTGAAGTTTCAAACAGAAGTGTTTGGATGTTTTATTCCACAAATAATGTACAGTGTTGAGAGTTATTTTACAAAAGAAGAGAATAGGAAAAGAAAAGAATCAATCATACTGTAAGCACAGACAGAAATATCAGCACTGTCCCAAAAAACAATGGAATGTAACATGGGTATACAGCATCAAGATTTTGACATGACTTCAAGAGGCAGACAATGATTCATGTGGGTGATATGTTAAAAAAAAAAAAAAAGTTAAGCTTTTTATATCCAGTTGTACTTCAAGTAGTGTGCTTTTGAGGTCAAGTCGTACATGTAGTCAAAACAATGTGTGTATCTACCAACATGAGGTCACAATGTCTGAATATTTTGCTACAGAGAAAAAAGGCAAGAGACAAAGGTGTCAAATAGGATGAAAAGTTAATGGAAAGTCAATGGAAAGAAACAACAGACCTGGATCAAACAACAGCTGCAAATATGTTCTTTTTTTTGCCAAGTGCAACACATAGTACGTGCCTTTGACTGAAAACTTACCTCTCAACATCTGATTGGTGCTGACGCAGCAAACCCCCACCCATCTGGTTGAAACAAACTAAGAATTATTTGCAACCATTTGACACAGGTCTGTATGAAAGTGACTATAAACCCTTGGCTGTTGCTACAAGCCATGTCAATCAGACCAATATTGATCACACACACATCAAGCCAAAACTCATCACCACTATGAATTCATTTGCAAGATTTGAACATAAGTTTTGCCGTAGTACAATCTATACAGCCTATCAATATATTCTTGCTACAAAAGAGAGGCGGATATACTGACACCAGAATATTATCTATATCTCTGGAGAGGGAAAAGGAAAATAATATAGTTGCCCTTTTAATAATAATATCTAAATCATACTGTAACTGCATAAGTTAAATGACAGTACTGTCTAGCTTTCTTAAACAACTATTCTGATCACCATGTCACTGGACACCACCAATGACGGACTGCAGGTCAAAAGTCATACCAAAGCATATACAGCAAAATCATACAGATATAAGAAAATCTTTGTCGCTCTAATTAATAAATAATATATCCATTGCAGTCTTTCATTTAAAAAGCAGATAAATTCACAAACACCATACAGATAAGCCAAAAACAACTTGAGAACTTAGGAACACACTTTGCAGAACATACTGTTGTCAAAGAGTCACGTCATTGTTGTCATGTTGTCTCTGTGGTATTTTGCACTTTACAGTATTCCAGGTCTTTATTTTTTCTGTTTAGATACTGTGGATGGCACCTGGTAAAAGATTTTGGCAGGAAGTTACTGTTTCTTTATGTACACAAGATGCACACAATATACCTCAGCAGGATCCTGCATGTGCATTTGCACAGACAGCACATGTAGACATATTGTATCTATTATTGCGCTTCTCCTGCTAAAAAGTTAGCTATTGCAAGGTTAAAATAGTTATAATCTCACTCTCAATAGAATTCTTATATATATCTCATATATTATTATTATTATGGCTCTTGCATCACAGACTTTAATATGGTATGGATTATAGTTAAAAATAGATTATTACTATGACAGGTGCATTTAAGATCACTGATTTTTTTTCCCCTACTGCGAACTCACTGACGTAAATCTGTTGTTCAGATCACAGCAAACAGCTCGGGGAAGATAAATAGTTTATATTTTATAATTATCAAAATGCATTAAAATATTTTGACAAAAAAAAATTGGAGAGCCTGTAGCCAACTAATGGGATCACTGCCCTAAAGAAAAAATATAGATATAAGTGCTACAGGTAAAGTGGATTCAGTGTTTTCAGTGGATTTAACCTAGCATGACCTAAAACTCAATATTTGGCTTTGGTTTAAATTAGATTGTTGAGAACAAAAAGTGTATCTTGTCTAATGACAGATATTGGATTTGCTCTGAGCTTAACGTAACGTTTATGCACAGAACATTAAGGCTTCTCTGAAAGAAAATCTCTGACACTTGAAACACAAAGCTGAGTGTTTTAGTTCTGCAGATAAAGAGATATTATATATATCCAGCCTACATAGGAGCCATGAATTCAGGATCACGTACACTCCTTTTTGCAGAACCTGAGCTTGCATTTGCATCAACATAATGTCTTTGCATGTGAAAATTTAACATAAAAGTCAATTTAAGATGAAATATAACATAAGGCTATGGTTACACTTGTCATTGCACTAAGATTTTGGAGTCCAATCAATCCAATATGATGGCCTGAGACCATGTTTCTTGGCATCCACACTTTCTGCACTCTTTGCATTGCTCATATGTATGTTAAAATTAAAATGTGTCCAGACGATGCACAAGTGTTACAATGCATTCGATGACATGGTCTGGCTCAGTGAATTGTGAGTAAAACTGACTCGGAAGCATCCAGATCTGCTACTTAATTCATCTTTGTGTGGTCAGATGATAAAAGTCACACAAGTTGCAAGTGTAAGCCTCGGAGATATCTGTTTCCTGCACACTTTGCTTTGTGTGTGCAGCAGATTTACTGTATTCGCTTTAAGCTTATACTCCAGGGGAGCAGTAATCAATGGTTTGGCTTTAAGTGCTCTGATGAAGTTTCTCTATAATGTGGCATATTTCCTTTATGCCTTCATGCTCGAATCTTCATCATAGTCTGTGACTCTCTCCACTCTTCATATAACACCATAGCATCGTATGAATGTAAAAAAGAGAGAGAGAGGTATTGGTCTTCCATGTTCACGCTGTAGAAAGATACATCAGCAGTCCTTCAGTGAACATGGTTCACCTTGATTTAAAATGGAAGAGCTAATATTAAACCATTGTCTTCCATAGTCCTGTGCCTGAAGGCATCCAAAACAATGCTCTGTGTTGCTTTAAAAAGTGCAGACATGTTTCTGAAGTTATCAAATTTTCAATCCTCTTGTGCTTTTACAATGCAATCTCATGGGAGAGTCAATTGAAAATCAAGCTAAGTGGAATCATCTGAAATTATCCCAAGATCCAGTTAATAGCTGTGTTCATAAAAGTGGCCGATGATAAGTGCAACAGCACAAGGATGTGGGATGGTGTTTTAAGGGAGGTTTTATATACAAGGTTAGGGCGTTAAAGATGTTTTCCCATAAAAGACGAGCAGGACTGTCTCTGTCTTCATTCCATGTCTTCTTTCCTGGAGTGGATTAGAAGTGGCAATATTCTCTGTCACAGACACCCTTCAGTTGCAGACCACAGACTATTATAAGATGTGAACAAGAAAATATTGTACAGAGCCTTTTTTTCATCTGAACTCTCTCCACAGTAAAAAATAAACAAAACTAAATTTGAGCAGCATTGCTAATGTGCAGTCATACTTAAAATGCTCAAGGAATCCACAGCAAACATTTGGTTTTCGTGCCTGAATACATCTGAGATACGATCAATATTCCACTCTTTTCCCATCAACTACTTAATTTTGTGGTCAATCAATGAAAACTAAAGACTGCACTCAAAAACTGCACCATTACAATTTCACACAAGCACTCCATAAATTAGGACTCAGCTGGAGTTCTCCACAGTCATCCAAATATGATGCTCTTGAATAACAAGTAAACCATGTTGTGAGGTTATGATAGCAGATTTGCTACAAGAGCTTAGAGGACAATCAAAGACTCCTTTGTCCAGCTTAACTCAGTTGAAAAGAACCAACCACCAAGGGAACATGCCCTGCACACTTATCAAAGAAGATACAGATCACTGTCTTCCTTATAATAGTCTCTCATTTAATTTGTCACTCATTACATGTCTGCAGCTTTGGCTTTCAATATACTGTGCAGCTCTCTGCCTTCCTCCCAGTGCTGTAGTTCTTAATGAAACTGAAATAACCTCCTACCCTACAATATTCTAGATAACAACCCTTGTAAATAGAGTCATATTCCAATATGCAATATACGTATCTGAA
The DNA here is from genome assembly GCF_905237075.1 of Dicentrarchus labrax. Lineage (NCBI taxonomy): Eukaryota > Metazoa > Chordata > Actinopteri > Moronidae > Dicentrarchus > Dicentrarchus labrax. The sequence goes on along the minus strand of NW_026136707.1, from coordinate 4,377,270 downwards.
GAAAAAACATCACTGCTTCAAGTTCATGTTTCACTCTTGTTAAATAGATTCCAATATATATATATATACAATACTGTGTCAACCAAAGACTTCTGCTTCCACTTACTCCTCAGAAGTATGATAATGCATTTGAATTAATGCTAGCAATCCTTATCTGAGAGAATATGTCACTTTTTCGATATATTTTGGAAGAAAACTCATATAGTCTATTCACCGAAGACATAACAATAAACAAAAATAAAGTCAATGTGGCCCGCCAATGGCCTCCCTATAAAAGACCACATGAATTCTTAGCTGTCTTTTGCCCTCCATCCCAATAACAGCCTCCATTTACCTGCTAATTATTCCTTTAATTTGGGAGTCTTTCTCCACTTGCTGTAGCCGTAGCCTCCTCTCACTGTCATCGAGTCGATTCTGGTACTGTAGGAGGATCTTATTGGTCTGCTGCTCCTGCGTGAGGAGCCTCCGCTCGTACTCCTCCAGCTTTTTGTGGGACATCACCAGGCGCTCCTTCAGGGAGTTGATCTCCTCCTCGTACTCCCGTACCTGAGGCAAAGATATGGATGGAATGCTAAATTAGAAATGTTTAAAGCAGGTTTGTGTTTATATGCCTTGATTTCTCAGTGGGTAGTGGATTTGAAAGTTCTTTATGCACATAATGTGGCTGTTGCATGAAGGCTGATGTACAGTGAATATATCAAACACTGAAAAAGATTTATGAACACTTGGCTGATAGCTGTTATTTTCCACACTGTTTGAGACCTCTGGACTTCTGATATGAGTGCCATCTGCTCAGCAATGATACACATAACTTTATATTCTTCTGAATTCTTCTGAATAATTCAAAGTTCTTTATTCATTTAAAGGGAAGTTGAGAAACTTAAAAGGGATACCCACCCTGTCCATGCGTGACTCATCCATGCTCTTTGAGTACTCCTTCAGTTTGAACTCTTCACGGTCAATCCGTGAACTTTCAATGTCAGCCGACAGATGAGGCATGTTGGAGACCCAGGCCACTGTTCGCTCATTGGCTGGGGTTGGGGGATTGAGGGTAGATGGAGACTGGGAGCCCTAGGAAGAAAGGCCAGCACGCTGAATATGAGAACATGAGTTCTTAAGTGGATGAGAGTCAGTTTCATAATAAGTGATTCTGTTGCTTTTATCCAAAGTGCCTCAGAGTTCACACATTTTGAGCATCGCTGGGCCCTGCAGGTACTCAAGCCCTTATTTCTGACAATGTTATTGCTGCGCTCTACTCAATGAGCTACACACATGCACACACAATTAAAAGCCATATACAGTAATATAATGTATAATATCTTCCACACATTGTTGCCATGTGCAGAGGCAGTGCTAAAGAGAGAAACAAAAAAGAAACAGAATAAAATGAATTCAGAGTGTGCAGATGTTACCTGTTTATTCATGGTGGGTTTGAGCAGGTGCTGTTGCTGAGCCTGTTGCTGTGGTGACTGCTGAGTGCTCTGACTCGTGGTTCCCTGTGGACTCTGGCTTTCCCTGACAGAGCTCTGCTGGTGGGGCAGGCCCGGGGCAGTGTTGTCTTTGACGGACAGCTGCCGAGACCCGTGCTGCCTGCCGCCGTAGCCGGACTCTGGGGACTGGAGGAGATTCCCACTCTGCGGTCGTGTTTTAACCGGAGCAGCAGGTGCAGCAGCTGAACTGACCGACAGCTGATGGGAGGTCTGGGACTTGACGCGCTGGGTGGGAGGTGGGGCAACAGAACTCTGGCGCATGGGTTGGACTGTGGAGGGGGGCGTGGTGGCCAAAGAAGAGTGGGAGGTCCCTGTCTGGGACGCCATACCCATCAATTGTTGTTGCTGTTGGAGGTTATCCTAAGGAAGAAAACAAGCAAATATCAAGCATTTTCATTGCTTGTTTCAGTTCTTTTTGGGGCAGATGATGTTACTTTTAACTTCATGGGCATTCAGACTGAAGACAGCCCTGCAAGAGGCAGGGTGTTTTGCTTCAAGTAGACAATGAGACAATGAAGTACGATCCAGGAAGTTCAGTTTGAGTGATGGATCGATGGGTTTGTCTTTTCAGATGCATGTCATCCCGTCATTTTCTTCCCATGTTTCCTGTCTGTCTATTGTCAACTCACTGTCAAATATACGTTGCAATGAATGATTATTAGATCTAGTAGTCTGCCAATATTGTTTTACTAACTATTAAATTAATATTTGGGTCTTGGAAATGTCAGAGAATAGTGAAAATGTTGAACAACTTCATAAAGCCCAAGGTGACATCTTCCTATTGCTTTTTTTATCCAACAAACAGTCCAAAACCCAAATAGATCTCCACAACTGTGAAGATGTAACTACAGAAGGTTTTTTTAATTGACTATTAAAATAGTTGCTGATTCATTTCCTGTCGATGGACTAATTTTGTTAGTTCTTTTAAGTATTTAACTCCTTTCTAAAAAAAACCCAAACACTCTCAGGTCTCAAATGTGTGGATTTTCTGCTTTTATCTGATTGTTATATATTGAACATCTTAGGCCACTTTTGGGCGATTGGTCAGACAAAGCAAACACCCTACACATTGGGCTCTTGGGAAGTTGTGATGGCCATTTTTCTTACAATTTTCTATCATTTCATACACTAAACGAAAAAATTATCGATTAAACAATAATGAAAACAATCATCAGTTAAAGTACTAAATCCATCGGAATAATTTAAAATAGACAATCTACACATAGTGGCTTTAAGATGTCATGAGAATATAATGAACATATATCTACCTGCACTTGCATGGACATCTGTCTGCGTCCATATTCAGCCCTGGTGTAGTCGTCACTGTAGCTGTGTGAGTGGATGATGCTGGGTTGGCCCAGGTGACCGTCCCTGGTCCTGAGGGTGGACAGGTCCTCACTGCGAGAGAACCCCCCTTGGGCGAACTGTCGGATGTAGGCCTGGTGAGAGGGCTCAGGGTCTGGGGCCAGGAGCAGGGGTGCTGGGGGTTGAGCCCGGCTGTGCTGGTGGTGGAGCTGTTGCTGTTGAGGCCCATCAGCAGTCGCCAGATGAAAGAGTGGATTCTGGAAGGAAAGCGGGCAGCGCATGGCGGCAGCCTGCTGTTGCTGCTGCTGGGATAGCGAGTCGGTGGTGGTGCCCATCTGGCTCAGCTGGCTCAGCCGAAGGCCGCCGGACATGCTGGAGCCGCCAGAGCCAGCTGACAACCTCCCACCGGCCCGCAGCTGGCTGCTCAGGCCCGACCCCAGGCCGCCACCGCCTCCGCTGCTCAGCCCTCCGAAGCTGCCCATGCCGGCGATGGAGGCCTGGGAGGAGTTGAGCATGTCCACCGACTGCAGGTTAGACACGCTGTTCATTCGGGAATCCTGGAGGTCCATCATAGATACGCTTTTATTGACACTGAGCACCTAAGTAATAAGGGATATGAGAGGCTAGTGTGCCCCCTATAATTATGTATGTTAGGTGGCCACGGATGATATGGGTGAGGGTGGTGCGGGTGTTTTTACCGCGAGGCCTGGATATCGGAATGCCTCAAAGTATTTCCCAGGAAATACCGCTAGGATGAGTTGCGTGGTGAATCAGTGGAAAAAAAGCAGATGTCATGATATACTACAGCCTCGATCACACGATGGCAGATTCTATTAAGTATGACTACCATGCACGTCATACTAACCTCACTTTGATAAAGATAAACCTAGTGGATGGGATGATGATTCCCCAGATCAGAGTGATAAAACTCACCTTAGGGTCTGGTTCCGTGATGTCCGAGCTGCTTGTGAAGTAGGCTGGGCTGGATCGGGCCAGGGGAGGGCGTGATACGTAAAACATTTCTTTGGAGGATGCTCGATGGGGGTGGTCACGGTCCTGAAAACTCATCTGGGAGCGGGATGGCATGACCCCTCCGGTGGAGGTAGGGGAAGGCAAGCGAGTGATATCTATAGAGCTGGAGAACAGCAGTGAGTAAGGCCAACAATAGCTGAATATAGAATAGGAGTCCTTGGGCTTTGGAAAATTTTAAAGACCTAACAGTTAATTGATTAATAGAGAAAATAATTAATAGGTTAATCAGTAAAGAAAATAACTGTTAGTTGCAAGCAGTGTTGGGCAAAAATTCAGTAATTACATTATAGTTATTAATCCCAGTACCACTTCAATACTTTGACATTTGATAAGCTAAGATATCAATTTAGAGTAATGTTATTACTTTGTCAGTTAATGTATAATTAGTAATTGATTACAGTTTTCAAGTAACTTGCCCAACATAGTTTGCACGTAATGCCAAGTTTTCACAATAACCAGTTTCATAATACTTCAAATTACATAAAAACCACAATTAACTGTTTAATAGAGCTATTATGATCACACCTACCTATTAAGATCCCTCATCATGAGGTTTTGGAACTCGGATGAGATGCCCCTGTTGAAGCTCGGCCGTGACAGCAGCTTGTCTGTCTGTCTCTCCTGCACCCTGTCTGTCTGATGGCTGGGCTGCCTCTGGAGGTGTGGGTTACGCAAGGCCATACTGATGTCATTCAGGAGGCGAGGCAAAGGACCCAGTTTGATAATGGCATCCTGTGGTTAAAGGAATAATGAAAAAAGGTATAATACATTTTGAGTTATCTAATGTTAGGGTTTCATTAATATGCCACATATCCACTTCCACTCCCTTGTCACATGCAAGTTAATGACAGCTCAGGCCTACTTAATGACTTACAGCCTCATTTAGCAAAAATGGTTGAGATGAGAGAGGAGTGAGACATTCTTCACTAATTGTTGAAATTCAATCATACACATCCTGTCTGAGTTTTGTTTAGTTTAGTTTCACTGTGATAAAAGCTGCAGTGATGTACTGTGCAAGTGGTGGACACAGTAAGATGTCAAACTGTACAATATAAACAGCAACAAAAATATGACTTTTGTTGTCTAAGGAAATGTAATTTCTTATTTTATTTATTATTACTAAATAAACAAAATTAATAGAAGAAATATCCTGTGTAACAAAATGACAAATATAAAAGGTATATAAGGTTATATAAAAATGTCCCTAAAATAGCATTAATATTACTATTGTCTAGAAAATGTGTACGAATAACTGTCTTATTTCAGAAATAATTCCACTGTAAGATCGTAGTTTACAATGGCACAGATGATGTGTCATGTTTGTGACTTTGTGAGTTTACCTTGCTGAGCTGAGCCATGACCTCCCAGAGGAGACTGTGCAGTATGGACAGCTCCCTGCCAAGGTCGATGTATCCCTCAAAGCCGCCTGCATTGCTGACACTGTCCAGGTTGGAGATTTCATACAGGAACTGCTGCATGGAGCCCCACTCCATCTCTAAAAACTCATTCATGAAACACATGTACTCCTCTTTATTGCCAAACCTGCAGGTGGGAAAAGATTGGAAGGCCAGTGAAGAGATAAGCAGGTAGAGGGTATGAAAGGGAAGAGAAGGCAAAGAGAAAAAACAAGTGAGCAACACATGATGGTGAAATGAACTGTCGCCATCAATGATAACTAAACTAACTCTAAATTGAGGTTTCTCAGATGTAAAGTCCTTCATGTCCACTGCCATCTTTTCAAGACCAAAACATTACAGTACTTTTTGTTGTGAATCTATGAATGTGAAATGAAAACAGTTCATGGTGCCTTTAACACATCACTTATTGGAGCTCAAATAAACCAAACTAAGACAGATTTGAGTTGCAGCACAGTGGTTCCTGTAGACAAACTGTGTGTGTGGTCCAACAACTTGTAACTACACTGACTTTTGTTTGCAAAACATGGAGCACTTTGACCTTTCTCGCACAATATGACGTAAAATTAGGGAAATTAAATACAGTGGAAATTCATCACCTTATATGCCGTTTTTTTATTAAAATTGTGAACAAACATGCTACTTTTCATAGGTTCAGTATGAAAAGAGGTGTAACCCAGGGTTCACTCTTTGGCCCACTAATATTCACCATTTTCATCAGTATACCTAGCTACAAATGTTCACATTTTGTTATTCTGTCTATATGTAGATTTCACTGTTGTGCCCATTGGAACATTTTTTTGTATTTCTTATTATGATCTAAGTATAGTTTTGAATGCAGATAAACTAAGCTTATATTGTTATTGTTATTCCAAGATGACACCAGATATGATTATTCTAAGCATTTTGGGTGCTGAAGGGAAGGCATACTGAACATATTTAAATGTAAAAAATATCAGATTATTTTATGTAATAGACAGCCAGCTTTCCTTTTCACTTCACAAAGGAACACTAAATAACATTTTAGTTTAGAAAAAAGTTTAGTTTAGTTTACTTGTAAACTGTACTTGCAAGAAGAGATTGGTGGCTTCTATATTTGTTATGTTTGATTAATTATGAGTTTTAACTGTGTGCTTGCTGTCCTGCAGACAGTAGTGTACAAGTTAGTGACTGGATGCAAAGTGTGAACGCTGTAAATATAATAATATAAAACTGACTTGGAGAAGTTAGCCAGGTTTTGCACTACTTTTGCGATTAGGGTGAGCGTGCGCGACGTCTGCTCGTTGGGATACTCCTGGGTGAGATTGAAGAGCGACGGGGACATGATGGCAGGGCACAGGAAGCGCAGGAAGAGAGAACCACTGATGAGACGGTCGGCAATGTCTTCCCGACCTCTCTCAGCACAGCGCACTCTCCAGGAGGCAAAAACTTCCTTTAGCTCTCGAGGGAAAACACTGTGAAGAGGATAGATTAACAGGATCAGAAACAAACTGTGTAGCATCTCTTCAGCTGAGAGAAATAAACACACTCAATACAAAGGAATCTTTTGCATTTGCTATTTACTTACCAATGGGAGTTAACGATCTTACAGAGTGCCAGTTCACAGCACATTCGGAGATTGGCTTGGTGGTCTGGGACTACAGAGGGTGGTGTTCTCATGGGGTCCACTTCGCAATTTTCCTCTGAATCATACAAGGCCCTTATGAAGTCCCCTAAAAATGACATTTCATTAGTAACAGCAAAATGGCAGAAACTATCGCCAAGATCAGTTCAGTGTATAGGAGGCAGCGACAACAAAAACCAATAGGACAAAAAGAAATCAATTTTGGGAAAGTACGAAAATTTTGCATCAGCAGCAAATCCAACAGAGGCCTGACCACAAAACCAAGACAAAGCTGTGAAACTTGGGTGGCAGGCTAATTAGCCAATAAGCTACTACTGTAGCTAGAAGGCAAACCTTCAAGCAAGTAGTTAGCTTCATTTATAAGCTAAAACACCCACATTAAAATAAAATAAAAAATCATATAAATTAAATTATTATAAATGTGTGTGTAGAAAGTAATCCTCAGAAATAAAAGACATATTACACATTTTACATATTACACACTGGATATGTTACCACTATATCAGATTAAATGAGGACAAAAAGACAGCATTTTTCCACCTGAGAAATGTTGTTAAACTCAGACTATATATTGCTCATCCTGATGCAGAGAAATTGATTCAGGCATTAGTGTTCTTTCGTCTGGAATATTGCAACGCTCTTTTAACTTGATTGCCAAGAAATTCAATGAACAGACTTCAGTTTGTACAGAATGCAGCTGCCCCGAGATTTAACACAAACAGGTAAGAGATCATATTTCACCAATCTTAGCATCTTTGCAGTGGCTTCCTGTCTGTTTTAGAATTGATTTAAAAATTGTATTTACTTGTTTGCAAATCTCTAAATGGTTTAGCACCTCTATATTTAGCCGACCGCCCCTCCCTGTATTCTCCTAGTCGCTGCCTAAGCTATCAGTGCAGCACTAAATGTACCAACAGTTAAGACAAAGAAGTATGGAGACGCAGCCTTCTCTTCCCATGTGCCTTATGGACCGTAGGGACTAATCCTATTTTCAATTTTATTCTTATAATTCTACCCTGTTTCATTATTTAATTATATTTAATATGTTTGTTTGCCACCTTTTAATTAATATGTTTCAATATTTTAAGTTTTTTTTAATATACACAATTTGATGTGAAGCTGTTTTAGCTGCACTGTATGTATGAAATGTCCTATACAAATAAAGTGTATATTTTTTTCTTTTAGAACAAAAGTTTTGTTATTCCAAACATCTTATCACTATTCTGGCTCACCTATAGCATCCTTGAGGTACTTATGTCCAATCAGTTTGAGGTACTCTTCTATGGCTTTGGTGGCCAGAGTGTTCTCTCTGAAGATAAGGTGTTCTCGGTCGATGAATCTGTCTACCTCACACATCGCCATGTCTGACAGGAAATCCTGGAGAAAAGGAGAACTAAATTATTTTCTTTATTATACACAATGTTAAATAGAAATGACTCAGGTTGTAAGGACTGTAAAAGATTGGTTTTAGATCAGTTGCACATATATTGAGTCACACAGAGGTGTCCCTACCTTAGCTTTCCCTGTGCTCTGCAGTATATGCACCAATGCACAGGCCACTTCCTCTTTGCTCTTGACACTCAGCACGGGCTCCAGCACAGCACACATAGTCCGGTAGTTATTGGTGACATACTCTGCAAACTCCTTGTACAGCTCCATGGGCAGGATGTTCATGGTCTGGAAGCGGGATTTGAGGCGTAGGGATGCATTGATGATCTTACCCCCTCCAACACCAGCTCCTTTGGTGAGGACGCTGGGTTGGATGACCGGGTACCACTGCTCCACAAACTGACGTCCAGTGATGCTTGAGATGGGGATGCTTACAAGTCCTAAGTATGTGCTCTTTTCCTAAGAGAATAAAAGTTGATATTAGTCAAGATAAGCATGTTTCAAAGAAAAGCTGTCTCATTACATTTGCATGAGTTTTATAAAACATAATCTGAAAGTTTGAAATGTCAAAAAAAGTGAATAAATAATGAATAGCAAGACCAACACTGCATCCCTGGAGTGTCGTTTGAAGCTAGAAATCAGTTGTTTTTTGATATGGTGGTGCCACTCTTGTACTAAACTGAGAGTAGAAATTATTGTTGTTGTTATTGCTACCCGTTCGTATGCTTACTAAATGTATTATTTGTAAAAGTGACAAAACCTAAAGGGGCAAAATAACACAAAATAGCCACAATGCTGTGTTACCGCAGGGAGCTGATAGGGTTGTTGATCCATGGCAATGACTCAATGATTATTCCATCAATTATGATGTTTTCTTTCTTTCAAGCCTGCGCTCTTTGTTTGAACTTGACTCACTGCAGCTGAAGACACTCCCTTTTCCCTCCATCCTAAACTATGGACATTGTATAACTATAACTGTTTCGTTACAAAGCCAATAAAGCAAATCACAAAGATTAAAGTGCCACCATGGACAAGACCCCTACTGGCTATTGTATTATAAAGCCAGTGAATGACAATGCAGGGATTTTGCATAATTTCACCTCCACACAGTGTGTTATTTTCTCATCTCTTTCTTTTTGTTGAACTGATGCTCTAATAAACCAAAATGTTCGTAAGGAGAAGGCAGGTTGTGTCAGGGTTGATAAAAATTAATTAATAACTTAGTAACTTTGAAATTCAGTTTCAGGAATATCATCACCTTTTAAGTTGATATAGGGAACTTGTTGAAGAACAGGTTCTTATTTACAGTTACAGAGCAATATTATCATTCATTTGGAATGAATTTAAGTCCAATACTTGCTCTCATTTAGCTCTGTTTTGGTCTCTACCAACTCCCGAGGAAAATATCTGTCTCTTTGGCTGTTAAATGCTTCACTGTGTTCCCCAGCTAGTCACAAACTGTGACTGTCTGCTAATTGGTACTGAGCAGGTAGTGTACAGTGAGCTTTTAGTGCTTTTTTGCTGAAAACAGCTGCCTGCTACGGTCTAAAATGATGCTATGAGAGCAGCAAGAGTGAACCCAAACAGTAACGTTGTGGGGTTGGACAGTTAAACAATGAGCTGAAAATATAAAGCCAAGGGGAGCTGCAGATTCAGGTCATAATTCTCTGTACGGGTCGAGCAACTTTTTTTTATACCGTCGCATTCTCATATGATTCATTTAATTATAAAATTACCAATTATAGCCACTTTAGAATTCACTTTCAGGCAATTGCTTTAAACAACAGAAAGCTAAAATAAACCAGAGATTACTACAGTGCTTCTGTCTTGATTTCTTTGTAACAAAGCGTTCTCAGACTTCCATGCTGCCCTGCAGATCTCTTTGTTACCTTGCGTCTCTTTTTGTCTGTCTCCTTGTATAGATGAAGGCGTAGGTTGCGGACGGCTGGCAGGTTGTTGAATTCAAAGTGCTCGCCCCAGAAAACGGTGTCGGTGCGGGGCTTGCTGGTGGTGCGTGCGTACAGCATGTCGTCCAGACAAAGTTCGCAGTAGTAGCGTTTCTTGGCTGGAAGCTCGCGGGCCTCAATGATCCACAGTTTGAGCACATTGTCCACCCTCCGGCTGTTGTCCTGCGTGGAGATGAAATCAGGTCAAATAAGGTAATCTGCATACAATACATACAGTCATTAAAAAACTTTATAAGAGAAGATGATACAATGTAGGGGAAAATATGACAAACAGCAAAGAAAAGAGGTCAGAGATATGGAAACAGAGACAGTGTGTATGAATAAAGGGTGACAGCAGGTCAGCCTGCAGGAGAACAGAGTAAATGATGGGAAAGAAATAGCTGGTGACGTGGCGGTTGAGCTGCTGTGGATTGTAGGCTGTACTTGATAAATTGTTCTCAACACTGGACTTGAATACAGAAACAGAAGACAGCATGACAGCAACACAGAAAAGAAAGATAACAGAAGATGTGAAGGATAAGAGGAGGATAGCAGTCTTACTGGGTGAAAAAGTAATTAACTCAAACGTAGAAGGACACTAATGACACAAAGCACATGTGTTGCAAAGACGAGGGACAAACAATGGTGGTAATGTTTCTGTAGACAGCTACACTTCCTAATCATGATCACAAAGCCCAAGCTATATTTGACATCCCCCATGGGAGGAGACAGTGCCGTGTTGATTCCAGAGTGATGTTTCAGTGAACTGGGGCTGAGTCATTTCAATTGGGCTCAAATGCCATTGTTGTTAGCCCCGTTTGCTTCAGACTATTTAAGTTCTAATTTAGACGGCTCAATACGTGAGCATCAGCTAGTTCCACAGTTCTTAAGTTCTCCATTTGTATGCTCTTTGATAACCAGCGCCAAACACAAGGCATAATTAATTCCAAACCTCTGAGTTTGAATGTGCTGGGCATCTGGTGGCTCAGTTTGCTAGTGCACATACAGTGCAGCAGCATCAGCATGGGCTCAAGTTCTCCATCTTGATAATCGTGTTACATCTTCCCTGGTTCCTGTCATATTTCACTACCAAAAAAAGTAATAAAACACAAAAGCAGGGTGAAGTGGCTGCTCTCCTTTTCAAAAAACAAACAATCAAAGCTCAAAGGGGGAATTAAAAGGCTCTAGAAAGTTAAGAAGCATAATGATAATCCTTGTCTGTCTCTGCAGAGGGTCTTATCTCTGTTGATGCATCTGGTCTGAGATGCATGGTGTGTGTTGTTTAGTGGTAGGGGGGGAGACAATTTTGGAGAGAGCCCCCGTGTGGAGTCCTTGGAGCACCATGACTCAGCCAGGACCCCCGCGGCCTGAGCATCTGGACAAGGCATTCAACTCGGTGATGTTTAATCTCAGTCTGGCTTAATAACGCCTAGTCCCTGGCTGCCTTCAGAGCTGCATATCTCACATGCCTGGTCTCTTTTTTTTAATAACAGAGAGGGGAAATATGGGACAATTTTACAGAACTATAAAATGTGGGTGAAAATTAGGATATTGGTTTTACTATGAGCCGACATGAAGGGCTGAGATTAGTTTTTTTAAGCTGTGAGGATGGAAATAAGATCACAGCACCTTAAAGCTGCACTAGGAAAGATTTTTGTGACAATATACCACCATATCTTTCTAAATCATACAATAGAGCTACACAAAAGAAGAGGATCCCATCTGCACTTTAACCCGGTGTCAGGTATGGACACATTGGCATTGGGCCTCATGCAAGAAAATTTTTTTATTCTTATCCTAAACTACTCTTTATCTATTCGAGGTTTGTACGTACAAGAGTTACACATCAGATTCAACAACTAAATAAAACAAGAACGAAAATATTAATACTACAGCTGTCAACAGCGTGTTATCAAAGCAACTCTGTACTGTGACAGAAATACAGGTAATGATTTAACATGAGGTTAAAAAAGTCTTAATGACTGATATGAGAGACAGATATCTTACAGGATAATGTTTTAGCCTACAGTAGGTGAGGTTACACTGTCAGGTGCAACAGAACATTACACTGGACAGCGACCTGCATTACGACCCTAAGGCAGCTGTCAGAGTGAGAGAATTTTCCTACTGAAATGTATAAGTCGCAGTGCATATACCAGTAAAAATCATAAAATCTTAAAACCTCTCAGTAAATTGGCAAGCCACGACGATGGACGGAATATATATTCATCCAGAGTAAAGTATTATGATTCTTGGTCAAATTAGTGTTTTTTTCCCCTGTGAATGCCACAAGTCTCATAAATTACTTGAACATGGCCCTCAAGAACGAATTTCTACGTCCAACTGGTTGTTACGTGAGGCCTAACGTCTCCTAAAGCAGTGAGGAAGGACCTGGACTCCTCCATATTTGATCCACTGGCCTATTCCTTTCAGTATCCTTTAGTATCAAGTAACACAGACACACTGTGTTGGTTAACATAAGCCTGCTGAGTGTAATTTACTGACTTCACATTACCTGATTTGTGGATATCAAAGTTTTTCCGAACCGCAGTTTGGATCCTTCACCCTGCAACATTACCTCGTGCAGCTTTAATATTTGCTTGGAGAAGCGACTAAATTGTTCAACACAGACACACACAGACACGAGGATGGAGTTCACACAGAGAAATGAAGCGGTGCGCTCTTATTGAAAACAGACAACAACGGGAGACAGGGAGGAGAGAGAGAGACACACAGACAGAGGGATCGTCCTTTTTTCTTCCTCTACCGCATCCCTTTCTCTCCCCTCACCTTGTTGGGTTTGACAGCTCTCTGCAGGTTCTCGATCCATTTGTCTCTCTCTGCAGCTGAGCGACACGCAAAGCACTTGGTTCCCGATGCCGTAGTCACCTGAGGTTATAGCCAATGGTAAATTCAACAACCACAGCCATTAGTAACTATGGAGACTGCAACTAAGGCGCCAAAACAATGTCTTGTATTCACTCTCAACCTCTGTCATGTTCCACTAATGGAAAGGTGATGGAAATAGCTGACAGACTCCTGCACCAAATTATGTAGGGACTAGGGCTCATTTCAGTGTCCTTGTTTCTTTCATTTTTTCACATGTAAAAAAAATATATAGTTTCAGTTCACATCAGTCTCTTTCAAATCACTGTCACTTGTCAGAACATTTTTGGCTCTTTACACTGTGTGTGCGAGTGTGCTGTTGTTTTGTCCTCACCGTGCCGCTCAGTTCTCACCTCAAAGCAGTACTCTTGTCCCAGGATGCTCGAGTGGACAGGTTTGATGATGGCGTCCTCGTCCAGAGTGAGGTCCAGCGCCTCTGCAGCGCTGCTGGGAGACAGCAAAGACTCATGGGAGTGGGACTCTTTGAAGCTCTGCATCAAACGGGTCCTGGGGGGAGTTATAGTTGTCGTTAGATGTATAGAGGGGAGACTCTTTTATTGAAGGTGGCACTCCAGTTCTGTTTACATGAAACTACAGGAAATTTCTGTTTGTCAGTGTATGTACATTGTATGTTAATTCTAAACCCTATTTAACTCTACTTCTAAAGTGCCTTGTTTGAACAAAACTAGTTTCTTTTTGTCTTCATTTTATCTTTGTGTAGTAACAAACAGCTGCACAATATGTTAAACTACAGTAATAAAGGGGCTATAAACACATCCCCAATATATATGTCATGAACATAGTTCCTCAAGATGTGTCTGCAAAGTTGAATATAATCAAATTACGCAGAATATTCCATATACATCATGTTGAAAACCACAAAAAAACCCAGATTTCTATCCAAACAACACGTTAAGTTGTTGCCTACACTGACTTTTTAATTTCAGACTTTTCAACATCTTAGCTGTTTTGGCTATTGACAGCAAGTAATTAGGAATTAGTCAACGCAGTTATCGCTTTCATCGCTAAGAGGCAAAGATAGAGGACATTTATTCTGAATCATTTAAGAGGCAGCTGTAAAGTGGACAGACTGATGAAACTTCTAATGCCACAAGGTTCATTAGTTACATTTTGAAGAAAATTCAGTTGAGTGAAATGTGACTGATCCTATGCACTTATTCTTGTTTGACTTGTTTAAATCACGTTAGCTATTACACAAAATCAAAAGGATATTCTCTCACAATGCGGTACAGCTTTATCTTTTGTTTTAGTATTTACGTAGCTGTCAGTACAGATATATCCAGTATTTTCCCTCAAAGCAAACCTTTTAAACTCCACACGCAACGGTGAGTCTCAATAATATCATAAATCCTGACACGCACATGCAAAGGGCTCACACTAGTGAACAGGGTTTCCGCTAAAGCCCGTCCATCATGCTCACCTACACACTTACTCCCACACACAGATGTATGCATGTAAAATCATCTCAGCAGTCACACAGTCACTAAGACAGATGTATGATGACACAGTAAGTCTAACCAGAGAGCGAGGAGGGATGGTCAGGTTTGATGATGCCCCTCAGAGAAGAAAGGGGGGATGAATATGAGGAAAAATGAAAGCTAAAAAAGATACTGTATATCCTCTGAGCTGCGTCCGACTCTCAGCTTCTCCCCTGCGCTCGCACTGCTTTCGTCTATGTTCAATCATAACGTTCATCAACAGAGCACTGATTACATGTAGGGGACCGTGGGGGGAGAGAAACACAGAGGGAGAGAGAGAGAAAGAGAGTGAGAGAGAGAGAGAAAGAGAGAGAGAGATAAAGAGATAAAAATAGACCCAAAGGAATGAGTCAGATTGAGGGGAATACAGAGGAGAAAAGAGAAAGAGTGGGGGAGGTCATGAGAGGATATGAGAGAACGAAAGACTGAGAGAGGAAGGGGTGAGGGGGCGGGAGAATCGAGAGAGAAGACCTCTCTGAGGAAATCACGTTGATTATGTAAACAGTAGATCCTTTGGAGAAGAAGAAAGCGAGAGCACGGATTAGAGGGAAGGAGGATGTGTGAAGGGTTGGGGTGGATAGAGGGATTGAGACGAGAGCAAGAGTGCTAGAGGTAAAGGAAGGTCTACGCAAGGACTCAGTGGGGAGTTGAAGTGCAGGAAGAGTCAAACATTAGGAGACAGCACACGGACACGCACACGCACACGCACACACACACACACACACACACGCGCGCATTTTATTTAACATGTCACGACTGAAGAACCACACGACAAAACAACCTCATCGCCAGTAATGACAGACTAGAAACAAGCATTCAATCAGCAGATACAAAACTTTGTGAGATTGAGAACATGTTTAGTGTCTCGCTGCAGTGAACTGAAGCAGGACAGGTCTGACAACCAACACGACATAAAGACATTTAACTGAATTTATCAAATATGTAAGAAAGCTGGATCGATTTGTCAATTAGCCAATCGACAGACAATTAATCTGCAACAATGTTGAAGCCATTTGATCAAGCGAAAAGGTGAAATGTTTGCTGCTTCTGCTTTCCTCTTTTAATTCATTTTAAATTGAATATCTTTGAATTTTGGAGTGTTAGTTGGACAAAAAATGACGTTCAAAGACGGGCCTGCAAATTCAATATCATTAGGATTTGGACAAAATGAAAGCTATTTGAAGACCACCTCTGGCTGTGGAAAATTACTACAGGCCATTTCAATATTCTATGACATTTTATAGGCTAAACAATTAAATCGATAATGAAAAAATACAGAACATTAAAGTCTGTGGGACAGAGAATGCTCTAAATGTACTATAGGTCATCCCAGGACACTGAAATGCTGCTGAAAAACATGCTAAAGTATACAGCATATTTATGTAAGAGTTAGTAGCTATATGACCTACAGTGTTGTACAGGAGGGAAACTCTGGGACCCATTAGATGATTGCATAAAAGTAATTATTAAAAAACATGTAACAATTTATAGCATTACAAGTTTTACACCCTGTTTGGGAACTCAGACGCATGTTTTAAAGTCCATGTTGAAAGAGAGTATGTGTTCCCTCTTTTTATTTACCCTCCTTAGATAAGGAGAATGAGAGAATAATAATAAACAAAGCAGATGTTTGCCGATATCCCTGACAGAAAACATCCAGAGTAAACCAGGAGCAGTGAAAACAGCAAACAACAAGCTCAACTTCGCAAGGCTCTTGACTTTTCTGTCCGTTCTATGTCTCCTCACACCAGCCTGGATAATAGACATCCACAACCTTCCCAAATGAATAAATCATGTGGAAACGCACCTTGGCAGACACCTGGCTCAGAAAAGGTTTTAGCGCTCTCCTGAGTGCACTTTCGCCCTGTGATTAGATTATCAGGATGACCTTGTTCACATCTGAAGTTTGAGTTTGTTTTGGCTGCAGTTGTTGAGTGGGAGCTTATAGATAAACTGAATGGACAAACGTAAAGCTTAGTACTTTTCCACTTGTTAATTCAATTGATTTTTCAATTGACATAAAATTAACTAGCAACTATTTTGTCCATTAATTGTTAAAGTTATATTAAATGCAAATATTTAAGCATTCTCTTGCTCCAGCTTCTCACTTGTGATGGCATATCTACTGTTGTGGAGCTGTAGAGAAAGAGAAGAGGCTGAAACTCAATGGAAAAAGTTAAGAAAAACTCACTTAAAACTTAGTTCATCCTATTTGTTAAACAGCCAGACAACATGATGATTTCACACTGTATATTCTTTAATTTATTCTCTTTTCTTCTTCAAAATAAAAACTTTCCTGTACAAACTTCTGCCAAACCAAAATTCGGCATTCAGAAGAAAAGTTTCCAACCTAAAATTAGGCTTGTACCTCTTTGCCTGAAGAATGGCAGTGCTGCTACAACTGTGTACATGATACAGAGGAGGTATAATTAAGTAAATCTCCCACTGACTCATTATGGTCTGTACAGCCGCCATATGGCTGTCTGCTGGTTGCCATGGAGAGAGGGGGTACATTTTTTCATCACCCCGGCAAAGAAACAGCAACGATGCTGAGTGTTTTAATTGTAAGTGACAGTGCGGTGGGACGTGAGAGTGTAAAATAAACAACAATTTATTACAATGATAGATGGAGACAAAGACAGATAAAGACAGATAGGAGAGATAGAAACAGGTTGAGAGAGTGACAGAGACAGAGACAGATAGATCGGTATAATGATAAATCAATCGACAGACACATCTAATATTTTTAAAAGAAAACCAATGTATGGATATAAATTCGTTCAGCAGAAATGTGTTTTATCTTTCTTTTCTTTCCCATTAATCATCTCATGAACCCTCAGATTTGTCCTGTGGCAGGGGCCAGACCCCTATGTTGGGAACGACTTAACTGCCAACTGTACATAAAGCAGTTCAAAACAGCTCCACCTCAACCAGCAACAACAATAAAATGCTGCTTACACATTGATACTGATCAGTATTAACAAACTAATAATGTCACATACAATAATATATCAGTCACAGGGGACTTTATTCTGCAGAAAGAGTATTTTTACTTTGGATACTTTAAGTACATTTAGCTGGTAATGCTTCTGTAGTAGGATTTAGAATACAGGGCTTTTACTAGTAATGGAGTATTTATATATTGCTATATTGGTACTTTTACTCAAAGCCCCTACAAGGAACTTTTATTTTGTGTTGATTCTGGCTGTCCCAGTAGTGTTTCTACCACCTCGTTTCATTGATTTCAAGGGGAATCCAACCGAATCATACCCAGTGGCAGGCATTAAGAATAACTACATATAAACAGCCGATCTTCTCGTTGATAGGTTTGTTTTGTTCATGTAGGTCATATAGAGGCATCAATATTAAACAGAGAATGTTTCATAACCTGTTAAAAACTCCTCCTCCCGTTTCAACGAGAAAGATGCTTTAGACTGTATAAGTAGATGGAGACGCAAATAGTTTGTGATGCCAGAACATTTACACAAACAGATTTCATACATTAACGTAACTGCACTGTGTTTGCAGATTAACACAGCCAGACACAGCAGATATATATAATACACGTATGAACACTTGAAATCACTCTCAGATACTGACCTGTCTTGGTCGGCACTGTAGAAGCGGGGGAAGATTATGTGGCGGAAACTGCTGGTTCGGTCCAGTTTGGTATGACTCTTAGCCCTCTTGATGGAGCCCTTCAACCTTCTACTGAGGAAACTCTGGAGCAGGTGGAGGAGGAGAGCAACAACGGGGCAAACAGATGGAGGAGGAGAGGGAGGACGTGCATGACGCGGAGTTATGGTAAAGAATATGTGGTTGAGTTGGAAACGATGGGTCGCATCAGGTATGGTTTAAGGAGTGACATGTATAAAGTGAAACAAAGACAGATGTTTCCCATGGAGTCAGTGTGGTTTGTGTCAGATATATTTTAGTAACACAAAAATCAAATGGAGACACACACATATGAAACACATGATACGTGATGGGGGAGAGCACAAGGTACATTTATTATCAGCAAGAAATCATACACCCACACGTCCACTTTCCACAGAGAACTGCAGTGTTATAACAGCTCCTGTGGTGGGCAGTGGTGTGCCATACAGTCCAACAACAAGCTCAGCAGTATAGATCTCACACAGGGGTGCAGTTTGTCCTACATGAGATCAAATCACACAATATGACACACTGAAACAGGAAATTACTCATTGATAATGGAGAACTCGATTATGGGGTCAGTCCCAATACCCACGCTTGCGTTATTTGAAAGGAGTCAAGCGCCTACTTGCATGACGCATTTGTGGTCATTTCCACGGTGCACGAAGGTCTGATCAGACTGCAAGTGCGTGGAAGATTATCAGAGCTCACTAGATTACTAAATAAGCTGGCTCAACCACACAGTACAACGGTTACAATCAAATGACAGATAACGCAATTCAATCAAGTTATCTACAGCAGTGGATCTCTAACTTTTTATAAGACCACATCACCGCTTCAAAGGAATTTTTTCCTATGGCAGCCCGAGCCACCCACTTATACTTATAGTATACATATAAGTATACATGATTTTCGATTGATTTAATATTTTACCATTATATTATATAAGTTATATGTTAAATAATAGGCCCATTCTCAATAATTCAGAACAAAAGGTGTTCTGCAGATTTACAGATACATATTTTACTTAAAATAAATTAATACAATTAAATAAATTTTTATGTTAAATGTGTTTCTGTCAATTCTTCAATATTAAAATGGGCTTATATTAAGGTGTACAAGAAAGAAAAAACAAAACAAAACCAAACAAAATGTTTCAGGAAGAAAAAGCACATCCTGCAGGTCTGTCTGCATTAACAGGCGAGAGGGCATATTACACATATATGATCTCAGGAATGTGCAATTACATGCGGACAAGTAAGGAAATCGGTCTTCCTCAAGCAGCCAAATTTTGTCCGTGAAGCCATTAGCCAATTAATGTTGAGTCTGGTTTTAGTTTGTTGGTCGGCTCAGATTCAGTCCTGACACATTCTCTTGAAAGCTGAGATTTATCAGCATTTCTCTGTTTACCGTGTCAAATCTTTCCATCTCTGCTCTGATAGTCACTATTTTTTCTTTGCTGACTTCCTGAAAACCTCCAGTGCCAGAAAATGTGTTGTGTTACTATGACAATCAGCAGCACAGCTGCATATTTAAC
This sequence comes from Dicentrarchus labrax, assembly GCF_905237075.1. Lineage (NCBI taxonomy): Eukaryota > Metazoa > Chordata > Actinopteri > Moronidae > Dicentrarchus > Dicentrarchus labrax. The sequence continues at coordinate 4,357,490 of NW_026136707.1, read as the reverse complement.
AGTTTTCAATGCGGAGGTTTTGATATCAATTGTTTTTTTCTTCTGTTTGGATGTTTGAAAACACACGTATTTCTAAAAATCTTTGATATAAGGATGTGATATTTAATATTCATCCTGACAGTGTCAGATATGGAATATTATACTTATCAGTCTCATCAAGACACATTAACACATTGTTAATATTGCATGATTACTTTGTATGTTTGGACATGAATGTTGCATTCAACATGTCATAAACTTAAACTTCATGTCTGGTAATTACTGTTGGTCCTGAAACCAGCCTATAGGCGCACTACCACCAACAACTGGACTGGTGAGGTGCAGTAGACCATGGTCAATGGTGAGATAGATTTTGATGTGGTAATAGAAAAATTGGGAATCAAATGTGGGTTAAGTGGTCAGTGTGTTGGTAGTTTTTGACAGCGGGCATACTTAAGTAACTGCAAGGGTGGGTATTGGGGCAGACCCTGTCTTTATTCGACCATTCTGCCAAAAACAAACCAGAACCATGACCAGTGACCAGACAATGGTTTTCTGCATACTGATCCATTTAAAGGGGGACCAAGTGAAACAAGACATATGTATTAAATGTACAAAAAACTTAAATGTTAATTCTTTGACAGCAAGTGATAAAAAAACAGAAGGTAGAATTAATTAACTTGTTCCACTCTTTAAAAGAAATATATTATACTTTGTGTCTTGATCAGTAATATTTCTGTATAATGTGTCACCTCTTATATCTAAATATCTTGGAAAAAGGTGAAACTACATTGAAAAGATGTGACATTTCCTGCCCAAATAATTTTTTTCAGCCCACAAATAGCATATTAACATCTAAAGAATGACAATGTCAAATTTCAAAGCTGTTTTCATACCTTAAACCTTCAAATGTTCGCTGAGAATGAAACTTTAGAGCTCAAAACATGCATGAAATATCACTTTTGTCTTTCTTATGTACTACTGTCACCCATTCAGCTTTCAGGCACATCCTAAAGACTCACAGTAATGTCATTTATATACCTATAGCCTAACCGCGTTATTCAGTAGGAGAATGACTAGAGGGAAATGACACCTCGTCATCTGGCATGAGTCAAATGGCTTTGAAGCCTGTCTTGAGGATATGACTAAAGACTTGGCTCCATCTGCTGGTTCCCAGCTAATAGCCTGCATGACTAAATCTGATTTGATTAGCCGCTCCGTCTGACACTTTAAGCCTCAAAAAGTAAAAGTATTCAATACAGAGAGAGAAAAGCCTGAATCACAACAAACCACAATAAAATGAGGTAATAGTGAGAAGGCAGGAACATCAACTTCATCTTCAGTGTACACACTTGCTCTGCTACTGGTTGCCTTTGAGGTTATTTCAGGTCAAAAGAGAACATTGGTGTCGTTGAGCGTTTCCGCCAATTTGCTACTGTCCACATTAAGTAGCTGTATGTAATTAGATATTAATTTTTAAAACACTAATTGTCAAACATGGAATGAAATGAACTGCTGTCTGGGCTAGATCACGGGTGATCAACACCAGTGGTACTCAGTGATACTTTACTTGAGTATTTATACTTCTACCCTACTGTACTTGTCACTCCACTACATTTATTTGACAATAGAGCTGCAACGATTAGTCAATTAATCGATTAGTTGATCGACAGAAAATTAACCTGCAACTATTCTGACAATTGAATAATTTGTTTTAGTCTTTTCATTAAGCAAGAATGCCAAACATTTGCTGGTTCCAGCTTCTTAAAAATTTGGATTTGATGCTTTAATTTGTAACACATGAGAGTAAACTAAATATTTTCCTGGGCTGTGGGAAATTGAGCAGTATAGTTTAAATGTATAAGCATTTTATAAGCAAAATAATTAATTGATTAATTGAAATGAAAATTGTCGTAAGCTGCAGCACTAAAATACAATGTATAATAGTGTATCACTCGCAAAGGCTATTTTCCTGCATTATTAGTACTTATCATTTTGCAAAATATATGCCACTTAAATACTGTTATTTATATGACATTTAATGGAGGATTTCCCTTTGTAATGCAGTATTTTTTGATACTGCAGTGATACTACATTCACTCTAGTAAAGGGTCTGTTGCCTCCTGCTGTTTTACACACATATGCTGCCTGGGAGGAGGCACTGCCGTAAGGACTAAAGTCAGGGATCAAAAGTCTCTTGCAGGCAGTTAACACCACAGCAAGATTGGAACATGACTGGCTCGTGCACTGATAAGTATTTGGTTATTTTTAGGGAGGTATACGGTAAAAAAGTGGGTATACGCAGGTACAACAACACCTTTCTATGCTTTTAAGGGATTATTTTTTGGCCAAGATTTTCATTTCCTTCTGTAACTGTCATGAGATTTACAGTAACCAACATGTCTGAGAAAAGATTTGTCTGTATCTTAAATTCACAGACACACTCCTCCCGCCCTCCAGGCTTGCTCATCCAATCAGAGAACCTGAAATATTGAAATGAAAACACTAAGGCTCCACATTTACTCTAATAGATTATCTGCCTGCCGTAATTTTTAAGTCTGTGGAAGCGGTTTTTCATACTGCAACAGTGAATGGGCAGCAAACAGTTTCATCTGAAGAGAGGAAAACAAGTCCTGCTATTTCCAGCGACAGAAACAGTGTGCAAATACCAGCAGAAATAATGGAAAAGAGATGGGCAACATAGATCACTGGGCACAAACCTAATAAGACACCAAACTATCCTTTAAGCCCCTTTATGTGCACGTTTGATACCTTGTGATTGAGTTTCTGTTGCCATGAATAAAACAATGAACAGATTATTTCTGTCCACAAACAGAACATGTTTAGGTGCCAGCTCTTCTCTCCCTGTTTGACTTAGCATATTTTTCATAATGCTGTTTGCATTAAAGAATCTTACCAGGTGTTTTACACGTGTTAATCCATTTACTTCACATCACAGTCAAACAGATTTGTAAACCATGTTTCATGTTTTACTTAAACTTGAAGATATTTTTCCTGCCATTCCAGGCATCCATTGGTTTTCATGCATTTCTGAAAGAGATTAGATTTAGAGATTGTTAGCTGACTGTATAATAGGCAATATCATTCTATTTTTACTGTATCACCTTTTTGTATATATGTTTAGTTTTCCCCTTCCCATTCTGCTTGTTTCACCATGTCTGCTTAAATTTGACGGTTTAAGATTTTTGTGTTGTACATATTCATGAAGTTCTATTATTCTATGTCATTAATGATGATGTTTTAATTCTGCAAACAAACAAATTAACTAAATGCAGTGCAGCATTTTAAAATAAATCTGCACTTAAACTACATTACCACACAATGATGAAAAAACTTTACAAACAAACATTAACGCAAATTACACAACTCAAGTGCGTTTTAAGAGTTTGATAACTGATTTTCATACTGTTGGGAAATGAATGGAGACCAATGGCTGCCTAGAATGGTAGGGAAAAAAAATGTATAGCATGCATTTGAAAATATTCAGTTTGTATTAAAGGAGCGAAGACTTGCAAATACATTGGTACGACCCTTCAAGATGTACTGTTACAATAATTCTGTGAATATGAGGTCGGAGACAGATTTAAGAGACCACACCAGAAAGGAGTGAGATGTTCCATGTTTTAATGCTAGATGCTAACCACTTTCTGACCAAGACCCACTTATCTGAACATGTAAACGTACATGTAAATGTAGCCAGTGTCTCTGCTTCAGCCATGTTTGTGTAACATACCTCAAAAGGGGGCAGTGGTGCAATAAACGTTCCTCCTGCCACTGGACTCGTACCAGCAGCCCTCCAGTCTCCGCCCCAGTATAAGAAGGGGGGGGAGGAGGAGGCAGCAGGCGAGTGGGGCAGGGTGAAGGACAGGGAGGGGGAGAGGGGCAGCGAGCGAGGCAAGGGGGGTGTGCCAGGCCCTTTCTTGGAGCCCTTTTGCTGCTGCTGCTGGGGCTGGCAAAAGGCAAGGGAGGGGGAAACAGCCAGGGAGAGGGGGAAAGGGTGAGGCGGGGTGCCACTGGCCCGGCGGCCACAGGTGTGTGGCGGGCCCAGGGTGGGAGGAGGGAGGAGGGACAGCGAGAGGGTTGGAGGCAGCGAGCGAGGCCGGGAACAGGGGGGGTTACTCACGGATTGTCGGAAGGGTTGAATGGGGGCAGTGGGAGGGACCTCCATGCTGGGCTGCTTCCCGGTGGCTATGCTCTTCCGCCGGGCGCGATGATCTAGGAGACAGAGAAAGAGAAGAGGTTGACAGGTAAGACACTAATACACTTCAGCGGAAGGGAAACATTAGAGGTAAAATGAGGGCAGGACAAAAAATTGCGGCGCCCAGACACAGGTAGAGCGAGAGGATGTGGGGAGAGAAAGACAGGGCCATTGTGGAAATAAACAGCTTCAGGAGAGCTGTTATTGACAGTCTCCCTGAAGGAACGAAAGAGGGCAGGAAAGAATATGAAAGCTAGATGGGGGTCAAAGGTGAGCGAGGCAGAAATAAAACCATTCAGGGTCACACCCATTCACCAGCACTGCTGCTGCTTCTACTGCTACACACACACATAAACTCAAATACACTTCCATCCATGGAGCTTGACGAAGTGGGCGAGAGACTATTGGAGAGATAGATTTTCTGTCTGGACATCAGATGAGGCGAATGTTAACAGTCTGCATGCTGAGGAGAGGGACCGGGAAATGCATGGATAGAGAGGAGTGAGCATTAAACAAACAAAGCACTTATTGACTTCCGTCAGCGAGTCGGTGTCTAATGCACTGAATTGGTCAGTAAGGGAATTAACTACTGTCGTGTGCTTGATGGATGACGTGGAGGGAGTGTAAATGTACAGTTAGAAAACACAGGAAACAAAACACGGGGGGGGGGGGGGGGGGGGGGGGGTTGATCTGGCTGACCTGTTTACCCACAAATTACATCAAAAACCAGAGTGAACGTAGGTCGAATGTGTTCATATACTGCAGGCATGGCCAGTTTTGGTCCAATATGTCTTCACTTACCACATCCCTGTTGTCATTTTACCAAATGTTAAAAAAGTGTTCTCAGTGCTGTATGCCTGTCTCTGCACTAGTGTCCTTGAGCCAAATTCTTGTACATTGTATGATGAATGCGACTTTTGAGGCAGCCACAAATGGGCCTTGTGTTTCACAGAATAGAATTACAACACTGCGTGTCTATAAATCAATAAATGGTTTGGCCACAAAATACATCTCTGACTTGCTTGTACAAAATTAAATTACAGTGAAGCAAGTCTTTAAAGGACCAGTGTGTAAGATTTAGTGGCATCTAGCAGCACTCAACAAATACACCGCTATTTGCTGATTGCAACTTCCTTGCTTCACCCTCCCCTTCCAAGTGCGAAGGAGAAACTATGGTGGTAAAATAACTTCTTGTTTCTTGGAATTGTTCACTGTTGTGGCAGTTGTGCCTCTATAAAAAACATTTGTTCTCACACACACAAACAAAAGTTATAATCATTTCTGGACTGTACATTTTGTTGGTATATTGATATTTGGCCTATTTTATCTTTTTTCTTTTAGCATTCTGTCTTTATTTGATTGTGACAATGGAGATACAGACAGTAAAAGCAAGCAGAGAGAGAGAGAGAGAGGGAGAGAGAGAGAGAAAGGTATGACGTGAATATATTGGGTTGTGTTTTTATTTATTTATTGGGAAATCTTTCTTCACCTTAACAGCCGGAGGCCATTGAATGGGAGAAGGAAGTTTTCACAGTGATATTAATACTACTTTTGCTGCCGAAACACAAAGCTGATGGGAATGTCATTAGTGTTGAAGGTGTTTGGTGTGTGATTATAATTCATCTTAAGGTAAATATTAGTGTACCACCTTAATGGCAAAATATTTAATAGTTGTTGAGACATTTTACTTAAAACCCCAGATAGGAGCAAGAGGAAAATTCAGTCCATTGCCGTCTGTACAAACTTTTGTGCCAATCCATCCTGTAGATTTCGCTGGAAGTTAATTTTTTTGATTCATCCCCTGGAGACCATGAATGTGTGGGAAAATGTAATCCATCCAATAGTTGAGATATTTGAGACAGATTGACGTTGCCATCCCTAGAGCCATAAAGCTAGCATGGCTAGAGAAGGAGTACAAACATGATTCTAGCTTTTGAATGGGCTTTCTCACACACAATGAATATGTAAAGTTATGAGGAGTCAACAACATGTTCTACATTTCCACCAGATGAAGACAGAACACAATCCCTTGTCTAATAAAGCCATGGTGACCCCCTATGTAGAAGCCCTGCTTAGATAATCATTTTTGTCGTCTCCAAACTACAACATGATGATTTCAAAGCCTTCTTTACATCTCACATTTTGTTTTTTCCCTGTTATCTTTACACATCCTCCTTTCCTTGTTTTTTCCCTCTTTTTTTGATACATGCCCCTATCAAAGAAAAATATACAGCATGATAACCCTCATGCAAAACATTAGTGAAGTAATATTTGTTCGTTTGTATTTCTCTGTATTTTTCCAGCATTGCAGCCTATCTCGCCCTGACTCTCCATGTTGATCATGCCGTCTGTCTCTGCTCTTTCCTTTGCTCTCTCCCTCTCTCAGCCTCTTCTGTCACACAGTCACACTAGTTCTCAGACACACACACACACACACGCGCACACACACACGCGCGCACACACACACACACCTCTTCTCTCCCACGCAGCTATTTTACATAATTCAAATAGTGCATTTATCCCTCTACCTCTCTTCAGCCCCTGATCTCTCTCCTCTCGCTCTCATTTTCTTTCTCCTCCTTGCACCCTCTTCTTGTTTTCATACCGTCCTCTCCTTCCCTCTCCATTCAGATATGTGTGGCATCTAGAACCCTCCATTTTCTCCATATTACCTATCTGTATTCCTCTTTTATCCTCATCGCCCCTGTCCTTTCGTTCTCTTTCATTTACTTGTCCAAATGGCAATCTTTTCACCGCAAGCCCGCCCATCTTTCTGTCTGCAATCCTAACATTTTCTCCAACCCACGCAAGGAGGGAAAAAGATGACCACAAAGGTGTTTGTCACCCAGCCGAGACATCAAACCATGCCACTGTCTCTTTGCCCAAATCCACAGCTTTAAAACCACCGAATCAAACTCTGTAGGCTGGATGAGTGACTGTTGGAGGAGTCCTCTAAATTAAATCTGAGAGCAAGGATCTTAAATGAAAAGGTTACTGATACATCACAGGAGATAACTAAACATCTAGCTCCATTAAAAGGTGTCAAGAGCGCTTTTGGCAGTTCACAAATCCACTGCAACCCTGAACTTATCTAGACATTAGCTGGAGGAGCTTTATGTGAGAATGCAAATGTCCGTATCCGTTGGACATTAAACAGACTTTACTCTGCCAGCTCCCCAACTGCCATGTCCATGTAATATCTGATTAAGTTCATGTGTGAATATAGCAGAAGAATATTTCTACGCTTCTTTCATGCAACTGGTACAGAACCTCTTTTGCACTGCACTTTTTGGATCATGTCCTGCCTCCTGCATACTCTGCTGAGGGGCTGCCCCTCATCTAACCTCGCAATACCAGACAATCTGAGATTTCAGCACCTGCCAATTGTCTGTGGATTTCTAAATGCAAAGTAGTTACTCAAACAGCGGTGAGAATGGCCACTAACAAATGTACGCCCCTTACTTCAAGGACACACATTACCTGAAAAAATTCTCCTCTGTAGTGAAACACACTAAAGACTTTGGATTGGTTCTGAATTGTTTTTTAAACTCTCTAATTATTTCCACCATCAGCAATGAAAAGTAGGAGAAAGTCCTAAGTCTCTGTTGAGCAAAGCTTTAACCCCTCGCCTAAACCAGAGTATTTCCAGTAGGTAAGAATCTCCTGTTATGTGCTACATGTGCGAAAGGGCAACTCCGCACAATGTCTACACCTGATCTCTCGACACTGTTTGGAGTTCATATGAGGAAATGGCTTAATTTTATGAAAGGTAAGTTCAAATTCTAGAATTGTGTTTTGTTTTGTAATAGGGTTATACAATGGCAAACTTTTAAAATTAAAATCAATTAAAACCTACCCTTGATTGACACAAAATTAAAGCAAATGATAGTCACTGATAAACTGTTTCTGAAATCTATCTTATTTAGTTTAGAAATATTGAATGAGTTTCGCTTCATGAACTTTGGACGTTTTTTTTTCAAATATTCTCCATTCAGCTTGGGTGGCTGCCATCACTTGCTCACAGTAGTACTCACAGTTTCTTAGGTGTTTGTTACTCTGCAAGAAGTGTTAATTACCAATTGTCATGGGTAATGCCCTGTACAGCTGGAGGTTATGGCATCATTATGAATGCATTATAGTACGCATCATAACTGTAGCCATCTCAATTAGACCTCATTGATAGCAAGATCCATTTCAAAATATATTGTTTCCCAATTAGTTTGGGAAGTTTCTCCTTGAGGAACAGATTGTGCCAATGAGAGAATGGTGATTTAGGATTCGACTGGCATCAGTCTTACGGTAAAAAAAACAAAAGTTTGGGGCATTTCTGTGTGTTAAGCTATAGACAATGAGATCAGAAAAACAAGCAGTCTGTGAGTTGGTGTACTATCCTAAACCCTCAGGGTGATTAAAAACACTTGGTCCTTTTGGTGCCAATCTGGAGTTATAAGATTCAGAGACAGCACGTGTTTTATTACATCCTCCAATGGAGGGTGTCGTTGGGGTGGCTTATTTCTGTTGGATTCCTGTTGGAAATCAACCAAATCTTTGTCTGCTTCGGGTGGTTGCAGCTGTTGTTGTTTTCCCCCAAAAGTACAGAAAAGTACGGAAAGACCTATTTATTTATCTATACTTGAAAGTTTAGGTTTTACAATAGGACTACCTACTAGGACCCCTAATTAATAGAATTATCCATCGAGAAGTCCTTTTCTCTGCGTCACAGAGAACTGCAACAGCAAACAGGCATTTAAAAAACCAACTGTAACTGAAAGAGAGTGCAGCGCAACTTGTTTCTTTCCACTTCTCCAATGTTCTCAACTCCGGTGCTGAATGCTTGCAAAGTCAGCTAAACTACTTTAAAACTAGTTACTAGCTCCACTTCCTCTACTGCCCTCCATTGTGATCAAATCTAAAGCATAGAGCCTGTCAGGAGCAACGCTGGAGAGATGTCCCATGGTGCACTAGGGTTTTGTAACTGAACTACCAGGATGCACAGTTTCTATTTCTTTGACTGTGTAGAAGCAGTTTAGTGTGGAGTGGCTGCAGGTGCGCTGGACTGTAGTGTTACTGGACAGCCATGCATAATTTATTTACCATAATAATAGAAAAACATCAGTAATATTGTTGAGTATTTCTAAACTCAAAGAAAAGCTACAAGCACATGACAAAATATGCGGCCTAAAAAATGTTGATTTGCTTACAGCCCTACTAAAACTTCCCAGCATTTCTGTAAGTGAGAAAATTAAAAGCTAAAAACCAAATAATTCAAATGAGACATAAAACCATATAGAGGGTATGCAGGCCACACACTGTGATAACTAGATGGATCAATTAATGTATTGTTTTTATTGGAAAGCAAAGTTACACTATGTTTTTTAACTGTCAAGTGACCTGTGAACAGCTAAACAAAAACTATGGTGATAACTATTCACATTTAATAAACTGTCTTACTAAGCATTACTTTTATAATGCAGAGCAACCTGCAGCAGTTTGTGTTCCTTTATATTTCATTCAGAAATTGCTGAGCAAGAATTCCCTGGTCCATATAAGCATTTACTTTCTTATTCTCCAAAGAGACTAAAGCTGTGTTGGGATTTGAATGCAGTTTGACCTCCAAAACAACATATTTCTAGCCTTTACCATAGAGAACACACTCTCTGCTTTTATTCATATTCTTCTGTAATGACCCACACATGGGGTAGAGGTCTGAATAGGGCAAACTAATCTGTTCTCTTGTAATTTGCAGGATTGGTTACAGAGGGCAGACTACTGTTCATTAACAGTACACGTAGTATATAAATCATAACTATAATTTAATGACATATAAGTCTGCAACACACAGCGCCTTACTGAGAGCACACAATGCTCTCCTGTGCAGTGGTATCCAGTGCACAAAGTTAAACGCTCCTTCATGCATTGATTTAACCTTCCTGCACAAATACAGCTGGCATATATTTATGCAGTGCAAACATGCAATAAAAGCCTACATCAGCAGACATACATCACATACAGCCGCAGAGACTCCATCTGTAACCGTGCTAATTAATCATTAATTACCTTACAACACAATTATCTTAATTATAAGTACATTATTGAGTACATTCATTTTGGTTTATTTAATAGGGAAAGTGTACATCATTAAATTCAGCTGTAAATGTGCCAGAATTAGCAAAAATTAAGTTTTTCATTTGTAGTCCACAATAGATAACATATTAATATATAGAAGAAAATAATATAATATAAAAATGAAAGCAGGCTTTGACAAAATATATATACAAAATTTAGAAGAGGAAAAAGTGATGTGAAAGAGAATGTTAATGTTAAATAAACCTAAACCATAATTTAAAAAACATAAATATGATTTAATATGATGGTTTATTCAAGATTTTTAAACTATGACATTGCAAATGTATCTTTTTATCTGTATATGCAGTTCACAAAGAACCTCCTTTATCTCAACTAAAGTTGTTATGTCAAAAGAAATGATTCAGTTTTAGTGTCAAGCAACAAACACAACTGAAATGAAAGAATTTGGATTTTTAATCAACAGTAGATGAAAAAAAACATTGATTAAATCAGAACTATCTCAGATTATCTTGTTCTCTTGTCTAAAAACTTTTGGTCCTTACTAAACTGATATCCCATTGGTTTACATTTGTGACTCTTTTGCAAAAAACTTTAAGGATGCTCTCAACACAGTTTAACTGCAATATTAATATTAATTCTGACATTCTGCAAGCTCAGCCACACCTAAAATACCACATACTCATGTCAATGTCATGCTTTGCGTTATAGCCTGATGTACGAACATGTTCTACCTTCATAGGTGGATTGGCTACCAACACTGACTCCAGTTGTCCATCATCTTTTTTCATGTTGAATTATTTCTGATGGTTACACCTGCTGACATTTTCTCTTTCAACTTTGATTCTCCAGAGAGAAAATGGCTTCAGTTACAACGGTGGCATCAGGGGTTTTGTTGTAGGTCACAAGTCAATGTGTGCTATTAACCTTGCTATTACTTCCTGTTCCTTTTTCTAAGAATATTGTCACTATTTGCCTTTATAAGTTAGTTTAAAGTAGATGACAGGGTAACTTGCAAAAAGCCTTTGGACAAGATTTGACGCCAGGATAAAGCAGTTATACAGGTTTGGATAGCTCCTATATTTTTAACATGCACCTGGATTTACTCGACATGCTGCATTATCTATTATTTGGTAAGAGTAGGTGCCGGGAGCAGATTTCTCATTTTGGGAAATGGTATTCTTCAACTTGAATACAGACCAAATTTCACTTCTCAAACATAATACACTGTACCTGCTCCTTCTTACACTTAACATGCACAGAGTGGAGAAATGTGGGCGGCAGCATGTGCAAAGACTCATTCAGAATCAGTGTATAAATCATCTGATCCACAGTCTTTATGGAAGGATGTGAGATGGGTGGAGTTAGCAGGGGTATTGAGCAGTGATAAATTAAAACTGAAAGAAATGGCATGGTCATTGTATTTTTTTAACACCTGCATTCTCACTGTAAAGGCTGTCTAAATTAATCGAAGCCACTAAGCATTCCTTTTATTAAAGTGTTAACAAAAGCATTGGTCTGGAACGGGGGGAAAAAATCTGGATACATCCATTTAAATCTATTTCTCACTCACACTCTTCTTGATTCCAACCCAGGCTCTGTGTTTCGTTGCCATGGCAACCTTTTTTTTCCTGAAGTACCTTACATTTTAGTTTCAAACATACTATACAAAAAGCTCTGAACAGAGAAGGTCCTCGGGTATTTGTGCACACATTGTGCTGTATGGGCTATAGCCACGCAAAGCCATAAGCAAAGGAATGTGTTAAGCGGCCACAAAGACTTGATAGATCACAGTAAATCATAAAAGCTGCATTAGTCTTGGGATCACTGTTGATGACTGACATGATGTGCTAAAGGAAAGTGTGAAGACAATTGTTTTGATTCGCTCGTTCTATCTATTTTAAAATGCAATTATGTAACTATTGTTTAGAGATGATGTAAAGGCTTGAAAAGCAGACTTGAAAAATGCAGCCTGGCTGAGGCATCATCATGTCATGGGAGGTTGTGATTCAGTCTGGCTGGGGTCACGCAGCAGGTAGATGTGCTTGTCTCTTTAATTTAGCTGCTTAATAAATCATCCATGTGCTGAAATAACAGTGTTAAAGTTGCTCATTCTTACTATCACTGTGCTGAAATATTACTCTGGCTTTAGGAAAAATGGCCAGGTGTGTGCCAATTAAGAATTTAATCCATGATGAAAAAGAAAAGTGTCACGCCAAATCTTGTGGAATGAACCGCACTGGTCAGATCACTGTCATCATAAGTGAGGCTCAATATCCACCTGGTATTAACATGTGATGTGTCCCATTTTATAGATTTGAAATTACAGTATAACGCTACAGCTGTGATGATACAATAATTCAAAAGTGTTTATTCTATTTGTATTTACTGCTTACTACACAGTAAACTACTGAGAGTATACTACATAGGGAGTAGTGAGCAATGATAATGACATCTCATTGTTGGCATTAGGGCAGCACAATATGGCAAAAACATCATATTGCGAATATTCTAACAGACAACAATTGCGATATGATTCACGATTAATTATAAAATGTTCAATGAAAAAACTATTAAATTCATGATGATGTGATTATTTTGGGCTGTCTGTACCAAACAAACATGTCCTCTCAAATCTCGAGAACAAGATTTGTCGGTCAGGGCATCTCTTTAGAACTACAGTACTTCATTATAATGCTGTTTTGTCACACATATTAATAAAACATTGCAACTTCTGCGATTTGGATATTGCAGTTGGTCATATTGCAATTTTGATAATATATCCATTAATTGTTCAGCCCTGGTTTGCATTTACACATGCAATTATTAGGGGTTCGTGTCATTTTGATTCTGAAAACGTTATGATTGGATCTCAATATGCAAATTAGGAAGGCAAAGCTGGCAGACTGGTCAACAAACATAATGCGTGTCAAGTCAAGGGATGGGGTGTGTTCTGTTATGTATTTCTGGATTTGCTTGAGATAGCAAGAAGAGGTAACCCCTTCAACTTGTTGGGTGGATTTTTATATTAAAATTAACTTAATATCCCCTGAAAATCTTGTTGCTGCTGATCGCAAGAGATTCAAGTTCTCATCTTGCAGGGATGCACAGACGTACTCTAGGACACTGGGTGTGGTTAAGGGGTAACAAAGCACACTTTTAACAAGAGAGGGCAATGCTGCTTTTCAGCTGTTAAAGAATGTGTCCCATCTGCTTACACCAAAGACAGATCACATGTTCAAGGAATAGTTAGATTTTTGGGGAAATACACAAATTTCCGTTCTTGCCAAGATTCTAATGAAAAGATCCATATCACTCTTATGTCTGTATGAAGCGGAAGCCAGAAGGCAATTAGGTAAGCTTACAGTCGCATAAAAACCGGCATCAGGGGGAAACAGCTAGCCTGGCTCTGTCCAAAGTTCTAATACCTATATATAAATACCTGTAAAGTTCACTAATTAGCACATTGTATCGCGTTTCTTTAATCTACAAATACAAAAGTAAAAAAATCATAATTTGTGGTTTTACAGCAAGTCTTCTCGTCACTTAGAAGTTAGGGGCAAACAGCAGAGACGGATGGATGGATGAAGTGTTGTATAAATCACTCTACAACCACCAATAGCCACATAACAACTAGTTACACACATGTTAATTAGTGAGCTTTAAAGGGTTGGACAAAGCCAGTTAACTCCTTTTTCCAGTCTTCATGCTAAACCAAACTAAACTAAACTAAACTAAGCCAAGCTAATAAATGGCCTCCCTCCTCCACCTCCATAGTTAATGTGCTTACATGAGAGTGATATTTATGTCAAATTATTCCTTCAATACAGCACATAAATGGTTTCTGAAAGTCAGATTAGAAATACTCAACAGATCAGAATGTATTTTCATTATCAATTAATCTCAAATGTCAAAAAATATTAATAAATGCAGATTTTATCCTTAAATTGCTTGTTTTGTCCAACCAACAGTCCAAAAACCCAAAATATTACACTTACAATCATAGAAAAAGGAGAAAAGAAGCAAATCCTCACAATTACGATGCTGGAACCAGCATATGTTTTTAATAATTTACTGTTAATAATTTGCTAATTTTCTTGAGAACATGTTTTCCTGTTGATCGATTGCTTTACTGGCTGATTATTCCAGCCTTAGATCTACACGCAGAGAACACAACTTTGTATCTCATATACAATACAATAGAGTACAGTACAGGCACATGTGTTAACGTGTGTGAACAACCACTTTGTGTGTTCACATGTTTGTGTGTGGAGCCATGTGCTAGGCAACATGTGAAATGCTGCGCTTGCTCATTGTGAATGTAAATCTGATGTCAAGCTGAAAGCTGAAGAGGGAATGTGTGGGTGGCAAACGCTTCCAGCTTAGACCCTCTGAGAGAACTGAGAGAGAGACAGAGTTAAAAGAGTGGGAGGGAGGGATGTAGACACACAAGAGTAAGAGGTTGGTTAAAAAAACAGAAAAGGAACACAGTGTGTGTGGGGGGTTGGTGGGTAAGTGTTCGTGTAGGAGTAGGAGGGACAGCGCAAGAGCAAGACTATACGGAGTGAAGACAGGATGACAGAAAGAGAGAACTAGATAGAGAAAAAACGAAAAAAAGGAAGAGAGAAATGGAGGAAAAGCATCTGGGGGAGCTGTAGCAAAAGAGGGGGGGGGGCGAGTTTCACTGAGGAAGGGGGAGTTGGATGGAGAGAGGGAGGGAGCACAAGAGCCAGAGATGGAGGCTGGAGAGGGAGTGGGTGTCTTAATAGCGCTGGAACGCTCAGGGCTTTTTGTATGTTTGCCTTTGTTATGATAGAACGCTGGTTAGCTCCCTGTTTGCTTTTGATCCATGAACTGTGACTACAAATGTAAGGCAGTCTCTCCTGTGTTTAAAGTACAATGCAGCGGCTACATCAGGGACTCTCATTACATAATTTAATGTATAAATGTTGTCATCTTTAGCGCAGCAGGAAAAGCAAGGCACTGGCGCTGCAAGGGGTTTGGGGTTTCGTTCCCAACAGTAGCTACATGCTGCTACATTTTTTAAGGATAAGATTTTTTTGGCAACATTCATCTGGACAAGTCTTGGTCACTCCCTGAGCTGATAAAGCTCTGCAGTGGTTGTTCGAACCGATCTCATGAAGCTAAACGTGTGCAGATGTGGAGAAACGCAGGCACAGAGCTGATTTTAAACAGATAACGTGCAAGGTTTCAATCCTTCACACGGCAGCAGCAGCAGCAGCAGCAGCATTTATCTGCAAGCCTTGACCTCACAGTCAAAGTCCATTCTGCTTTCTGAACAAATTACTAATGGACAGTGTGCAAACAGCTACAGTATGTTACCATGAATGATACATGTGATTTGTAGAGTGTACAAGTTAACTGTGTCAGCATCCATTTGCTGAATAGCCATATAACTAAACGTGAAAGGCTTTTGATGGTGACGCATTAATACAATTGCAAAAAACAATTATTTGCATTATTGATCCATTTTTTTTACTTTTACGATTAACTGGATTATCACCTAGTCTGTAAAATATCTGTAAGGAATGCCTGTTACAAAAAGTCCAAAGTGTCATCTTCATATTGTTTCTTTTGTCTGACAAAATCCAAAATTTAAAGATACTCAGTTTACAATATGACATGTTTGAGATGCTGTTATGTAACGTGATGTCTTCTATAGCTACAGAGGAGCTTTGTAAAGCTGGAAAAAAATTATCTCACTTTTGGCTTGAGACTGTGGTGTTTGAAAGATGTGTGACTGGTCCTGTTCCAGAAGTCATGAACCTGAATCACAGCACTGTTTATTCAATGTTTCGATTTTAGCTGTCTTTAATGAACTTCATTTCCCATAAGCCCTAGACCATCGCAAGATAAACATCACTGCTCAAGCATAGCACAGCTATTCAGACATGTCTGTGATGACAGGAAGACAGAGAGGACGATGTAGAAGTTTACGGATCTTTACAGAAAGATTAAAGTAAAAAGTTGAAAATAAACACATTAGAAGAGAGTGTTAGTGAATTATGAATGAAATGATGACGTATGTACCCACGCTGCTGCGCTTGTAAAGCCTCAATGAGACACTGCATTGAGTTACAATAGCTAATGGAATTTGACATCTTGGCTTCAACTCTCTATACTATAGAGGTGTGAGAATATATATTTTTTTAAATTGTATTGCGATATTTTGTTTTGTGAGATTATATAAATTCTCAAAAAGATTTTTGTGTTTAAACCCCCAACCAGTAGCAGTGTGGTAAACGTAAACTGAATGCTATGATGTTGGATGTCACAGGGACTGTGATAAACAGATCGCACTGTTCTGGTTGCATAAAAATATATGTTTTGCATATGGTGGTGTGTTTTTTATACTATGACTGATATATATTACCTTGCTTACAATCAATACAATACAATGATTTTTTTTTTTTCGGGATACGTATCACATCGCCAGATTCCTGCTGATACACAGCCCTACTATACGAGGGACTAAAAGTTAGGATATCTCTCCCTGTGCTGCTTCAATTTTTATAATTCTTTATTAAAATCTTTATAGAAGTGCAGTACTAAATAGCTGGAGTACCCCTTTAAATTAATGAATTAATTAATGTGTTGCTGATGAATTCCTTTTTGTTGCGAAGGTATTCAGAACCATAATATGCAAAGCAAACCCTGACTGGGGAAACCATAACAGACTGGTCTAAAATAGAAATAAACTCAGTGTTACATAAATAAGTCAAATCATCTCTAGTGTGAATGTTACACAACAGCTGAAAGTACAAAACATACCGCAATATTCCTCAAATGTACAGTTAAATGATGGGGCTTTCAAATATCAGTTACTGTGACTAAAAACTAAAAAACATTACACAGTGAGAAAGAAGCACCAGCCAACAGTCCAATGATGATACATTTTGACTGCTGATCACAAGTTTCTCTACTCTACATGAACAGTCGGAGCCAACTTGGCAGATAACCAAAATTCTGGACAATCCTTTGTATTCTCAAAGCGGATTTGCCAGTCAAAAAGGTTTTTGAATTTTAGAATCCACAGGCCACTAGTGGAAAACTAGTTATTTTTTTCTGCCTTTGCTGGAGTATTTGGAGTATTTGTATGATGCTAAAACTGTCATAGGTATAAGTTGACATTTTGTTTGAATCAGGCAAAAGTAATTTTCATGCTAGGTAAGAAAAATAAGTGAGGTAATGTCTCAATCTTGATTATACTGATAGTGCCATTTCTCTGCTCTGTGCTGTCAAAGTTAATGTTGTGTCTGAGGTAAACTGGGAGAGCATCATTGAGCTGTCAATCAACTGCCTACCTATCTTTTTTGCCTCAGTGGGGAGTGAAGGAAGAGGAGAGCAAGCGAGTGACTTTCTGCTACTCTGCAAATGTAACTACTGCAGCTTTAATGCAAAGCAATGAAAGGTCTAATTTTGGATCAAGCTTGTGTTTCACGTTGGGAATTATTTGATTTTTAGAGCAAAAAGAAGCAAGTACAATCTGATCTGATTTACCAGGCTAATGCTTGTCATAGTACATTATTTACCACATAAAGTCTCAGAGTATTTTTTATTGAGCTTTGAGCTTTGGAAAATCATGTTTAAGGCTCAGAAAAATTGACTCAACTGTCCAGCAGTAAAGGAGCAACATGAATACTGTTTTATGCAGAGTTTTTACTTGAATATTATATTGCATGAGAGGAAACAGATGGGAAGCTGTGGACTACTTGTGCTCCTGAGCTTGACGACAAACCCAGAGAAATGCACAGAGAAAAGTGATGTCATCGTACAGGAGATGGGTGCAAATGAGGTGAAGATAAGCCGTATGTATACAGCATATATGTACTTGGACACTGCTTTTTATTTGGCATTTAATAGAATGTATCCTCAAAATGAGATGTTGGGCTTTGGCAAAATTGATACGCCCACTCAGAAAACATGACTGCTGAAAAGCACTCACTGTTAAACATTGTCCATGTCAGTGTAATGTATTTTCAATCTTGTAATTACAAATGCGCAGTTTTGAAAGTACAGTCTGTGCAATGTACAATTTTTTTTCTTGAATAAAATGTATACCTGGATCAGATGATATAATTAGTTGGATTCACATAGATATGGATTTTAGGGGAACCAAAGTTAAATAAGAAGACAAATATATCCTACCTAGATCAGGTGGGGCTTGTTGTGCTTTGTGTCCAGACTTCTAGAGACAATGTCTCTGGGTTTCCAGTCTATGAGACCCCACAGTAAGCTGATGCCTGCTAAGAGTGGAGATGACTTCACTGACTTCAGCCTGTATTCCACTGAGTCTCGGTGTCTGTTAGAAACTGCAGCAGCTCCGTAGTTTGTGTTACATTCCACCGAACATCGACACTTGTTCTGAATCAATACTCCAAAAGCACACAGTGATATTAACGTTTATAAATAACTGAGCGTGTTGGTGTATCTGCAAACGGCACCTGCCAACGTCATGACACACATGTGTTTGTCTGACTGTCTGATTAGCAGGTGACCATCCTCCGGAGGGTTTATAAGGCCGTGTTCAAGTTCCAGACAGAGAAGTATTGCTCAGATAGTCAGCGCTCAAATTAGCCTAGGAAAAAAAAAAAGGAATCAAGAGAACTCTAACTAAAGCAAAGCCAGTGAAACTGATTCCACTATGAAAGCCCACTACAGCAAAACACTGCCATGTTGCAAATGGATGAATGTTGGCCTTAAATCAATCCATGACCTTTAAATATTTCATAGACAAATAGATATATGAATAAATGATAACTCGCTAGCCACCACTACCAAGGCACCTGGAAACAGGGCTCCTTCAAGGTATCTGGATATATCTTAGAGTAAGTGAATTGTTAAGGTATAATAGAAAAAGAACTATAGTGGTCTTATAATAAATTCAAAGTACAATGATATACAAATATCACAGAAAACTATATATTTATATATATTCTAAAGAAAAATTATAGCCTAGTAATATTAAGACATAAAAAATACCATCAAGTGCAATATGGTGACTATAAATTCACTACTGAGCACCACAGACACACTATAGGTCCCTATATAAAGATTACAGGAATATTATTAGGATTTCTCTTGGTTAACTCATCAACAACAAACACCTTAAGCTATCAAGAAAAAAAAGTAACCAGTACACAAAGTTAAACTGGTGCAAGTGGCCTGTAAGTGGGAGGATGTCCTTCCAATGGGTACTGCACAGGTAAATTCGCAACTACAGGCCTTTACTTCTCCAAAGTGCTGAATTTACCTTTAAGGTGACCCAAAAGTGCCACGTTGATAAGAGTACAAGATGACAGTTATTAAGTAGGCCACTGTTCGTTATCTCGCATCTTCAGACTAATTAGTGAGAGGTAAAACGACAGAAAAACAAACACTCCCAAAGCCAGCTGAGTGTTATAATTTCACACTGAGGCACTGTTCATCCTCCCCCCGCCTCCCCCCGGCAGCAGCAGCCTGCTTCTTCGGCACAGGCAGCAGCGGCTGTTCCGCGGCGGGCAGTCCGGCTGAGAGCTCCTCCTCACCGGCCTCTCCCTGT
The DNA here is from genome assembly GCF_905237075.1 of Dicentrarchus labrax. Taxonomy (NCBI): domain Eukaryota; kingdom Metazoa; phylum Chordata; class Actinopteri; family Moronidae; genus Dicentrarchus; species Dicentrarchus labrax. The sequence goes on along the minus strand of NW_026136707.1, from coordinate 4,337,646 downwards.
CCTCTCTCCCCGGTGCCCTCCGCCCCGACCCTGCACTCGCAATTCCGGTGACCGACGGAAGATCCGCTGAGGCCAATTTCTCTCATCTTTTAGATGGGAATGTTTCTGCGATGGTTTCCTTAGTGGGTATCCGCCTTGTGCATGTTGAAAATGAACTTGCCAAGGGTGGATGGGTGGAAGGTAAACGCGTTTCTGCTTTGCACTCTGGAGAAAACTGGTGTTTAATTGCAATCAAAAGCTAGGTATGCACGCAGAGGGAGAAGAGATGCGTTTCTAGATGTGAATGCATGTGTGTGCACGTGCATGTGAGCGTGCGTATCCGTGCCCATGTGTGCGTGAAGGAGCGGTGCGGTGCGCAATAGGTCCGCCTCTCCGTATGTACGCCAATGTAAAGGCTGAGAAGACGCGCTCCGTTCTCCGCTGCGCCTTTTTTTTTTTTTTTTTTTTAATCCTGATCGGACCCCTCCAACGGGGCAGCCAGCGAGCGAGCAGGGGAAATGAAAACGGAAGCTTTAATTTTCAATGCAGGCGGAAATATGTGGACAAGCACCAAAAACCACAGAGCGTTGTGGGAAGAGAGGAAAAAAACGAAGTGAGCCGGTGGAGTGGCCAAGAAACAAGCAAACGCCACCGAAATAAAGTAGTCTAAAAACTGCAATGCCTAAAAACTGAACGTGTGGCAGTAGCTGACAGGCAGCACACACACACACACACACACACACACACACACACACACACACACACACACAAAAACGGAGCGATAATGGCAACTTAGTCCCTCGTCTTCCTTCCCACCAAACGGCGGTTCATCCTTAAAGTAATCCGCCTGGCAAGTGATGGATGTTGTAGTGTCTCCTGTCTGCTGCCTGGATGGAGATAATCCTGCACAGGTGGACAGCAGTACAGTTTAGGGAGGCAGCAGCAGCACACTGATGCCCTGCGCTTCAATCTCTCTAGCTCCCTCTCTCTCTCTCTCTCTCTCTCTCTCTCTCTAGTTCCAGTAGTGTGTAAGAAAGAGAGAGAGAGAGAGGAAGAGAGAGGGGAAGAGAGAGAGATGTTTAAAAGGGGTGGGGCTGGCTGGATCCCTACTGGGACCTGGAGTGATTTTAAGCCCTGCAAGAAGCCTTCATCACTTTTTATCCGCTCTCTTTCTTCCTCTCTTCCTTTCCCCTCTGCCTCTCACCCCTTTCTACTTTCCCTTCACCTTCTTCTGACACACACACACACACACACACACACACACACACACAGATACACACACAGCACAGTGTGAAGTTCAAAGCCAGAGGCTAATGTGTGGGAAGCATGCAAGCATGTTATTACTTGCACGATATATGTCCACAAAGCCCAGTGTGTCCCACCTGCCCAAGCAAACTGTCAGACACCCACGGGCAAATCATGACCGATCAAAATTAAAAATTAGAATGCTAATTTCTATACCCAAGCCTCGCATGACCCCTGCTAATTTCCCACGAGCTGACATGCTTCTCCATAGAAATATATAAATACTGCTCAGAAATCCATTTATTAACCAGCCAGCCAATACATCCAATTATGTAAATCAACCAAACGCTTAATCCTACACCCCAGTTTAGGCTGTATCTGACTTTTTATAATCGATGCAAGAGACATCAAGTACTGTTTAAATTCCAGTCTTAAGGACATCACCATTGATTGGGGTTTCAGCAATGATAGGCAATCAGCACTTCTAGAGGGGTAAAGGGTATCTTAGATCTGTTTCCATGACAACTGTGGGTTTGAAGCAACTTTTTTAAACCAACGTTGTGTTATGACACTGCAATGTTGCTGTACTCACCGCACCAGAGTTCCTTATCGCTGGTAGGATATAAAGGTGGATAAAAAATAATATGACCTCCACGCAGGTGGTGGATATCTTCTTTCATGCTCTTAAGATCTCAGTGCAGTTTCATATCAAAGACAAGATTTATATCAGACCCGAACAGATGATAAACTCTATTCTGCAGCTTCTGTAAGGAGGTGGTTAGACTGACTTTATGTGGGTTTAACTTCCACCTCATCGCATGCCATCTTCAAATAGTTCAATCATCAGAGACCGCAGAGTCAGGGTTTAGAGATTCCAACAAACATTTCAGCTACTTTACCCCCCACGGTTTTCTTTCTCTCCTCCTCTCCCGTTGTCTTTTCCTCTCCCTCCCTCTTTCTCTCTCTCTGTAGCTCTCACTCTCTCTCTAACACAGCCTGTCTGTCTGCTCTATAATTATTTCCATGGTTACCATTAAGGATGTGAAGCTAAGCCTGATGCACTATGGTAGTAATCTTTTCCTCTCCTCCGCCTGTTCCCTCTGTCCTCTCCTCTGTTACTTCTTCTTCTTCTTCTTCTTATGCTGCGTTGCGACGTCAGTCTCTAAAGCCTCCTCTCACGTACACTTTTCTGGCACTGTTCAGTTGCTACATGTGCAATCTGCTTTAAACCAACATTTAATTTGGAAGCGTATACTACTCCAGTGCATGCACAAATTCCTACCATGTAATCCATATGTAAGCAAGTCAGACAGTGAACCTGTCCCGTTAGCATTAATCTAATGGTGTAATACTGTTGTAGTTCTCTGTGTGCATGGTACCACACTGCAAGAGGCTTGTGTAGTGAAGTGGAAGGAATTATTACGGGTATCGAGGGTTGTGGAATAAAAGTCCCTTCATTTTTTGAATATAGACAGTGTGAGGTGACTGGCAGCTAGAGAACTTCCCAGGCGTAGATGGGCATGAATCATCAGTAAATATCTGGTTCTGATATAAAAAGTGAAAGGTACAACACTGTATACATAAAAACTTTTTTGTAAATACAGTATGCTGCTTTCCAGAGAAGAGAAAATGGATGATAGTCTAATGTCTGTATGGTAAATATGATGCAACAGCCAATAGCCTGTTCGCTTCGCTTAGCACAAAGACTGGAAAAACATGGAAACAGCTAGCATGGCTCTGTCTATGGTAAAACAATCTTCTTACCAGCAACTTTAAAAGCTCAATAATTAATACATTATAAGTTGTTTGTTTAAAAACAACAACTTGTTATTTTAAAGTAACCTTGTAAGGCAGAGGGACTCGCAAGATCACCGGAGAATCCATCTTGCCAAGCTTCAAGCGATACGCACTGGTGTCCCGACCACAGGACCAATCAGCGTCCTATGAGGAACTACTGACAGCTGGGCGTGACGCCATGTGTGAGAAGTGAGTTTGCTCAAAAACAACAATGGTGGCTCCTAAAGAGGTTAAAGGCTGCTAGCCTTTTTCCTCATTGAAAGAAGAGAAAATGAGTTTGACTACGTTATATGGTTTGTTGATCTGATTGGTTGAAGTTTGTCCATGATAGACTAGACGGTGACAGACAGATGGTTCATGCATTCATCTGCCAAGTACTTTGTATAAGTGTCTGTCATTTTCCCGAATGTTCTGTGTAACAAACCAGTTGCCACAGTTTTATAGGGGGTTACTGTATGTGTGGAACTATTTCTTGGCTGGAGGCAGTGACTTATTTTGGGTCTCTGCTGGTTGCCTGGCAACCCCTAGTGACAAAAAGGCTCCAGAGACAAATAGAAACCACTACCTGTAATTTTCAGACTTTGTTTTATGTACAAATGAAACAAATTAAATGTAACATATTCATCAGTGAGCCACGCTTGGGTGGAGCCAGGCTAATGATGGTTGAGGCTCATTGTAGTATTTAGAGTCAGCTGTGATAGACTAAATGACTTGACTTCTTAAAACAAAGTTTGAATAATTAAAACTAACTTCCCCTGCTTTGCAACTTTATTGAAACCACACGGGCTCTGCCAAACCTGACCCTGCACTCTAACATGAAATTCAGTTAAATATTACATTATGACAATGTTCAAAGGTTTAGCATGTTGTTTAGCAACATGATTCTTTAGTATATATTTGAGTCCATTTCCCCTGTATAATCAGAGCTGTAGCTTTCTTCTTTACCATGAAAATGTCACACCATTCATACCAATGGAAATCAGTTAAAATCCTGCTGTGGAAACAACTATGTATTTTTTTTGGTTGTTTAAATGGAAATTTACAAGAGTGAGAATGGTGAGAGTTTCCTGTGCTCAGTGCTGGTTTTCAGTTTTTTGCTCCTCAAGAACAAAGTACTGCTGTCATGACATCCTGCTGTAGGGTTAATACACATATTAATGACACAAAGAAAGACTGATTTTCATGTTCCCTTGTTAGACTATTTTGCTCATTTGATTACTAGGGGAAAAAGATAAGGATACAAATATTTTTGGGCATATCATCATAAAACTGTAATTTGTTTAAAACATATTCTCTCAAACCCCATTAGTCATCTACTAACAACCCCGATCCAAACTCCCATGGAACCACTGCTTCCATCCCAGGCCACATGACATGTGAATGATCTCACACCGCCATGTCTACTAGAACCCCCACCTCCATCCTGTCAGTCCAAATTGACCAAGTGCCATTAGCTCCAACTCCAGTGGAAGCACTACAGAGCAGACACCAGCTTGTGTCAACCTCCGTGTTTCAGACGGCTAGATAACGGCAGGTTCGGGCTGACAGCAGAGGAAGGAACCAGAAGGGTTGTAACAGGAAACACACTGTGACAGCCAGACCCCTGAAGAGCTGGAGGATAAAGTTGGAAGAGAGCCGGGTGTTGCACTGTAAGAACTGCCACAGAGAAAGTCTTGTATTTTGTGACGGGATGATGGATGGTTGAACAAGGAGGACAGGACTAGACATGTGCACACTGCCACCTGGCTGGGCCTAATGCCAAGGCAGGATGACAATGACGTGTGGGATTGGCTGGCATTTGAATGTGGGTATATTTGGGTATTTATGTTCTTTTTAACCATTATCAGGCCACTAGGGACGCTCTGATCGATTAGGTAGCAATAAGATTTGAACAGCATTTATTACAATTGACTTGGTTTTTAAAATGTACTGATCAGAAAAAAAACAGCTAAGGGAGGAAAACATATATGTCATTCAGACAGTTTTTTCACTGCGCTATCCATCATGGCTTCCCAAACTCCAAAACACACGGCCACTTCTTGTTGCTGTCCTAACATGGACTAAAGACAGTGCTGCTGACTAGTGGGTAATATAATAATTTTATTGCCATACAAATGCTTGTGCATGCTACTAGCCAGTGGCATCAAGAGAGAATTTCGGCTACGCTAACAGCATGGATCAACGAAGGGAACGCCTGACATATCTCAACCACAGTTTGAATCGCCATTAAATCTGGTACAGGCATTCATGGTTCTCAGAGCAGGCTGCCATTTTTGGCTTTTACTGAATTATTTCAACTATTAAATGGATTGCCATTAAATCTGGTACAGATATCCATGGAGTCCAAAGGATCAATCCCTATCCCAAATTTTCTAGTGCCACTGGCAGGTCAAAAGTTTCTCTTATCCTGTGAAATATCTCAGTATTACTCCTGGGTGTAATGGAACCTTATAACGTTTAGTCTTTTTTCTAAATGAAAACAAGCTTTTGACTGAGAGAAGAACCTTTCTTTTGTTTCAGCTTCTTATCCAGTTTTGCAGCTGCAAAAACAACAGACTGCAGTGAGATTAAAGATTCCATAAGTGTGGTGCTGTGTTACTTTCGCAAGCCAAGAAAGTCCAGTAGTGTCAGCAGCAACTGTAATGTCATTTCCTGATTTCCAGTTTATGTTAAATGGTTGTTTTTGATATCATATTAATATTATAATATCAAGTGCAGGGGACAGATCAGAAATATCTGTGCTTAAATGAATTTGTTGACTTTTTGGAGGAAAAACTTATATAACGTAATGAATTGCTGCTTCCAGTTAATGTACTATTATTATTATTATTATGTAATATTTTGAAATTATTAGTAATGTTTTAAGGAACTGAGTCTAACTTTAAAAAGGTGCAGGGTCTATTACACAAGAGGAGTCTGTAAAAATGTAAAAGAACAGGAACTCTTGTGATTAGTATCCCACCGGTTGATTCTAATGAGAATAAATTAGTGATTAGTATGACCAAGTCTCCTGCCATTTTCCAGCAACACATTGCTTCAAATGTCAGCAGTTCTGGACCAGTTTTAACCATCCACAGGATCACATCAACAATAGTCACTGTTTTTCATTATTTAGCCCTGAATTTCATATTCTTCCACTGCCATTCTGCAGACTCAAATCAGAGCATTTCCAAATAAAAGCCCACATTTTTAACCTTTAAAATACTGCCACCTGCCAATGGTGCACTGACCACCCACACAATCACATCTCTGCAGCTCTTGTTTTCTGCTATCTAGTTATTGCAAAGTCATTTGTGAATCATCAGTGCCTTGCCAACTACTGCTGTGCCAGGGGATGTGGAAGGATTTGAGGAGGTGACTATCAAATCCAACAATGCCAAGTCGATCCTCAGGTGCATCCTGGTGGGAAGCAATCTTGCCAAGTTGTCATGGAGAGAACGATGTCCTCAAGGAAGTGATGTAATTCTCCACTCTGACATGGACGGTTGGGCAGACATCTTTAGTTCAGATACACAGCTGGGCAGTTTGGATATTATGTGCTGCTTTCACAGTAAAGGTGAAGACAACTTATGTGTTTCTGTTGGTTAAGTTGGTCCTGATGCCTCCTTGGTATACTTTTTCCCCTTAAATTATACTGCAGTGTTAGATATTAGGTAAAAGATTTCATGGAGGATACATTTATTTATTTTTTTGGCTTTATTTGATAGGGACAGCCGAAGATAGACAGGAATGGGGGGGTAGAGAGAGAGGGGATGATACGTAGTAAAGGGCCACAGGTCGGATTCGAACCCTGGACTGCTGCAGTAAGGACTCAGCCTCGGTACATGGGTCGCCAGCTCTACCGACTGAGCTAACCGGGCGCCCACATGTACTTTTGAGAAAAAGGAAAAAAACTTTCCTGTCCTAAGTGCAACCAAACTCACTTCTGGCCACTGAGCCAAGGAAAGAATTAATAATGAATAGGAGGACTACAGATGAATTCAATAACTCACATAAAAATTCAATTGAACTTTTTTGTTTTGTAGGCAAACACATGGCAAAATCAGGACCTGTGCATCTTTACATGTGATCAACATGACATCAACCACACAGTCAATTTCAAAGTGTAAGGACACTGAGCTCCAACTTTTCTTTCCAAGAGAAGTTGCAAAGAATGTTCATCACGAGGTGTGAAGCGTGAACAAGACATTCTTGGATTTGATATACACAAACACAGACAAATACACACAGCTTCCGAACACTGACATATGTTAAACCTGCATGACAACATGAACATATTGCTGGCTTTGTCACATCCACCTACACACGTATATGTATTGGAAAAGAACCACTTGTAGGAATACTGTGCTGTATGTACTGTACAAGATATGGTTCAGACGTACTTTTACTGATGCCATAACACTGCCAGGTAAGGAAATAAACACCTAGACAGCTGATGCATATGGAAATATTTCACATCAGAAAGGTACATATATGGCTGACGTATACTAGAAGAAATGCAGAAATGCTTGCAGAAATGATCACCAAACTAAACACACACACACAGAGAGAGAGAGAGAGAGAGAGAGAGATTCACATCTTACTCCAGGGTGAAAAAGACTGTGTGCATCAGCACAGAACAGCACAGAGCCTTGAGGTGACAGCGAAATACAGAGCTGGTGTTGGCCTGACAACACCAGCCTCCTCTCTCCCTCTCTTACTTTCTGTCTCACTATTGTCAGTCCTTCTCCTTTTCTCTCTCTCTCTCTCTCTCTCTCTCTCTCTCTCTCTCTTTTAATTTCTCCTTTTCTTCTTCCTTGAGCTGCTCCCTCCCCCTCTCTGCCCCCGTCTCTCTCTTTCCAAGCTGCATTACACTGCTGTGAGCAGATATTCAATTAACAGGCTGTTGAGTACAAACTGGAAAGCCTAATGGTACCACACATATACACACACTTACACACAGATCACCAGGGAAGAGAGTGTAAGGGAGATGCAGACTAATATCACACACCGGTAGGTGCAAAGGGATGGGGAGATTGTGAGATATTTGTCATTGAGATACAATCGGATTATCGCAAGAATTGTACATGGCTGAAGATCTTATCAAGCTAATTCCAGAGTTTTCTTATCCGTAATTTGTTCTGTAGTGAACACAAAGAATGTCACTTGCAAAGGGATTGTCTCATTTTTCTCGCAGATGAATTCTGTAATGTGATAAATATATTTTTTGAATCAATCAAAGAATAAATGGCATTGACATACAACTTGATGTTTATTATATCCTTTGAGTTACACTGGAATCAGGGATGAATTTAAAGAACATTTGTCTTCTCTGATAATCTGGATGCAAGCTTGATTTATCCCTCTTTAATTTACTGTAACCTTACAAAGCCTATTAACAGTCTCTCCTTTTAAGATACATGACTTTGTTTATACCCTAGAGTCTGAAGAAAATAAGGGGCAGATCCTTCTCCTCAAAACAAGCTTGCAGAGACAATCTCAGTATAAAAGTCTAAAGATGCCTTTCTAAGCACAGCCAACAGCCTCCCTTAACTACCATACTGAAGAGGCATTTTTCTGCTTAGGACTCAGCAGTTGACTTATTTCTCTGGCAGACTGCTCTGGTATTGCCCCGCAGTTGGCCCGTTCATCATGCAGAGTTCGGAAACTGTCTATAGGGCAGCAAAAGCCAGGTGTTACCTAGCAGCCGCCTCCTTTTTGATCTAAAGGACTTTGGTAAAATACTTCACAGGAATAGTTTAGCCCACAAAGGCCCAAGGTAATTACTTTAAAGGTGCTACCAGCTGCATTTCGTGTTTCCTAAAAAATGAAAATTCAATGAACAACCCTTCTCTGACCCAGAATGATCATGATTATTCTGCAGGAGTTTGATAAGGTAACTAATCATTGTGAATCCTAAATGCACACTCACGGCAAGGTGCAGGTACATAAAAGCAATGCAAGTCTTTTGAAATAAATGTAAATCAGGTCACAAAACTATTCTCTCTTATGGATGACTGTATTCTTCAAAATGTTTTCTGCTACATTGTGGGATAACGGAGAAGAGTTATGCAACACAGTTTGTGTTACAGTCTACCAAGCCACCAGAATTAAATAAAACACAAATAGTGTTTATGTGTGTATAGGCATCAGGAGAAAAAACACTTTTCTGAAGGAAGTAAACTTTCCTTTACTATGTCCAGCTGTTTATCTTCATCTCTGCAGGCTGCAAACATCTGTTCTGATAAAGGATAATTCATTTGAGAAGTTGATTTGCCTGCAAGGAGCATATAAATTTCTAGCTGAGCTAATACGTGATACAGCTTTCTTAATTTCCCTCTCTTGTCCTATTCGCTTTTTTCATTCATAAATGATCACTTCCAAATTTACTACCACCGTAGGGCATGATTTGTGATGCAACTGATTAGTGTCTCACTCCGACAGTTTCTAATATGCCTCATTGTAAAACTGGTAAAAGACTTAGAATCGATCAAACAACAAAAGACAGAGAATGAAGAAATAAATTAACAAGAGTCACTTACTAAATCCTTGTCAGTGAGTGCTGAATTTGACTTCCAGTCACTCTGGTAAGAGTATAGACTCAAACTATAATTTAATAAAAAAATTATTACACTTTCATATAGTATAAACCAGCCACCAGTAATTTAGTGGAATATGTCCATTTTATTTCAAATTAATTTAACTTGAAATTTGTCATTTCTATTTTCAGGCCACTTCAGAACTTATAAACACTTATTGTAACTTGAAGTCTTTAAAATTGAAATTATGAGACAAATGAATGTGCTGTGTAAGCCTGTAACATTTTGTAAATAAATTATTTAACTGCATCAGTTCTGCCTCTGCATCTGAATTTAGGCGCAATCCCTGTTGCTCTGCTCATACCTGCCGTGACATGCTGAGAGTTCACTCAACTCATTAAAATATCATTGTTTGCAAGTTAAAACTCTCTATAGACCCCTCTTTTTGTAGTTGAAAGAAAACAAAACTATGCTAACCACGATGAAGGTTAGCATCAAATTCATTTTCTACCCCCTTACACTTATGCTGGGAACAGTAGCTCCAACAGCAGCAACCACATTGTGTCAGATGAACAACTGGCTCTTCAAACTGAGGAATGGAAATAGGAAACAAATTTAATGGGGGCCAGTTTGACTGAAGAGTTGCGGATTCAACTTCTGAAGTTTATTGAACTTGTTTTCTCTAGTTCAATAAACTTACCTCAGTTGGTTTCACAATTGTAAAACTCAATGGACAATTTTGAACTAAATAATCAACTTAAGTTCAGTTTGTTCATATTCTTAAGGCAGCAGGGAAACATGTGTTTTTAAGCTGTAATGTTTTAAAATACAGCACAAATGCAGATCGATTATTTGTGTTTGTATGTGTGAGCACTTCTGCTGTACTTTAAATTTCAGTAACCTCCTCCATCATTGTCTGTCTTTTGAACAACAGCTTACTAAATTTAAAACACTCCCTCATCAGAATCCCTTGGTGAAGCTTTGAGCCATGTAATTATTTCATCTAGATCACTTTATTGCATTGTAATTAAAACAACAAAGTTTCCTTTGGTGACAGACTGACAACAACCAAAAATAAATTAATAAATAAAGTCAGACATGCCCTTGAGTATAAGGAAATGTTGGATATTTTGTACACTATGTACTAGATATATATGATTAGTTAGAGTGTTTTGGAGATTGACATTAAAAATGGTCTAGTGGATTTCACATTTCTGTACCATTAAAGTAACAAATGGGAAAAAGACATGACCATTTAAGATCAGACACAATCTTAAACTTGGCAGACGAGTATTCCACTCTCAATTTATCCCCTAACTTCTGAGATGCTTGGCTGCGGAAAATGGTCCAAATTAATTTCTGTAACATCTTTTACACAGAATCTTACTGTAACAGAGCTGGCACTGACGTCTCCATTCAACAACACTCTAATGGTGCTGTACTACTGTCGTCATGCCGACCACCTTGTCCTGGCCATTTTTGCACTGCTTCATGAAGTCTATTTTTACTCTTTTGTCAAGGCGGATGTATTGCCAACTGGCCAGTAGTTCTATCAAGGTTGTTGCACCTTGGTTTTCTTGTGCATCTCGACATCTACTCTAATTGTACCACCACAGTGCTAGTATTGCAGCTGTTAGCCCGCTATTCATGATTCACACCTGGATGGCCGTTGCTTTGCTGAGAGCTGGCAGGAAGCTAAAGGTTAGAAAAGTGCTTTGGGCTTGTATATAAGTGCTTGCTGGTTTGTAAGAAGTCTGGACTGCCATTGCCAATACTGTTGTTGCTGTGACCTGTCTGTCTGTCTGTCTCTCTCTCTCTCTCTCTCTCTCTCTCCCCACTGGTCGAGACAGACGACCACCCACCTAGGCCGGAGGATCTGTCTAGGTTTCTGCCTTTAACAGGCAGTTTTTCTTTCCCTTTTCCCAAGTGCTTGCACATGGTGGTACTGTTAGAACTCTGTAATAAATGTTAAAGAGTTCGGTCTAGACCTGCTTATTTGAAAAGTTAGAAAATTTTGAAGGCAAATAAAATTGTTGAATTGAATTGAAATTGAATTGGAAAGGGCCAGAAAACAGAACTCAATAAATTAAAGCTATGTTTTGAAACCATCTTTTGTTAATGAGTCTCCAGTATCTGTTTGTCTTTGTACATGCTGCACTACACTGATCACTATCAACTGTAGAGTGAAATTGATGTTTTGATGCACAAATGTCTCCCTAAGAGTTCACCAAATACACAAGATGGTTTTGCTCACACAAATTGGCGAACTTCCCTCATTGTGGCTCTAGGGATGGCAATGTTGGTCCGTCTCTTTTACCCCCCGTGGGATAAAAGCATGCTTGAAGTCCTTGCCGTGTCTTCTCTTCAATCAATATTTAAGGTCCATCACACTCATTTTACACTCCACTGCTTTCCAGACATGCATTACACATTAAAACAGCCCAACATCAGATCGCTCTTAATCCAAATCAGATAAGCTGTGGCTGGGGTATTTTACATCTTTGGTCCTAGTAAATACCTTCTAAATTGAAAAATTGTCGTGACACAAACTTTTGTTTATACCCTCGTCTTCTTGTTTAAGGTAATTTTAGTGCAAGGTACTAATGTAAGCTCTCATTTTCATTTGGGTCACACATTTTATAATTTTGTGTTGTTTTATTGTTGAGAAAATGTGCAATATATGAGATAAGGTAAGAGATTTGTTTATTTTGTTTAATTGCCCTAGTATCTGGTAAGAACATGAGTGTTGGATTAACCTTTTATTAAAGAGATATTCTCATTAAAACATAGCAAACATGTTGAAAGCAGTTTCCATGCTAAATGTTGCAGCATGACAGAAAATATGCAGACTGGAGTGACATCCAGCGTCAGTCAAGAGGCTCTACGATATTACATGTACACATTTCAGACCTATTCACACACTTTTTATGCAATGCACTTAGATCTCTCACCCATAAAAACACTCACTCTGTAGTTATGGTATGGATGTGTAGAAAAGCTAGACAACTTGGGTAAAATGTAGGGTAGTGAATGAGACACTCCCACCTGCAGCTACCGTTGAGATGAGCCTGAACATAACACTTCACCCCAAAACTCTGAAGAGCTGTGAAGTGCCCAATAGTAAAAGACTGGTTGTTCTGGGTATCTGCCAGGTGTGAATGTGTGTAACTCAGTGTGAGGCAGGGTGTCACTGAGCACATGCACTCAGCTAAAACTGAAAAAGAAGAAAACTGTAGTGAGAAAATGACTGCCATCTTGTATGGAGGTGACACTGGTGACTGTTTGATGCTAACTATTTTGAGTCCCGGGGGAATTCAAACGTATTAAACAGCTGTATGAAGCAGTTTATTTCCCAAAGGGATATATGCTGATGTGCCAGATCTCCATAATACCACCTCAGGGGAAATTGTCAAATGTGGTTTGATGTGGCGTATGTGCAGGCATGACCGTCTGTCTGTGTCTGATTTGATGTATATCTACATCAATATGACTGCAGGTGTCATATGAAGATATTAAGACATTTGTGATGCCAACTGGTAAATATTATAAATATAAGCCAAACAAATAGTGAAACTGAAAATAAGACATGTGCCGTATCTGATCGACATCTGAGTTTTAGGGCTAATTCTGGTTGATTACAACTTGAATCTTATTTGTGTAGTTTTGGCCATCATTTCTATCAGTTATGGAAAAAATTGTACTCGATAAAGTAACGACTGAGATCTGGGAGCACGGTGACATCGTTACAACAAAGTGTAAAGAAACATGAACAGTCAGACAATCAGAGAGGTTGTAAACTAGCAGTTTAGTCAGCTGAGTACAATGTTATTACAGTGTTTCCTACTGGTTGAGAATTTACTTGTAGTGGTGGATGGCCTAGTAGGGGTGGGTGATACGTATGACCTAAAATTAATTTATCGATTGATTAAGTGACGGTATTACAAAACTAAAAGGGCTACTCAAAACATGATTCTACCTTTTTTTCACACCATCGGCAATGTAAGAAAACTTACACTAAGAAAGAAAATGTGAATTATGTGTAAATTGGCTCCAAAAATAAATTTAAATGAGGTGTAGGCTTACATGTGTTTTGGAAGGAGTAGCCCATTCAGAGTAAGACAAGGGGTAGGATTAAGCATTTTAACAGCTTTAATTAGCCAGAAATTTCTATATTTTATGTGACGATATTTGAAGGAATTTTCACAACAGCAGGTAGGCCACGTGTGTGTTAATGACAAAGCATATCAAAATGATCGAAACCAACGTGGTACCGATACACCGGGTGCGTTCACTGTTGCTTTACATGGTCCCTGCTTGTAAAATATTTAGTGTCTGCTTCTTAGCATGTCTTTCTCTCTCTCTTTCTCTGTGTTTCTCTGCAGGGCTTGTGCGATTTTCAGTAGATCGTAGATTGTGAATGGTGCTGTTCTCTCGGACAGAAATAAATGATAGTACAAAAAAGTGAAACTAAAATGGGTCACTAAATATACTTGGGCGGCCGTTAATATACCTGGGTGGCCTGCGTGTAGTTGCGGAAGAGCAGGAGACACAGGGCTGCCTGTAGTATTCCTATAAAATTTCTATGATCATTCAGTATCATCTTTGCTGCTGAAAATACACCCCCAGACCCATGGGGCTTACTCTAACTCTAACCCTCCCATTGCACCGACCCCGTTAAAAATTAATAAATCACTGACTGCCTAGCTTAGAACCCCAGAGATGATAAATACTGTAGGTTTTCAGGGTCTTTAAGACTTGTTTAAATTTACCTGTAAGACAGTAAAATGTATCTGTACATTGAAACTCAAGCTCCTTTCTCCTTTGGCTTTATGCTGGCATTTTGACCTAATTGCTCATCCACAAGCAAAAGCTCAAGACCGTTTAAAGGCATTATCACTGAAGGTATTTGAGAACCTTTTCAAGACCTGCACACAATATGCAAAATACACTTGCCTCACTGCACTGCTGAATTGAATATAACTGAATATTTAATGTCTAGAATATAAATTTATATTTATCACCACATTTTCTTTCCACTATAACTTGATGTATTTGTGTGTACATGTACTGTGGAGCCAGCTGCTGCCATAAAATATGGGCAAATGGTAGGAGTGCCAATATACTGTATGTACACATAACAGCAGAGGGGATAAAACACACATATAAATGGTGACAGTGGCTGCTGCATTACTGAGTAAAAATACAGAAAATACTGCAGAAAATACTTTTGTTTGTCTTTTGTGAAAAGATGATCTGTGGGTAGCAGAGTTTGAGCAAGAGTAATTTTTAGATATCAGTATACCTTAGTGTAGATCTGTTGTTCCCTACCTTTTTGTCTGGTGTACCCAGGCCACCTGAGTATGTGCCCAATTAAATAGAGGTGGATATCGTTACAATACTTTTTTTCAGACAACACATGGGTATCCTGGAAGTAAGTTGAGCATTCATACTGTCATTTAAGAGTGGCAGAAGCTATATGCTTCTTCCTTTTACCCATTTCTTTCATTTTATTACTTCTATTCATTACTTACTGCTCATTTGGTAACTAGTTTTCACAGTCTCAATCACAGCACATGGTGTTATGGTGTTACAGCTGACTCAGGTTAGAAGGGGGTTCATCACACGCAGTCAGACAATTGTAGCTGGTAGTTATTTTGACAATAAATACACTTAAGATCAGCCTCACACCAATTTGTAAACCAGTACCTCCTTAACACAATTATAACCTTAACCAAATCATTTCTATTTTTACAAATTGGCTGAGCTACACACGATTTTTCCATGTACCCCTTGGCAACTGCTGAAGTACCCCTGGTTGAAAATCACTGGTACACAACAGTATTTCAGCGATCATTGAGCTTTCAGATCAGTGATATGAAGATCAACGAAGCCATTGATAAAACCGTCTCTCTCATCTCATCTCTCAGCACCAAATTCCACATTCCTGGAACATAAATAGAAAACAATTGAATGCGGATACTATATATGATACTATATAGATATATGGATACTTTAAACTAATGGTGTATGTAATGATATCAAGCTGACTGGTTTGAAATAATCTGTTTCAAACAACTTCCAGAAAAGTAGCGTTTGGTGAGTGAACCTTTCACAGAGGCTTTAAATCCTCTCATCGTTGCATGGCAGATAGAAGCAGTCCCCATGGACTAGAGAACTGTGCGTGTGTGTAAGCTGACTACCACACCTGAAGCTGACTAAGAACTGCAGTGTTGGAGAGCCGAAGACCCTCGTGTGTGCTGAGCTGGTGGCCAGCTGTCACTCAAACCGAGGCAGGGCTTGCTTGCTTTCTCTCGCTATTTTTCACTTTATGCATGTTGTTAAAGTATGATAATATAGCTGTCCGTTATATCACACCAGCCCACGGGGTATATCACTCAGAAAGACATTTCATGTTATGTAATCATCCCATTTACATATCGTTTTTGCATAAAATTCTTAATGCATGGTGTTGTTCAGAGTGCCCTGCCATATTATCTCAAAATGCCAGCTGTGAGCGAACACATTCAAGAAAGAAGTGAAGGAGATCTGATTGTCAGCCAGGTGGTGAG
The DNA here is from genome assembly GCF_905237075.1 of Dicentrarchus labrax. Taxonomy (NCBI): domain Eukaryota; kingdom Metazoa; phylum Chordata; class Actinopteri; family Moronidae; genus Dicentrarchus; species Dicentrarchus labrax. The sequence goes on along the minus strand of NW_026136707.1, from coordinate 4,321,538 downwards.
ATGGTTAAGTCTGACATATCAGTCTTCTTCTTTTTCTAATAATGTCAGACAAACTTGATATCGCTCCATCTGACTGACTGTAACCACCCACCAGAGGAGGCCTGATATCTCTGGTCCACCTGACTCTCTTGTCTCAACTCAGAAAGACCTTGAATGTTTGAATGTAAAGCTCTGCCATCGCAATCTCATTTAACTGTATTCGATTATGAGTTTTAGGCTCAAGTGAATAAGGTTGTTTTGTAACATTTTCCACAACTAGTGAAGCATTTTTTTGGAAAAGGAAAAGGTTATCCACGGCCAAGAAGCTGCAAGTGTGCTGTCTGAGCTTCAGCTCAGATAAACAGGTATAATGTTTTTCATGTTCACCATCTTAGTTTTGCCAATTAGCACCAACATTGGTTTTGCAGGTATCTGGTTATAAACCAAAATGTACAATCCAACGGTATTCAAGTGTCATTCTTCAAAGAGTTATTTGATGACACATTTTCATTTAGGACAAGTTAGACCAAACCATTTGGTTTAACCCTGGTTAAGAACTTTTTTGGGGTACATTTCAACTTCCAAGAATGAACTCGAGTGATTTAGTGAAGTATGATAATGAGTCATTGTTTGCATAAACTGCAACTCAGTAAAATATTCAATACATATAAAACAGTTTCTAAAAGTGCAGCATTACTCAGACAGCCTATTGATACAACCCAGCGGACATGCAGCTTCATAAAGTGCTGCATTTGTTTTCAGGAGGCCTCTGTGTCCATGTCCATCAAAAGCCAAACACAACACTGTAGCAGACCATTTGTATTCATTCGTGGTTCCAAAGGCAAGACAGCCAGATGATTCAGCAAATCTCTCTAAACACAAGCCCGGGCTTCTAAGGGGCAGATTTTCACTTTTCCTAGAGACTGAATCACAAGGTTTATAACCTGCACAGTAACACTGCTACTCCAGCTTTCATTGACGCCAAACGCTACTATTGTCATAACACTCCAAATTAACTCTTATCACTGAGCTCGAAACACTGAAGCAGCTAATTATGCTGGTCTATATCAGACTGCCATAGACTTTAAATTCATTTTTGAATCCAGCTTTCTTCATCATACAGTTTAACAAAAAAGGCAGATTGAAGCATTAAAATATCTTTCAAAATGTCCTTTTGTGACTTTTGCGACTCTGGACCTACTTAATAAATCAATCAGGGTTTTCAGAGTGTTCGAAATCAGAGTTAAAATGTAATAACTGCACTTACAAGCTGACAGCTTGCCAGCCCTTGCTGAGACCCTTAAAATCCACAGCAGCAAATTCAGTTCAGGTTGGCAGGTCTTTCTAGTGTTGATGGAACAAGCTAAGAATTGTGCAGGTTGCTGGTTGGCTAATTTTACTGCACATTAAGGCCACAGATTTAAAGGTCAACTGCAGTGCCAAAAATCAAACTTGAGTCTTCAGCACATGCATGTAAGGCTCACATGTTATTATATTAAAATAGAAATATTATGCAAGTAAATTCAAAGACATTATACAGCAATATGACTTCTGTCAGGTGAGCAGCCCAGATTTGGTGCACCGACAGATGGGATTCAGGATCAGTGGCATTTTGAGTTGCATGCCTCCTTTGATATTTCATTGGTTTCATTCCGTAGGTACCATGGTTGTCATTTCCAGTAAGTAATACCACAAATAAACAACACATTTTAAGAAGAGGGGCAAGTTCCCTCCACCATAGATCCAGCTGTTCACAATTCTCAAGTTGTGTGTGGTGCTATTGAAGCTCCAAATATCAGACCAGTATTTTAGGTCTATTTTTGCAAAACAATGTCCACATGTGGGATGTGAGTCATAGAGTTGTACCTACCATCTCTGCATGCAATAGCTTATGAAATGTAACACTGTCCAGTGTGCTCACATACTGTGGTCGGATGAGAGTTACGGGATAAGGGCAAAAAATAAGTTATTAAGTTCTGTTATGGTTTTAGATTAATGTGAAAGACAGTTAAGCAAGAATAATGAACGACTTGCAAGGCTGTCATTGATATGCATATTCAAAAAATCATCCAGTTTAATTATCCGTTTCTGGACAGATAGAGCAGACAAGTTGGCAAACTTATTCATCTGCTCCTGCTGTTTGTGCTTCTTGACATCAGCGTGATATCTGCAGACAGATGTTAGCTAGCGTTAGCTACCCAGCAGGACTGAACAAGGTAGAACCTCTCATTACCAGAGATGATACCTTGTCAACAAATTAAAACCTAGAGCTTAAATTAGTGTGTATAGTCTTTTTTTTCTGTCTATGTCCTTTGTAGATTGGACAGTTAGATTCAATACAAGATAGCCAGAGCCAGTTATCCATCACGAGTTACAACAGTCCCAGAGACTGCAGGGGGTGTGCATTGATCTCTAGTCTAAGTAGTCACCGTGGATTTATTCGTTTATTGGACAGTTGCGACCCAAAAAATCTAATGAAGCCAGCTATCAACATGTACATTTTTGACTGAACATTGACATATTAATATATTGCTCAGACCCATGTCTACATGTATTCTGGGAAAGAGCAAATTGATTGATTGATTGATAAACTGTGTATAAACCGAGAATGCTCTCTGGTTATAAGTAAAATGTGGTAGCTTTTTTTACTTGTTCACTATCTTCTCCCTGTTGAAATTACCCAAAATAAGATGCAGATAGTATGTTTACTTTACAGTTAAAGAGATGTTGTCTTAAGACAGACAGAAACTATAACTAGGAGGGCACTGGGAGAGCACAGACCTCCACAAAAGCCAATAGTCCAGTTTTCTATGATAGCAAACCTTAATTATGACGGGTTCGCGCACACACGATGAATGCAGTTCATTTCGCCATAGACACTGGTGTTACAATTGATCCATCTCGCAATGTGTAGGACAGGATTAGATGGAAGTAGATAGTCGCAGCCTTATTTTCCACAGGGAGTGACGAGGATTAAGAAAGTAAGTAAGTATCTTGCAATATTAATGAAAATGAAAAATAATCTGTGTATCCAGCCCGTGATCCGGATCGGCTCAAAAATTAGATGGGTTTATCTTTCACTAATGCTACACCCTTCCACCAAGTTTCATGAAAATTGGGCAAGTAGTTTTTCCGTAATCCTGCTGACAAACAAACAAATGGCACCAAAAACATAAACTCTCTGGCGGAGGTAATAATGCAGAGAAATAATCTATATCCTTTTGTTTTAGTCTTCCTGAAATGACAGTTTGGAATGACTCATGATGCTTGTCTTAAAACTAACAACAGTATACGTTTAACATCTTTTTTTTTGTCTTTAATTTATTGTGTCAGTGTTTTATCCTCCTCTTTTTTGGAGGGAACATGTAGCCTGTGGGCCTTGTTGAGTGGGTGAGTGGAGTGGGATGGTGTCGGAGAGGGAACAGGGTAAAGGCCGTGTGTTGAGACAGAATAGAAAGTGCAGGATGGGGAGAACGACAGCAGGGGGTTAGGAGAAGGTTCAAAATCTAGTATCTATGCTGATTATTTATATCTAAATCTTGAAAGAACTATATGTGCAGACATTGAAAAAAAAGGTGCTGTATCTCTGGAACGCAGCATCCGCACTGAAATACACAGTTGAAATATTGTATGAAGGTCACACTTTGTAAAGGGCACTGGAACAATTGCTCAGCTGAGCCTGCTTTATCACAATTGCCCGCTAAGCTGAGATGGCTAAAGGAATAAGTGAGATCTACAAGGACAAACGGAGGAGAAGTAGCCGTATGTTTAAACTGCTGTTGCTGAAAAACTAGTCAGCCGAAGTTAACAACCAATCAGCTTTGTAGTGCTAGGATTTTTTTTTTCTCCCTGCGGCTAAGTCATTCAGATAATAAGGTTTCTCTCAATAACAGAGCAGACTTAGATGAAGTCAATTTACAATTCGAACACAAAACATTAAAGGCCAAATTCATTAATGGGGATTATCACATCGCATTCTGGAGAGGTTAATGAGCAGGAGAAAGGGAAAATGATGTGAATGTTTTATTTTTGTTTGCCCACAACAACATATTGAAGTATAAAGGAAAGTTTATCTCTTAATGTTACAGGAATTGGCTGGAGAGTGTCGTCAACCGACATCCAGCCGTCCTGATCCTCACATTACAATACTGTTGGCCATTTTACCAACTACGGGAGAGATTATTACGGTAATCTTTTATGATAACATCTATTGTTGAACTGTAAAATATTCTGCAGATTATATCTTTCTGCCGCAATTTCTCAATAACCAAATACGAGGGGTTCTTGCCAATAGCTTTATTTACGTTATATATTTATTTCTAAAAGTATTTGTAAATATCAGTCAATTTGTCATTAACATAGTAATATTACATTTTGTATCAGTCTTAAAAATTCAGAATCAGTTGGGCTCTAATCTCTGTGCTATGAAATTAATTCTATATATCAGCTAAAACACTATCAAAAACTTACTGTAGCATCCAACTTTAATCAATAATCATATACAGTAAGCTTTAATGCAGTCCTTTTGTTAGGAGTTTGCAACCAAACACAAAACAAACACAAGAGGAAGAAAGATTTTTTGTCTAGTTAAGGAAAGTCATTTTCCCCTGTCACAGTCATAAAATGTTAATTAAGCCTCATATTTGCATAAAATGCTTATGCTGCACTGTAATTATCCAGCAAAATTAATGTCTTCATTATACGTTAATTACCTCCTCAACTTTAAAATGTTTCCGGGAACATTAAAGGTACATGCAAGTGGATAAAAAAAGGAAAATGATCTGCATTTCTTGATGTGTTTTGACAGCAACAGAGGAATGAAAAAACCTATTGAGGCTTTTGGTGTTTGACTAATCGCAGATCGACTGTAGCCCAATATCTTCAATCTGAGTGTGTCACTACATCAGGCATCCAGCTGGGATTGTTGTCAAATGTCGCCATTCATCAATATCTTGTGAAAAATGCAGGCTTTTACCCCTCTGATGAATAATGAATCCAGGTTGACGTACTATTGTTGTCACAAGCACATGGATGGCTGTTTGGCAGCTGCAGCCGCTGCAGCATCTGCAATTTAATCTATTCTCAGCACATGGAAATATTCTGCACTGTCACAATTTGAATCTATTGATGAGAGCAAGGTCATGTCTTTCACTTTTGTGAAAGACACAATTCAGTCATCGTTTTGGAAATGTTTCCTAAGTGTGCTCAATGTAAGCCTAGTTTAGAAACATATGAACACTATAAATACATACTGTAGTATAGTCAATGATAATATAGCACCTACATTATTAGATGTGATTTTTTTGTCAGCAAAAGTTCAACTTAACTAAATTTTGGATGTAAGTGTGTCAGTGTTGACTCTGCAATGGACCCAAACGTCACACTGGGACAAAGATATTTACTAATTAAAGGGATAGTTTGAAATTTTGGGAAATATCTTGCCCAGACTTAGATGAGAAGATCATTACCACTCTCATGTCTCCTCAGTTAATATGTCGTTACTCCAGGAAGGTACAGATTTTATAAGGACATGGTTATATTAAGAGCTTTCTGACATAAAGTCTTTTATACATTTGAACAGAGCAAGGCTAGCAATTCCATTAAATTTTGGGCACAGTCTCCACTGAGCCTAAACTGCTCTTACACAAACCATCTTTTCCAGGAATGCTTCAACTACTAATTATAAGTTACTAATATTCCGAATGAGAAACTGCCGAGTACAGCACACACCTCCAATTAGGCCAAACATTTAATCCAAAAGTCAAAAATTGGCACCATTTGATTTCAAAATAAATAAATAATATATTTTCATACAATGATTCATTAAACAATTTTGGTGCACAATAAACATTTCTTCCCACTGAATTAATATCATCATAACCTTCATTAGCTCAGTGTTATATGTCAGGGATTTTATAAAATAGGTCACGTGTCTCCCCATAGACTTCATCTCTCATTGTGGCCTTATGACAACCTCCATTTGCTTTTTTTGTTGATCTGATAATTACTAATTGCCTGAGGCTCATTAATCTCTTTTGGCTCTTTGGTTGTAGTCACCACAGATGGCCCATAATGGTGTCACTGCATTATGGCCTGTAGCGTAGCATACATATGTGAATGTGTTTACAATACGTTTACACATGGGCAATATGACCTGGTATTGCTATGTCAGCATATGTCAAAACGTGGTGGGACCATGTCAACTGATGTGTCAGTGCTTGACCTCCTCGAGGTCAGAGAGACACTCATATGAAAACTGAGGGAAATATTTATCCAGTTGAATCAGCACAACTGTTGAGGAGGCAGCAGCGGCAGAATCATAGACGGAGGACGTCACAAGGGAGGCCCTTAAAATAGCTGAGTGAGACGGAGAGGTGGAGGGTGAAGAAAGAGGGAGAAACTGAGCGGGACATTTGTAGAGGGCCCAGAGAGACTGAGTCAGGCAAAACAAACAGAGGAAGGCAGCTATCGGAGGGTCAGTTTCATAGAGTCCAAGGAGAGTTTGAGAGGACATCACAACAATATAAAAGCAGAAAGTTTAAAAGCATAAATAAAGAAGAGAAAGAAAAAATGACTGCAAAAATAGAACTACTAGATAGATTGAGGAAGAAATAAAGAGACAGAGAACATAAAGATATGCATGGTTATCAAGGTATCATTGAGTGAATATCATTTCAAAGCAAGATAGATGATAAATCTCCCAACCTGACAAAAGAATAGCAAGTCAAAATGTGGTAGATAGAAAACAGCTGCTTTAAGCTCTGATCAGATGGGATGCTTTTATCTCTGCTCAGATGCAGAGTGCTGCTGTGAGCTCTGCTAGTAACAGAGAGAGTAATGGCTCAAAGGATGCAAAGAGCTTTACATCACTGTTGTTGCTATGCAACTATCCTATTATTATAAGCAAGCTAACCTAAAGTAATACAGGTGACAGTGTTTTTGAAAATTAAAATGGACAAGAAGGAAGAGAAGTTGAATAAAGTTGTGATGCATCCAGAGCATCACCCAAAAATTGTTTCATAAGGTCAAGCATATCAGCCTTGAGGTATTTAATTGGATTTAACGCCATTTGATTTGAAAACAGGAAGTAGGATGGACCTTGATTAAGACTATATTGTTATTATATTTTAGAATTAAAGATGCTTTAAGGTTTGTCTGCTCACCCATCTCAGGATGGTGCCTTCCCTCAACAGGAACGCTGACTGTCCGCCGCAGTAGCTTGTTCCTGTGAGACTCTGAGCGCCTCTCGCGCATCAGCAAAGGGTGTACCTGCACAGAGAGAAAGCACAAGGTCAGTACACAAGCACAGACTGCTGAAGTACTGCATCCTGACGTTCTGTGCAGAATATGAACACACAAATGCAACTGCATACTCTTTGTCCTTCTCTTTGTTGCCATTGTGTTTTATAAAAAAAACACAATACTGTTAGAATATTTGTAGAGAAGAGCTGTGGCTAAATTTATCTGACTGTTTTTGGAGAATGGACTGAAATGATTAAAATGGCTGATAACAAACAGACAAACAAATGGAAAAGAGATGTATAATAGGTGCCAGTAAGGTTCCCAAAAGAATGAATTAACTGCTAAATCTTTGATTAAAGAAACTGCAAACAGCAAACAAGTAGATCAAATTCATCCAAGAAATATATGTAAGGTTAATGTGGGGTCAGATGCAACCCTCAGGTGACCAGTTACATCATTCAACAGAAGTAAAAGCAAGGAGAGACAAAGCTAGAATTCAAAAAAAATTCTAAGATATCATCCTTTACAACAGTTTATTGTGTGATGCATTATGTCTGATCTGGAGGAACTGAAAACTGAAAAGAAAAAGAAAAGGGGAAAAAAATGCATATAGAAAAAAATAAACCACATTTCACAGCTCCGGCACAGTTGGCCCCACAGTCCCTGAATTCATAAAAGTGAGACTTGAGGGAAAATAAATGGGAGAATGTGCCACACTAATCAGAAACACTGGTCCTTTTGAAACATCACAGTTAGAGTCAGAAAATACGGCGTACACTGTAAAGTACAGAACTATAAATCTTGACGGAACACCAAAGCTAGTACTTTGTTGGCACTGGGCCCCAGAACACCAAGAAATACACAAAGAAATAAAAAAGTGACTGCAGAAATTCATGATGAGTTTCCTTTCAAAATAACACACTGTCATACAGTGATAGGTGAAAGCTGCATTAGACTGCATTAGTTTTAGCTAAGTGTACCTTAAAAACTGGCAGCTGAGTGTATGTAGCGTTTTAGCCTGATTGGTTTTATGGCCAGCAAATGTCTCTTTTTTCTTTTTTTCTTTTTTTGCAAAAAAGCCCAGATAAACCCTCTGTACTCTTTCCCTGCCCAGCACCAGCAATTTTAAGACCCAGAAATGTCTCTCAAGAGTTGGTAGAGACAAAAGCAGGGAGAGTTTAAGCAGATTAAGATCAGTCAGGTGGACAAAAGCATCATTTAAAATCCCTGTGAATGTTTCTCCATGTCTGCTTTATGTTTAAATACCCAATTATTATGTGTGTTATTATGTGTTAATACATAACCACAACAACTTTGTAAAGTGATAATATACACTGGCTACTTTAGTGAGGCGTTAATTCAACTATATGTTTATTACTTAGGTTTCAGTTAGTGGTGGTGTTATACAAGGCTGTATTATCTTTGATTTGATTTGATTTATTTGACATTTCAGACTATATATATATATGAAAGTGAATTGCAGCCACTGTCCTCTATGTATCCTTACTGACATAAAGTCACATAAAGTCAAGGAGTCTGTGGAAATGATAACATCTGTTTGTGTTCTGCTACAAGACTGCTGTGCTTTTGAGCGCGTCCTATCGAGACTAGCGTCTAACAGAAATGCAACATCGGAACATAAAAGAGCTGGTGTCAACACAGAGAGCCAGTGTCAGAAGGTGGGACTAACCGCAGAGCAGTGCAGCATAGTGCAGCCTTGGGGGCTTTGGGGCGAAGCCAACAACAGTGAAGGACACTGGCAGGTCACACTGAGCCATATGTCCCACAAGACAGCCGAGTGCCACTCACTCTAAAGGAGCTCTGTTAAGATGAAAAAATGCCAGAGCGGGTGTGTGTGTGTTTTTTTTTTTTTTTGCGAGTGTGTGGGTGTTCCTTGCTCCTTACTACTATTTTGTATGTGCAGATGTGTGTCCATCAAAGCGAGGGCACATGAAAATTTAATGCAGACACTGCTCCACTTCAAGCAACAAATATTCTCTACTATCACGCTACAGCTGTATCACATCGGACACATCAACACACACACATACACACACATAAATGCATATCTCTACTGCAATAATCTAGTTAGACCAGCCAAGCAGAAGATGCTTCACATCACAGCATCAGGATCCTGTTTATATGAGTCTATGTATCCAACTTAATCTGGGACAAGCATCATAAATCAGCTGCCTATATGGTTACTCTTGCTGCTCGTGCAACCAAAGTGCACAAAACTACATTGTTATACAGTGCTTTCTTAGTACCAACATATTGCTTGTTGTGATGAAATTACAGTACATGCTCCTTAATGAAAAATATATTAAGCAGCATCCATTCGTTATGAGTCCAGTGTGAGAATGCACAGAGTGTGTATGTTCATTTACTGAGTTTCCCTTTTCTTGGGGCAATTATGCAATGAGAGGTTTTTTCCATTTATTACGTTTTTTTTTTTTGTGCGATCTGTCACTGCGTCTGTTGGTCCTGTACTTTTACCCTAAATGAAATATCTATCATTGGATGGACTGCTATAAAACTTTGATTCAGACATTCATTGTATCCAGGAGAAGAATCTAAATCATTTTGTAGGTGATGCTTTAAATTTTCATCTGCAGCCACGAAGCAAAGTCAACATTTTTACTGCGTAGGCCAGTACTTAAGTTCATGATAGGATACATGATAGCATAGCATTAATATGTCATGGTAAATGATGACAAGCTGGTGTAGCATGCTGTGACGATGTCCCCACCATCAATTGCCTCTGACCGCTACAGCAGGCAGCGACAACATGTGTGATGTTACTTTACAGATTTCAGCTTTGAAGGCTCAACAAATGATCCAGACTCAAACTCATGGTGTCAAACATAATATTGCATCCAAGATGGCAATTAAATATGGCAACAGGCCACTTCACTGTGATGTCTTTTAATCTGCAGAAATTATTTGTTTTTGATTATTAATTTTATTTATTGTTTGTGTTGTGTTGAATATTGTCTTGTTTTTCATGTTTGCACTGCAAGCTAAACAAAGAGAACATTTTCTTACAATGTTTGCTGTAGTCAAATCAAGTCAAACAAATATTTAAAATTCACATTATTCATTAAAAATTACATCATATGATATCAATCCTCTATTGTGTACAGTACTGTCATATTTTCATCATTTGTGTGGGTGTTTAAGTGCACAAGTTACTTCTTCCACAGATGATTTTGTTTTCTTTCTCCAGTCTTAGTTCTTCTTCGAGCAATTATGAAATTGAATAGAAATCTTAAAGGGGAGACAAAAACTTACCAACTTCTTTAAAAGAAAAACATAAATGAGATTTCTTTATTTAATTTGCTTTTTCTTTTGTCAATTTCATTAACCTTACACTTATTTAAACTTCAAAATATGCTTCATGTTTTATTTTGGTTGACTTCTAATAATGCTCTACAGATAAACTTGAACTTTATAAAGAATACTGTATATTGTCAAAACATATAGTTTTCTTTTCTAATCTATTTAGAAACTGTTAAAATAACTGAAATGTCTGTATTAGCTAATACACCACAATTATGCCATACACCAGTCCTCTTCAAGGATTAATACACCCAGATATATAAAATACAGCTACCATGGTATTAACTGTTACCGTATAGCATATTTACATCGTCTCACAATACTTAAATCACCATAACCCTACTGAAAATATCCCTCAGTGTGACATTATTGGACCAGAAAAAAAAAATTAAAAAGACACCCAGCTTCAATCTAAATTCAAGTCTTCTTAGTGCATCCTGCTTATATTTAAATCCAAGTCTTGTCAGTGCACACAGCTTTTCTCTAACCCTCCTTTAATTCTCTCTGCTAGATTAATGTAGGAAACAGCAGCGGAGAGTGGCCGAGCACTCCGTTCGACTAATTGAATATGCTTTAGTGCAAACGAGTAACAGTAAACCAGAATTAACCTCACATTCTACCAGCTCTTCATCGATCAGGAACGCGAATAAAGCCACAGTTGCATACTGTAGCTGTATTGGGACCACGTTGCTTTATAGTGTTTCTAAATATATACGTAATAAGCAAAGTGGTTTCATGATGCCTGACTGAGCACTGTGCCAGCTTTGACTCCATGAAAAAGGAATCGGGAGGGGACTATGGAGGAGCAGCAAACTCAGACCCCAGGTAATTTCACTGAATGGTTTTGCGGTTATGGAAGAAATAGTAGTGATTTTCAGCAGGGTTAAAGTGATGCTTCTCTGTGTCCAGATTTTCAGCCGTTGCCATGGAATCCAGAGGAGACAAATGGGCTGCATTTACTTTTTATCTACAGTACGAGTTGTGAGACTGTTACAAAGTACATGTTTGGTAAATGGAAGCACAGGTTCGTGTCTTTTCCATACAGAGCAACACCTTCAACTTGTTCTCTTTACTTATCGAATCAAAATAAGAAAGTGCAAACATGTATTTCATAACACGAGGTGTACATAAACAGATAAAATGACCCTAAATCCAAGAGTCTTAAGAAGTTAAATTCTTGACAAGCCATCTAGATGTCAACACTACCCAATTACAAGGAGCTAAATATGGTAATTTTCCTTAATCACATCTACTTGAACAAGAACAAGCCCGCTCACTCTCCCCCCTACTGGTGCCCAGCCCAGTGCAATTCATCACTGACAACTTGACTCATGGAAAAGACCCAAGAATACCTTTTTGCCCCACTCTGACACATAAGCCCACCAATAAGCATCCCACTTCTGCTTCCAGTTGGGGGGGGGGACACCTGGAGGCTATTTTTACTCAGCGTGTGGCAAGATTTGATTGGTCAGATGTCGCGGAGTCTGCAGCTGGAGACATCACATAACACCAGCTCTGAGGTTGCCATGAGTGGGCACAGGGAGCTGGCAGGCCAGCACTCAACATCCACAGAGAGGCAGCATTAGGCCAGCACACAGACTTTTAACCACTTCAGATGGTGCACTCACACACAAATTTAAAGGAACAATTTAATTTAGAACACAATATATACCTACTAAAATAAACTACTGTCGAAAGGACTGGTATGGTGCCAGCTAGAAGCTGTGATTTCCATTATATCCCACTAGACAACCAACAGACCACATACTTACAATTCTTAAGGAGAGGGTAGGCTTGAAATAAGGTGGTATTTTTACTTGTTCCAAATTACCAAATTTAAAGGCGGGGCAAATAGCTTTTAATTATAGAGACAGACAAGATGTAATATTTGGTACAGTTGGGGTAACAACACAAGCGTATCTCTTATCTCTAGCAGTATCTCATCAGAGCCATTCATGGTGTTTTAGTCGTATGTACTCAGGGAAAGTGATGGACATAGTTGTGTGAAAGGTGAAAAAAGAGACTTATTCACACACCTGTTGAACACACACTGTTGAAAGTGGGCGAACTTGTTGGATTATCTGTTTCAGAAAGTAAAAATAAAATTTCAGATGCTGCCCACTACAATTCCGATTTTGGATAAGTGTCTTGAGAGGGATTTTCAGAAGCTGAATCTGACGAGCACACTGACGCATGTAGAAGCTTACTAGTAGTGGGTCTAACAAGGTAAAGTTTATCCAGAGAGTGGTGCTGCAGGAAAAGGACATTAAAATCAAAATGGCTTCCTGTGACAGCATGACTCTAATCAGCAAATTCTGCAGTATTAGATTTGGTTAAAAGTCACTGGGTCAAAATTTACCCAATTCAGGTCAATAAAGCAACAATGCAATAACGATATCAAGTAGAGAACCACCCAGGACAAGAGAATATTTTGACCCAAAGTGTTATTTTTTATATTTCTGTTGCATTATTTATCCAAACAATAACATAGTGTGGTTGTGAACTGTTCCTGTATAATCTACACTTGCTCTTGTTAAACTTACATGTCACTATTTGTTACAAATTGGTAATACTGAATGTATGTATATTGTTTTGTACCACTAACAGGACATTTGTGATGGTTTTAAGGTAAAACTTGAACTGGCTGTGTCTAACACTGGGTCAAAATAACCACATTTTAGTTCTGGGGATTATGAATAGCTTTAATATAATATATGAATATACCATTATTCTCTACAAACTATAAATACCCATACCAAATGGGGCCAGTGTTTGGAAAGATATCTTGTTCTGGACCAAATGTTGGGCTAGGTAGACAGACCAGATGGACCAGACTCTTAGCAAGGCGAAAAAAGCTGTTACTGTCTTTCACAATGTTGATCATAATCATGCATCCATAGAGTTTCTCTAGCATTTCACTAAATTCCTCCATCATCACCAGATGTCGCAGCTCAACTGGCAGTGTAGCTGGCATGGTGTTTCACATGTTATGCCTACAGTTAGTTAGTGGTTTTACCCAAAAATGTAAATTACAACACATCACAAAATAATTTGAATAGATTACAAATGCAAGAAAATATCTGCAGTTGCTGCCATTTCAAGGTTCTGGGCCATGTTTGGGCACTGTTGGACCAGGGGTGCAGCATCCAGTTTCATCCAATTTGAATTGTAAATTGTTTGCTTGATGGATTTAAGTATTCATGACGACTGTTGTAATGAGCAGGGTTGAAATGGATCCATTTCTGATTCAAATTTTACCAATCAGAGAATTAAAAATGAACATGCACGTCTCATTTTAGTCAGAAGTCACCGACTGTGCCACAATGTACGAGACAGAAGCCAGTCCTGGCATGGAGAGAAAGGAGTAGCTAGTGGGATGGTGGCGCTGGGCAAGAGAGGAAAGGAGGAAGAGAGATGGTGGTAGAGGAAGGAAGGGAGAGGGAGGGAAGGGAGTGCCATTGATCTGAAGAGGGAGGAGGGTGTTTTTGTTCAGCTTGGCAGGTTGAGTTGAGCGATGCTGCAGGCTGGCTTGCCCATATGTCACTACTGCTTCCTCAGGCCCAGCTGTGAGGAGCAGGGGAATATGGTGGGACATCGTGTATGGGTGTGTGTGTGTGCGTGTGTGTGTGTGTGTGTGTGTGTGTGTGTGTGTGTGTGTGTGTGTGAGAAAGAGAGAAAGTACATGTCTGTGTAAGAGAGAAAGAGAAGTGAGGGGAGTGTGCATGTGTGTGTAACACTGCAAGAAATAGAGTGTGTAATGTGCGAAAACTGTGCAATCCATTATTTCTTAACGGGGCGGTAATCAAACACTGCTGGCTGTCTTACTCCGGCTCAAACACAAAAACACACAGTCACAAACAAACACAGGCACCTGAATTAGGACACACACATACAGGCAATAACAAAAATTTGCCCATGCACCTGCGCAAATACAGAAATAAATTTCACCTCAGCATGGTCACACACACACACACACACACACACACACACACACACACACACACACACACACACACACACACACACACACACACACAGAGTCCTGTGCATCATGATAGGCGGTTGAGCTGGCCAAAAGCACGATTTGTCCTTCAGACCAACAGTAACGTTCTTTCACGGACAGATGTTCCTCCTCCTCCTGACCTCAGGCACTGGCTACAGTGTTTATAAATCACACAATGATCCTACCCACATAATTACACACATACACTGACACTCACACATACAATGGGCAGGCCATTAGGGCTGACATTTTTACCATTTTTGGCTTTTCACACGCAGAACCAGTAGATGACAATTTGTTATTATTTGCATGTCTGAAAAGAACTTTGGGGACCACAGTTTTCAATGTACTGCATATTGTGATGTATAGTAGATATAGGTGGGGGGAAAAGTGCGGTAGTTGGCGATGGTACAGTAAAATCTCACTTTATGCTCCTTGTATTTGTCTTTAAATTCTTCCAGGAGAAAAAACTTTTCTAAAACCGAAACATTATTTAACACACAGTGCCACATTGTCCTCAATTTAATGCTGATGTAACATGAAACCAGGATAATATGATGTAAATAAGCAGGAAACTCACATTACACCAAAACCCTGACCTGAGAATTATGCAGGTAAAATGCATGTTGAGCAAGATTAAGTGTCACTCTTTTACAGATGAAAAATGTTGAATAACTGAGAGAGACATGACAGACACAAACGTCTAGTTATCTGCATGCAAAATAAGGTGTGTTCTACTGTTGTGGAAACTGTAAGCTGTTGTGAATAAGACCATCAAATAAATATTTAGAATGTGAGTGTTAGTTGAGTTGGTTTATTACGTGTACTTGTAGGTGTACTTGTAAGTGCATAAGAAAAGTTCAAACCACCCATAAGTGTCCAAATCCCACAGAGACAGACCTGGCCAAGTACAATTCTTCTTAATAAAACTGATAAATGGCAGAGGATTGCTTTTAAGGTCATCGAGATCTGGCAGTTGCTCCCGGTACGTTGGCAGGAGACAAATTAGGCCTAGTTTTCCCTTTTTCTCTAGGTGCCTCCAAGGTATTGACAAAAAGAAAACTGTACACTATCCACAGGGATAGATGAATTAATCAAAACACTAGATAAAAAACATTTAAACCCTTGTATGTACACAATGACCTTTTGAAAAATGTTTTATTTCTGAGTGACAATTTTTATTCAAATGGCATGTAATAGTTTCTCAAATACCAAGACATTTTTGTTAACATCGCCTCAGGGGTTCAGGTCAGTCATCTTACTAAAACAATCAACCTTTCTCTTCTCTTCTGAGAGTTAATGCCCACCTACATTTATTACATAATTAATCCCTCCAACTCCCACACGACAGCCACCTGAATGTGTTCTCCAGGGTCATAAGCAAACATACTATCCACCTCTTCATGCACTGTGACAACAGTAGCTACAGGCTAAAGCCACTGAGGTGCTGTGGCTTGTTTGCAGACCGGCTCATGCACTAATGCTTTCAAATTCTGTATCAGGGCTGCAAATGGGCCCACCAACATGAAAAGGAAGCCAACGCTTTTTACCAAAGAGGAAAATGTACTCAACAATCCTATTTATTTGAAATTGCGAAAGAACTACATTTACTTCTCAGGGTGTTACAGTGTTGATATTTCCCAGTTCTTGCAGGCTAAACAAGGCTCTCTGCCCCCCGTCAGTTTTTCTTGCATAACACTGGAACAGTTGGGGGAGTGCAGTCAGGACACATGACTTGGGGGACAGGGCACTGGTGCGTGGCAGTAGTATATGAAACTCTGTCACCTCAGATTTATGTGAGATGAGAGGAGGAGGAGGAGGAGAGGATGGCAGGCAGCCATCACTGCCAGCCCTCTTGCTCCCCCTACAGGACAGAAAGAAGCAGAGCAGCCTGTGGAGTTATACAGCAGTAAGGAAAAGTAATACTCACAAGATCAAGATCTCCCAGATTGTTAAAAAAAAAAAGAAATGGTAGGTCCAGAAAAATTATTTCTTATTCTCATCATTACCTGCATTGATTTTTTACAACCCAGATTTCCCCAAGTGGTCCATTTAGTGTCTATAACCAGCCTGCTTCATTAACAAATTCCATTTCCTTAAACTACTACAAATGTCTTTAAACATGTTAAACATCAATTTCACTGAAATATGAACTAGTTATTACATTAGAGGTCCAAAGTCAAACTATAATCAATCATCAGGCAACCTATTAAGTAGTTTTCATTCTCATAATAAGTGTATTAGTGCACTGATGCTCACATTCAACACTATAGCTGCAACTAAAAATTGTCTTCTTTATCGATTAATATGCTGATTATTTTCTCAATTAATAAAGTAATAATTTGGCTATAAAATTTTATAAAAATAAAAAAGGTCTTCAACGTCTTCAAATTTTTTTTTTTTTGTCCGAGCAACAGTCCAAAAAGAGACAAAGAAACGGAGGAATTGCTGAAGGGAGTGAATGTTTGGATTCTTTGCTTTGGTTTATGCAATAAATTACGGAAATAGTTGCATTTCCTGTTGTTCTTCTCTTCCTTCTCTCTGCTGCAACCATAATGCATACTGATCAAACACATATGACCAAACAGTACGAAATAATAAATGTAAATATGCAGTGACACATGAACAGGGTGTACCATTTGTAGTGCTAAGGGGGCAGTGCAATTGAATGCATGATCCCTGCATAAATTATACGGTTACATTTCTTGCAACTGCATCATAAAATTGTTGATTCAACTCTATGGTAATTTTTTAGTTGTTGGACAGCATCCATTTGTACCAAAAAAATATTTTTCTTCTAATCCTAATATATGATCACACAGGCAGAGTAACACCAAGTGACATTTTCTGCTGCTTCAGGCTGCGTGCTTGCTTGTTTTCTAAGTAACACATTTCCATTTTTCTTGCTTAGACTGCATTGGAAAGAATTTTCAACCAATCACATACAGAAGCTCAAGGGAGATAGTGTAGAAGTCACATTCACTTGGGAGTATTGAATGACAATTCAAGAACAAAACAAAAAAAAATAGTAAAAGAGGGCACTGTAATTACAGGCTGCATGTTTTGCCTCGTCATTTTTAATTTCATAGCTGTTTTTATGAACTTTTCATGGGTATTTTGCCCTGGAGACACAGTGTCAAAATGTGCCACTCAGACAACACATCTTGTCAGCATATCTATTATCCTTGGCAACTGCAATGAGCCAGGGGTGTTGACATGTCAGAGAGGGTGTAATCTCATTCCAGCCCTATGAAGTGCCTCCACTCCATCACAAGGAAACAGTTCAATGAACCCAACACACCAGGAGTCAAGAGCTACACAGGCACACGATTAACACAAATTTCCATAGTGACACATTTCAAACAGAGGAGTCTTGTTCCCTGAAGCAACACCTCGGCTCTCCAGGAGGACGTCTCTCCTGCGCCTGTCTGATGGCCGTCATTCATAAAAACAAAAACAAAAAAAAAAACATAGTGGCAACTAAATGGAGCTGTGAGGAGGACAGAGACAGGTGGCCTGTCGGTGAAGCCAGAGACTCCTGCCAGTCACCCCAGAGAGAGGGAGAGAGGGAGGGAGTGGGCGAGTCAATGAGGTGAAAGGGTGAAAGAGGGAGAAACCGTGACAGAGAGGGGAGGGTAAGAAAGATGGAGGGGGAGGATGGCAGAGGAAGTGTGGTAGCAATGAACATGGAGACAGAAGGAGGGAGTGAGGGAGGGAGACAGGCAGAGAGTGAGAGATTGGGCAGGGTAGGAAGGGAGAGAGAAGAGATGGAACAACCGAGGGATTAGATAAAAAGAGGAGAGATAGGAGGCAACAGACAGAGAGAACAGGAGAAAGGGTAAGTGTGATGGATCGATGGAGGGCATTAAAACCAGGATTGAGCCTGGAGGAGGCAGAGATACGGGGGAGAGCAGTGGATTGGACAGGAGATGCTGAGCTGAGATGCCAAGCATATAAGCAAACAGAAAATCAGAGAGGTGAAAGGTGTGTATTTAAGATGGGCTGATATCAAAATGTGCAGGAAGCAGCAACACCAGTGAGGAAAAAGAGTGAGGTCCTCCACTGATTCTCCATATCTCCGCTATGGAAACGTACAGTATGATTGCTTTTTTGCTGAGCCACTGAAGCCATCTAAAACAAATGGAAATAAATTGAAGGGTGAGTGTGTGTATGTGTGAGCGCAAAAAAAAGAGAGGAAGAGAGAGACACTCGCGCTGCATGAGGTGAGTGACAAGCATGAATATTTAACGCCTCTCGCCGTCGCCGAGGTGACGGCTATCAGCACGTCAGTCCTGCCTGCAATCCATTCACAGCTGCTGCCTTATTGGCACAATTAGACAGGGATAGGGTTCTGATTAATTGAACTGGGCTCTCCATTCAATCCATCCAGAGCAGTACAGGTCTCTTATCGGGATCACAGTGCGGTCTATTCCTCTGAGTGATGACAAGCTGAAATACTATTGGCAGCCGTGCACACACACTACAGTAAAGTCGCCACTGGTATGCTTGGACTAGCCACATAAAGATTCATTACTTTATTGACTCGCCAACATAGCTGAACATAGGAATTTGCCTCAGTGCAAGGCCTAAATCAAATGCCATACACAAATACATATTGTATAATACACATATATATACAAATAAAACATAATAGTAATACACTTTTGCCACATGCACAGACAAGCAGCTACCCCATTGTACTTCTATAAAGCACTGATGTGTCAGAGTTTACGGCTTTAGAAGTATATCAGCGTATATATATGGCAGTTATAACAAAAGTTTGGGAGGGTGACTCTGGATTTTACTTGGCTCCCGTCCATTTATAGTGCTTATAAGTGGTGTTATGTAGAAGTAGTTCTGTTGCAAAGCAGAAAAGTTGAAGAACAGTACCCTCTCCTGGCCTGTAGAGCAAGAGGAGATTTTACTCACAATCAGCAGCAGGTTCAGTGACTCACTACCTGTGTCTGGTACATCAACACACAAACTTAAAAAATAATCAAGTTAATCAACACTAACATACTGCTAAACACAATTTAACTAACTTGAAAATCAACTGGGGAAAAATAATTGAGAAAAGGGTCTCTCCCATTCTCCAACAATTATATTCTGTTGGTTAAACGGCAGAAGATTGCGGTTTCACTGTGAAGCTCCCCAGCTGTGAATGTGTTAAAACAGCTGAAACACAGACCTCATGCTAAATCATTCGTCAGATAAATACAGGCTGACAAAGAATGATGCTTTCATTAAAACATTTTCTGCTACAGCTATGTCAAAATTAAACTTGTACTGTGCAGTAAGTTATTTTTATATAAACTATGAGGGGAAAAGTCGAGCTTGAAGCACTTTAAATCTGCTATCTGTAATGTTTTTTAAATTAATAACTAATTAACATATGCATCTGCATGGTGGAGTATTGTAAAACTCAGAAACAACACATTTAGCCCGGTTGGAGATGCTCTCTATACTATACTCCATAAAACGTGGGTCACATGGGTTCTGCTTGACAATGCCAATCAAGTCTGTCAAAAACTAAGCCAGAGCACTGGAATAAACATTATGGATTTCTGCTTTTACTCCGTAAAGGAATAAGATTGTTGTTGTTAGCATTTAACTCACATATTCTATATTTTTGTTCTACAACAAATCCCATGAAAAGACCAAAACCACAAAAAACACCTGACTTACTCTGTCTGTGGAACTCAGCGTCAAGCCCATTGTTTCTTACTGAAGACAGACATCTCAAAAAATGGGTCACAAATGAATAGGTTTGTTTTTAAAAAAGCCTCAGTAATTTCCCAAAACAGCTGGACACTGTAGTTTCTGGCAAACGAGGTAAACAGTGCATTCAGTTGGGACTATTTTGAGCTGCGGATTAATACACATTGGGTGCTCTAGTGAGTATTTATGGTACTAGAATGGTGTATATGAGAATGATTTAAAATAGACTACAAATTGGTAATGAAGTAGTAGTGCACAAGTGCGGGACATTATTATTTTTGTTTCTGAACAACAATGAAGATCCACAGCACGGAGGAAATAGAAATACCATGCCTTGGCTAAACAGACAATATTTGTTAGCAGGCTCAGTTCATTGTTTTTTGGGGGCTTTTTTTTGTTTTGTCTTTTCGTGGGATTTTTGACAATAAGATAAAGAATATTACTTTTAAAGAACAGCTGAATCTTTTATAACTCTGCATTGCCTTTATATAGGATCCTAAAGCAGACACTGTGTTTTTACTGATCTTGTACATTGTTCTAACTCATGCTAAATTTTAATCTGCCTTTCTCAACAAGAAGAACCTGTGACTTTTATGGTCACACTGCAAAATTTCTGACTCAAATTGCACATCAAATGACAACTAATCTGGCAGAATTCAGCCCAAATTAGTTGGGGGTGACCAATTTGGGGCTACAATCTGGCTTAATCCGTACAGTGTCTGCCTGGTAATATGGCATCAACTCAAAGATAATTCCATGGTACTGACAGAAATCTATGACTATCTTAATCACATCTTAAAACGGAAAACTGGTCGATTCAGGGGTTGGGGTCAGTTAATCAAGAAAAAAGATGGGAAAACTGTGCATAGGGTCAGGGTTTCTCCACCAACAGTAGATTAGATACACCAGAGTGCTCTACAACCACAAGAAGTACAAAGGCCAGGTTTTTCCAATGAAAAAAGTCTTGCATTTACTAATCTAATAAAAGTATGATTTTCTTCACCTGCATGTAAAACCAAGTTAATGCACACTACAAGCACTGTAAAGTAAGAAACTAATAAGTATGTAGATCAGGCAGGTTGAAAAAGTAAGAACACAGATTTTTTCTTTGAGGTTACTGCTTACACAGTTATGATCCAATTAAACAATACAGAAGATTACCAAAAGTTTCCAACCACAGATGACTTCCCACAGATTTAACAACTGCCCTTGAAACTGAACCCCCAAAAGCGAGCCTGAGGCGACAGCAATCCAGGGAAGCTGGATACATTTTCTCTCTGACCTCCTTTTAAAAGATATTAGCTGAGAAGTAGAGTCATTTAAGTAGCACAAAGACTGTGTCAACCCATGTTTTACCCAAAAAGGCTTGAGAAAGTATTTTGTGAAACATATCTGTGCCTGTGTTATGTTCACACACCAAAGTAGGAATCCCCTCATATACTGATCAATAAAGGACCTTGCTGTAATTAGACTTTGGGTAATATGGCAGTTTATACAATTGGAATCCAGTATCCAATCTGATTATCAAATATGAATAATCATAATAATAAAATGCTTCTCCAGTCCATTTAGGTTTAACTTCTGAGACTTAAATTTAAAACTAGAAGGGCACTCTCAAAGCGCAGACCTCTGCTAAGGTCCTCTGTCCTCCTCCCTCTGCTGCTGCTGTAATTCACTGCCTGCAGGTACCGCTTGTAACAAGATTAGGGGCTGGCTTGGAGGGGGTGTTGAGCCAGCCCAGTAGCTAAGTTTACAATAATTTGTTAAATTTCAAGATTCGTGGAAAACCAATTTAACAGTTAGACTAGATACAGAGAGCTTTTGTTTTAGCCTGTTCTTAACAATTTGCTAGCTTAACAAGCTCACTTTGGTCCTAACAACTACAGCTGCACAAAGCAGTTATATATTAATACTTTTTATTAGACTACGCAGTCCGTGGGTGTGCATGTCTGTGTAGGAGCTGAGCCCCGCCCTTGGTCTCACACACAGGGGAGACAAGTTTTGACTTGACTTTGGCAAAGTGTCAGAACAATAAATATACATAAACATAACAGTGTCAAGCAGACCTTGAATGGCCGCACACCATGAATATATAAGCATAAGCATAAGCTGATTTGGAATCAGCTATAACCAAATCAAATGTGTTAGATGTCAAAATAAGTATACTTCTCTATTTACATTAGTGTAAAATAGTGCAAATAATTTTAATTTCTCACATGATAAATGTCTCTTTGAAGTTTTTGTCTTATACTAATGCCCCTTTTTTCCAACTGGTGTCCTATCTGTGCAAAACCAGTATCAGTATCAGTGTATTTCTGGTGTGTGTGGAGTACAATACCTCCTCCTGGTCCAACATGTAGAGCTGATTTCCAGAGGTCACCCGGAGACCAGGGTTCCAGCGGTCTTGGGGTGGATGGTCGGGTGTGGGGCGGTCGTAGATGGGGCGCTCTTGCGAGGGGCGGGTGTAGGAGGGACGGTCGAAGGAGGGACGGTCGAAGGAGGGACGGTCGAAGGAGGGACGGTTGTAGGTGGGGCGGTCGAAGGAGGGACGATCGTAGGAGGGACGGTCGTAGGAGGGACGTTCTTGAACAGGACGGTCGTAGGAGGGACGTTCTTGAACAGGACGGTCGTAAGAGGGAGCGTGGAAAGAGTGGGCGTGGGTGCGATGATGGTGATGATGATAGGAGGGGGGGACGGCACACCTTGCATCTGGACAGGAGAGGCAGTTGGGGGAGAGGAAGGGAGAAGAGGAGAGAGAGGGAGGAAAGAGAAGGTCAATTAGGATCATCGGTAGGAGGGCTGTGATGCTGTGACACATGTCTGTCTTCATAACATCAGTGTCAGATGTCATGAGAGCGTGTTTGGCAGGTCTCCTTGAAAATGATGAGACAGTGCTAGAAACAGCACCTAATTCTGTTAAATAATAAAACTGATCTTATTATAGAGCATTCATTTTCCAAAGGCAGGAAGATAAACACAGTGGCAGGACCTAAGAGGCCTTAAAAACTACAGCATTCAATAAATAAAGCAGCAAACCTTACAACATAGTAGAAAAGTATCTGGTTCAAAGGAATAGTTGGACATTTTGAGAAATATGCTTATACTCGTTCTTCCCAAGAGTTAGATGAGACACTCTTATATCTGTCCCTCAAATATGAGGTTTCAAATGTTTTTTACATTTTTTTACCTTTTGACAGAGCCAGGTTAGCTGTTTCCCCAGTCTTTATGCTAAGCTACCCATTTAGATGTAACTCTGGGCAAGAAAGCAAACATATTTCCCAAAATGTTGAACTATTCCTTTAAATAAAAGGTAAAATCACAATACAATAATCAAACAATATATCCTGCATTAAAGAAAGTAACATTATTTGCTTTTCCCACACAAACACAGTACAAATGAGAGTAGCTCATAAAATATAAAAAATACTTTATCCAAACAGATGTTAATGGACAGCTCAGTACAACCCTTTAAAAGATCCAAAACATCAGTTGGAGCAGTTGGAGTCGACTGGACATGAGTCATGAACAGTTGCACCTACAGCAATGTTCTAGTCACGCAAACCTACAAAAAAACCTAATCTCACTTTTCACAATTTCCTATAATTCTCTGGTCCAGAGGAAATGTCTTTGCTTTTCACTTGCCCTTGTTTTCCCGACCTCAACAAAAGAGCCATTTCTTTTGTTTTTTGGAAAATGTGGCTCCTGAGACAAATGTAAAGCACCATATTTGGAAACCCTCCAAAAAGAAATAAAAGAAGGTACAGCAACATCACATACATTCTTCACTCTTTAAATTGATAGTGACTCTGCAAACACACCATTTGGATTTGAAATCAAGCCTCTATCTCTGTTAGTGTTATAGTCACAGCTAAAAATGATAATTGTCTAATTGAAGAAGTCCTAGATTCAGCTCACAACCAAAATCTAATCATCTGTTCCTTGGCCTGAGGCTGTCCTGTCCACTAAATTTAACAGAAATCTGTTCTGAGGTTCCTGAGATATCCTGCTGACAGACAGACAGAGAAACTGAAGCATAATCTCCTCTGCGGGGGTATGAATTATCTTTGACGTTATCCCTGATACCGAGGATCATGTAAGAAGATGTGGAAAAAAATTAAAATTATATCTGAGGGCTCTGTGCCTTGGATAATTTAAGAAATTGATCACACAGTATTGGAGACATTAATATGGATTTTTTTCCCCAGGTAGCTGTTTGACTTCCTCTTAAGTGAAAAATGTGTGGCTAAGGACCTTTGGTAAATGAGGCACTTTGTCTTTTCTTTCTTCGCTGCTGTCTAAGTTTTCTGGCCTTATTGCACTGTTTTAACTTGGGTTTTAACTTCAGAAAATATACTATAGGGACAGAATAATACCGTGTCCATGCTATGATAGTACAATCTGTCCGAACGCTTATAAAAATTTATTTTTGTGCACTTATAGCACTTCTCCATAGGTTACAATGTTATATATTAATAATAATGATAGAATCTAAATGCATTATGCTCAATCTATTTCTCTATGACTTGAAAATCTAAAGGGCTTCTCCTAATGCATCTGTTGTTCTAATATTGACCTTGCATTTCCTCTCCCTCCTCTTAAGATTCCTTACTTATTATCTCTGCTTTAGACATTTTTATTGTTTTTTCCATGAAGTAAAAGGCAACAGCAGTATCTCTCACATGTTTCAGATTACACCACAGAGCATTTTTATACTTTTCAGCTACGAATACAAAAGCAAATGTCTTGAGGCAGTTCTCACACTTTATCCTGCCTGCTGCTGGAATTCAAAGACTCTCCACTCTTTCAGAAACAGTCCAGTGGAACATGGCTGCGAACAAGTAAGCCACAATACACTGTCTTCAAACATTGCCAAAAGGGAGAATCAATTGTACTTGTTTAAAACTTTGCTTTATATTAAAAATAAAAAGACAACAATATCTCCAAATAAGGCAAAATCAGCTAGCATCAAGATCACATGCTATAGTCCAGACAGGATTCCAGGACTAATTTGCACTGAGAACTACTAATCTTACCATGTCGGTTGTGTTTTTTCTTTGAAGTTGGCTGGTGGGCTGGTGTGTAGGATTTAGCGTCATCTAGTGGTAAAGCTGTAGATTGCAACCATTTGAATAACGTTCACCTTTTAAGCGTGGAGGAGAACGGTCCTATCTAGAGCCAGTGTTTGGTTTGTCTGTTCTGGACTACTGTAGAAACATGGCTGTTTAACATGCTGGCCTCCACAGAAGACGACCCACTCCCTATGTCGATATAAACGGCACATTCAAAGTTACAAAAACAACTATTCTTATTTTCTTGTGATTATACACTAATGAAAACATACCTGTGAATATGATATTCCATTTCAACCAATAGATCAGTAGATATTACACACTAGACCTTAAAAATAAATCCTGGGGTAAACTAGTTGAGAGACTTCTGCAGTGTGTGAATCAGTCAAAGTAACATTCCCCCAGTGGCTCAAACCTCCTGCACCAATGAAAAGCCAAATTCACACTCACAACATCTGCAGGCTGTAATACAAGGCCGAACACACAAACACATACGCACATATTTTCACACAATCACACATATTCACAGACAAGGAGAGAGAAAAACTGATATTGCCAAATACACACATTTTTACCAGTAGCAGATACAAGGGATGACCTCCGGTTGAATCCCTGACAGTGCACACTGACCTTTTGTACTTGTATTTGACAAGGTGACTGACTGAGGCTCTACACTCTCTCCCCGTGAAAGTAAGCCAAAAAAAGTCACCTGTGGCCCACAATGCAGCACTACAGCATGTCATAACTGATTATTTTACTGCATCATCACTTCTTAGATTCTTCCCCTCTCTTGACAGGAGCAAGGTTGACGGCTATACAGTGCTTCTCTGTCCCAGCCAGAGGGGGAAACTACAACAGGCAATTGTCTAATTGTGGCAAAATAACAACTCGGTTGATCTTTCAAGTTCCTGTTTGAATTATGAATCCAGCTGCTGAAATATAGATGAGCTCCTAAATAAGCACAGCTAATTAATATGGACGATACAAGGAATGCAAAAGAGTGAAGCATGGAGAGTGGGCTCATGAAAAAACATTTTAATTCTTTCATACATCAAATGTGGTCACACAGTTTTCATCTCACTGAGGATGGGAGAGTTTTGTGTCTCGCTTAAGGGCCCTTCAGTCGGACAAATGGATGATTTTATCGAGTAAAATGTGGGCTGTTTCTGATGTGGGATGATCACTCTAAACACTCAGCCACATAGAGATAAAGATGCATCTTTGAAAAAAAAAAAAAAAAAACATAATATGATGTAATATAAATAATTTGGGTGAACAGAGACTCGAGGCCATGAATATGGGC
Source organism: Dicentrarchus labrax (assembly GCF_905237075.1). Taxonomy (NCBI): domain Eukaryota; kingdom Metazoa; phylum Chordata; class Actinopteri; family Moronidae; genus Dicentrarchus; species Dicentrarchus labrax. Next base: position 4,294,885 of record NW_026136707.1, on the reverse strand, counting down.
CACTGTGATGGGGCTGCATTAAAGGGTCACAATAGCCTCCATTGAGCCTTTGTCTCGGTGCAGTTTTTAAAAATGTGGCATGATGAGTAGAAAGAAAGCAAAAGGGATGTTTGAGTGGGAAAGACTGAAGCATGTGGGATGGCAAAATTCTATAGGCCATCGGGTACGGGTCTTCTTTCATGGAGGTCACCATGTTGAAGTGCCATGTTTCTACAGTATAACTATGATTCATTAGGGACATTTTTTGGCAGTTAGCTGCTTGATTTTTATTAGATTCCCCCCCCCGATCAGTTTAATGGTGAGTTCACACAGAAAGCAAAACAAATTCTTCATGTGGCATGATTACATACAAAATTCCTAAAACTATAGAAGAACTTTAGCAAAAAATTTGCACAGGGCTTTGCGCAGAGTGTTGTGTGCGGAGGTCAGGGCAGAGCGGAGGAACAGAGCCAAAGCTTCTGGAGGAACTCTGATCCAGAGTCGGTTACCGGTGGGATGAGAGCTAGTTTGAGAGTAGCTTACCGCTTTATTTCTTTAACTCTTGGGATTAAAAAGTGGATTTATCTTCACTCTCACTTCCCAACCTGTCTGCAACAGCGAGCCCCAGTTGTGCTGACCTCCGTTCTTTGTCCTTGTTGACGGTTGAACGTACAGAGAGGAGAGGGGAAAAAGAAGAGAGACTGGAGGGTCTCTGGTAAGTGCTGAGTTCAGTCAGAACCAAGTTAACATAGCATAGCGCTGACAGATAAAAACAGCATTCAGAAAAGAAGCTTTACAAAAGTTGTTTGCTTGTTGTCGTGTGGACAGACCTGACAAAGCATGGATGAGCTCTTACAAATCAGCATCCTGCTGTAGTTAGTTCGACATTCTTTTTATCCATTTTTTGCAATCAGATCACAGCAAAATCTGTGTGTTTGGGGCTCACACGGTAAGCCAAATTATTTGGTTCACATTTGGTGTGAACACAGCATTATCCCAGAGCTTTCTAGGGCTACAAGTAAATATTAATTTCATTATTGATTAATCTGGCAATTATTTTCTTGATTGATCGACTGTTTGCCCTGTTAAATATCAGAAAACAAATGAAAGATGAAAGATGTCCATCATAATATCCTAGGTCCTTTGTTTCATTCAGTCCAAAACCCAAAAATATTCACAACTATCAAGACCACAAAAATCTGGAAATTTCTCACATCTGAGAACCTGGAACCATCCAAAGTTTGGCATTTTTGCTTTAAAAATGACTTGAATGGTAAATCAGAATAATTTTCTTTTTGGTCAACTAATCAATTAATTGTCTGAGTTTGTCAAACGGATTACAACTTCAAAAACCCACAGTATGTTATGTAAGTGTCAGTATTACCTTGTGTGTGTCTTTCTTTCCTGGAAAAGCCCAAGTGATGCTTATGGTAGCAACACTGGCAGAGTTTTACTGTATTTGATGATTAAAATACTCTGTAACTCTGCAATGAAATGAAAACACCAATAAAGCCCAATGGCTTGTCTCAATTGTGGTTTTCTATAGTTAGTAATGTCTAGCTGGTAGAAGTAAGCCAGGGCACATGCAACAAATTCAGGAAATATGCATTATGTAGTATTGTGTGATATATTGTCAAGATTATGACTGGAATGGATGTGTCTCATCAAACCTTTTTCCATAACCATGGATTTACAGCTGAAAAAGCATTTTAAGGTACAAGGCTTTACACTCTATTAATATGACTGAGCTGTTATGTCGCACAGCGGGTTGTTTGGTAATTTTATCTTCAAAGGCTTCATGGCAAAATATTTTTAGGGAAATTGTAAAAGTGTTATAGCTTGGATCAAACTAAATTCTATCATTTTCTAGTTGTTCATCTCCATATATTTTATGATTAGGGGGGACAGGCAATTATGTTGATCTATCACTGTTGACTTGTTCTACTCTTTTAATGCATTGTTCTTCATTCCTCGGTGGGTGTGTCGACTTAAAGCCAAACTGTAAGAGAAGATGTGATAGACACTAGATACAGATGTAAGTACACTGTGAATCACTGGTCATTATCACAGGGCCTCAGAGATAAAGCACTGTGTGGCGTGCTCTCCCTTTCTCCAAAAAGCACCTAAGCCCTTGAATCCAAACTTTGCAACTGTGCAGAGCAAAGTCATGATGCTGAGATATTCACTGGAGGATAGCAGCGTGAGTCATCCACAGCCCAATCTGCGCTACTCTACTGTAGGCCTACCTCTCCACCCCCGAGGCTGCCTATTAAGGGCCTGTGAAGCGCAGTGGACAGAATTTCAATGAGCAGACTCATTCTTCTGTCTGTCCGTTCGTACGTACGGGGTGCACATATACTGTAACGATTTGGCACAAGCGAAAATGCTGAGATGCCTCTTTTCTCCGCTCATCTTCCTCTACCTCATCTGTCTTTCATTCACTCTCTACGGTCTGCTCTCTGTATTTCCCTAGCTCTGTCTTTGTTCCTTCTCTCTCCTCCCCTCTCTGTGGGCTCTTTTCCTTTTTCTGCCATCCTTAGCAGTTTACAAAGAAGAGTGCCATGCACCAATCTGGATGACTGGTCAGCCTTAGTCAACGTTGTCATTACTGGAACCCGACAGGCCTAATGTTGATTTATACACATCGCTGAGCTCCAAAACAGCGCTAAAAATAAAGCTTGCAATATCCCCGGGCCGCCCGGGGCAGATAATGTACTACTGCAAGCATGGCGAACCAAAGCATCTTACTTTCTAGGCAAGAAAGCACCACAGAGTGCACATGTCATTACTGTGACCTCAGCTGCACCAGTATTGCATATTACTGCTTTCAAATGGATCACTGGAAGATATACCAACGGAATACAGATGTTACTTTGCCAAGAATGAATATATGGATTGCAGTGAGAAAAGATGCAGAGCTGCACTTTGACAAGCTGTGAGTCAGAGTGGTGCATATGTGCAGTACAGTAGTATGCTGTCAGTGCTGAGTCAAGAGGGGATGTCATGTGTCAGAAGGGGGGGTCACAAAGGCCCAGAAGTATGAGACTTCTCGCTGAACAAGCACATTGGTCATGCCCTCAACTTCTGATATATACTGCGAAGGAAACTCTAGCTCATTAGACTTACATTCGTTTTGGCCATGGTAGTAGATTGGCATGAGCATGCAGCACAATAAATAATAATAATCTAGATTTAGAAATCAGGCCTTGCTTCATTACAAGGTAATCAGTATAATTTTTTTGCTCCATAGCACAAAATTATCTAAATATATCTGTGGGGGGTTGATAGGTTTGTTGATCAATACCAATTACTCAACGATTACCTCACAGGGTGGTGAGACCTCTGGCTTTCAAAACTCAATATCCAGCCTGTGCAATTTGAAGAGCTCACAATCTCACCACCCCCCACCACAACTACTCCCCAAATAACTCAAAGATGAAGTATTATCCAGTGTACAGCAATCAACCAGCGACCAATTGTTCAGCTATGAAAATGACAGCAGCAGTGCTATTATAGCACTTTGCATCATGACACAACCTCTACAGCAGACATTTCTGTTGGATCTCTACTTTAATTAGGGATCTCTATTGTGAAAATGTGACTTTATTTGTGCCAATTACAGGCTACCATCACTCAGGGGTACTGGTGGAGTCGGAGGCGGTGTCAGACTTGAGTAGGAGATAAGTTTTATCTGTGTTGCTGCAGTTACAGCTGATTACTTAATGTTATTTTAATGATCACATTTTAAAAGCTAGTTTGTTTTTTTGTAATTATACTGGGTATAATGTGGACTTTGACACATTCATTTGACACTTAAACCCCTGTTACTACAATTGTTGATTAACTATTTGTGATGATAGTTTGCATAAGCCTTTGCCTGTCTGTTTTATGACAAAACAGCCAACTAGAACCTACTATAAACTAGATTTATAATGACACACTAAAAACACTGTGGGACAAGCATTTGGTAAAGTACATCTATATGCTGTAGGTCACAGCCAGTCAACAAATGTGGCTGTATATTTATTTTATTTATAGGTTTATCTGTATTAAAGGACCAGTGTGTAGGATTTTGTGCCATCTAGTGGTGTAGTTGCAGATAACAACCCCCTAGCCTCACCCTCCCATTCGAAGCATGTAAAGGAAATTTCAGTGGCTGCGAAACTCACAAAAAATACAAAAGGCCCCATCTAGAGCTAGTGTTTGGTTTGTCCCTTCTGGCCAACTGTAGAAACATGGCGGTTCAACATGGCAGCCTCCATGGCAGAAGATCCACTTCCTCCACAGATGAAAACGGCTCATTGTAAGGTAATGAAAACACAACAATTCTTATTTTCAGGCGATTATACACTTAACATACCTATGAATATTATACTCCATTTCAACCAATACATCCTCTTAAAGAGGTTCTACACCCTAAAAGGTTGCTGTAAACTTAATTATATGCTTACACTGTAATGAAACACACCAATGCTTGTGTTAAAATTGACATTATTACCAAATTTATGAACATTTTGAAGTTAAAAATAGCTCAAAACGCCCACTACTGTTTTAAATCACCCTGAGTCTTGTAAGTCCAATGCTGAGATAGAGTCGACAGTATGTCATGACATTAATTTAAAAAAAGGAGGTACATTTTGGTGCACTGGTTCAGACTTGTGCTTCAAACACACATAGAAACACCAATGGACTGCAATGTTTACCATGATCCCATGCAATGACAGTCCCCCCACAGACACACATAGAGGAGGCTCTCTAAGCCATTAGCTTAGCTACAACACAGCCGCTAGCTCAGCAACAATACAGCTGTTAGCTTAGGTACAACACAGGTACCACACAGAAACTTTTACAAATGCCAGCAATGTGCTTTGAGAGACTGCAAAAGCTCCAGCGGAGAGTCTGACAGCAGTTGCTCATTAGCACTGACTGCCAGCTCGCTGTTTATGCTACGCTGCTGTGGTCAGTCTGTCCATCACTCTGGTCAGTGTGGAGGCCGCGCCCCCAGAAAGTCACTGTAGCAGAATTGATGGGTGTAGTTACACTTTAAATGTCACAGACACATACTTTAACTTGTCAATCTGTACTACTGGTCTGTAATATGTAGTATTGTACAGATATTACACATCCCAAACTGCAGAGCATGGCTTTCCAGACTACAAAGTGGCATAAGAGTGGGAGCAGAAACAGAATGACACTGTCATTCTTCATCTTGCCCAGGCCTGAAGACAGATATGTCTTCACATCTTTTTCAACTGAGCTGTAAGAAGGAACAGACTTATCACTCGGAGTAACATTGCACTTAAAAAAGCATTCTGACCACTGACACTATCCAGACTTGCTTCCCAATGAATGTGGAATGTAATGTTGTAGCAATGATATTTAGCTACTTCAAAAAACAAGATGATAATTGTCAGAAGGAATCAGAATATGTGTCTAATATGAAAGACTTTATTGTTGGCAAACATTTTCATTAATTGTCACCTGCTTTGATTACCAACTATGAACATATATTAGGTTGTGTTGTGTGAGAATACATTTGATGGCTTGATATTTGTCAACCTTGAGCTGTGGCTCAGTTGTGGGATCAAAGGTCTACCAAATTATTTAAGTTAAATCTACCTTTTAACCTGGCCACGTCCTGCACCACTATTTTTACCTTACTGTCTATGTGTAATGTGAAAGGGGTCACGTGTAGAGAAGAATCAACAGGGAGTTATCATCTGACTCTGCAGCTCTGCTAGCTTTTTAGTGCATATGCACCCATCCAACTTTTTCTCTCCAGATACCAGTCCTGATGTCTTTAAATCAAGTCATCTGCCAAAGCTCTTTTCCCCAATCTTTAAATCTGTCCACCTCACTGCATAAAACTAATTAAAATCATTCTTATATAAGGTAACATGAGCCCAGCGATTGCTATGGTAACAAAAAGTTGATCATAACTGAAAGAAGGTAAGTGACAGAAGAAATAAAGAATTTTGACATTGACAAAGAAACTGTGTTTAATATGAATCGACCACATCATTGCCAAGAATTAATAAGGTCAGTATTTGAGCTATGACCGCATCAGTTCATCCCTACTTTTAGCCAAATTGTTTTGTCCTGCAAATTCTGCTCTCATTAGCTTAATTTTGTTTTTAGTATCTCAAAAGCCCGAGATTTTTCAGGAGTGGTGGCAACCAAAACAAAGCTAAAAGGAGATCACACTTACAACTACTTAAATATATTGTACATCAAAGTCACAGTGCACCCCCTACAGTATGTATGCATCCCCTCGCCCTAAGCACTGATACCTACATTACCTTCCATCAGCACTCTATCCTCCTCTTCCGTACTATGCCCACCTTCCCTTAGGACTGTACGTACCTCCCCTCTATATTACACTCTTTCTGAGTACTATATGCTCTCTTCAGGGCTACTACAGAGCTGAAACATCAAGCTTCTGGAGTACAAAATCTCTTCCTAATCACTGTAGCCAGAATGTCTTAAGTATACACAACTTGCATCACCAACTGCCCCTAAAAAGGAATGAAATGTAAGGAAATGTGTCTGTATATGTCTACAGATGTGGCGTGTAGACAGCTCTTCCCATACAGTCAAACCACTGTATGAATCCAGGCAAAAGCTTTGATCCCTTTTTAATTTTACCTACTACAATGAATCCACTTCAACGATGAAGGAGAGATGAGGGGAGGATGGGGGTAAAGGTGTGTCTGTGTGTATGTGTGTGTGCCAGAGAAAGAGACAGAGTGGGAGAGATGGAGAGAGTATTCTCACCTATCAGATCATTCACCCAGCCCTCACGCGGCGCGTCCCGGGTTCCCCATTGCTCACCCAAAGCGTCCACACGGCGTCACTGTTGCTGCGCTGCTAGCGCCTTGAATCCGCCCCCAACTCCACCACACAGGAAACAAGGTTACTGCCCAAGAGATGTCACTTCCGAAACACCCACTCCCGCTCGCTTGCTCGCGCTCGCTCCCTCACGCCCCCAGCCTATTGCCATGACAACCGAGAAAAGAATAGAATATAAGTGAGTGTTAAAGAGACAGAGGGATCAGAGAGACAGGGAAAATAGGGATGGAAAGAGAGAGGCAGAGAGGGGAGGACTGAGGGACAGAGCGGATATCTGGGAAAGAGTGAGGAAGAGGAGAGGAAGAGAATGGACGGAGAAAGGGAGAGAGAGGGAGAGAGAGAGGTGAATGAGTGGGCGGGGAAAGGATGGATGACAGAGGAGAGGATGAGAGATTGATAGAGAGAGAGAGAGAGAGAGAGAGAAGAGAGAGAGAGAGGAGAGAGGAGGCATGTGGTGGGATGTGATCGGGGGGAAAGGGAAGAGGAGAGAGAGAGGTGTAGATGCTGTGGATGCCGTTAAGAAGAAGAGAGAGAAATGAAGTGATGAGAAACAGAGAGAGGGAAAGAAGGGAAGGAAGGGAGGAAGGAAGGAGGACACTTTTTTGGGAATAGGGAGCCCACATCTTGTTCCCATAGCAACACAGCCATCCATGAAATACTGACTTGTACCTCCCTCTCACTCTCTTACTCTCTCTGTTTCTGTCTCTACATCCCTCCCCCTCTCCTTTTCTCTTTCCATCTCTAACTATATATACACACACACCGTGAGCGTAAGTTGGCACTGAGTATGTATGCAGTAATCCAAGCTCTGCAACATTGTCAAACACATCAAAAGGTACCAAATATACCATCAATGTACCCCTCCGCAGAAAATAATGTGTTTTTACACTCACAGTAGCCATATCTTGGATAGGTCTGAATTTTGTCAAGTCTGTCTTAATACAATACTCACATGCCATATGTACGTTAAGATAATACTTGATCGCTGTAATGCCTCGTCCTCTCCATACCGGCTGTGAAGTACATTCTAAAGGCCATGGCGTGCTGGAACGAAGTAGCTCATATGACGTGTCATTCGAACTTGTCTAAAGGCAAAAGCGTGCGTACTCGTTCCAAAATGGCCACACTCAAAAGTTGGGAGCAAAAAGCTTGGTGTTACAGAGAGGGTCGAGACACAACAAATCGTACATCAGGATACAACAGCGCACACTTCATCATGATGTCTCACTCAGTTATGCACACAAAAAGTAGTTGTGTGAAGAATGAAAAAAGAGCTTGACTGAAGTTGACGTTCAGTTCTGGCATACTCTCTCATCACTGCACACCGGGCCAATCACTGCGTGCAGAGGGCGTGATTGTTGTATTCAGAAAGTTGTAAAGAATTGTCTGTTGCAGTACTATAATGTTAGAAAGGTGTGGGAAGGAGGTTTCATACACTGTTCAATGATCTAACAAGCACTTCATTTTGAAGCATATTGACACCTTAAAGGGGAACTCCACTAACTTTACACAGTAAAGTCAGGGGGGGTACTCATGCATATGTGAAAAAGTTGTATAAAGCCTTTTGTGTCTCCAGCTGTGCTAAGTCTGACAACTGGCCTTAAGTGAGGTCACTTGAGTCAGCGTTGGTTGGCATCGAAAACAGGTTTAAGAGCTACATTAGCTGTTACACGCAGTGTTGTGCAAGTTCAGACTAAACAAGAGCTAGCTCAAAATTCAGTCCATACAGATTAAAATGAACTAGTTCACATAATTCAAAATTCTGACTTTTCAGTTCAGTGACAAAAAACAGTTCACAATATTTAAAGGTCCCGTGTGTAACATTTAGGAGGCTCTATTGGCAGAAATGGAATATAATATTCATAAGTATGTTTTCATTAGTGTATAATCATGTGAATATAAACATTGTTGTGTTTTTCGTTAACTTAGAATGAGCCACTTTCCTGGCCACCGTGGTTTCTCCTACACACTTCGTAGCCTGTTCTCATTCCCAGGTCATCAAATACAGACGCCAGCCGTGTTCAGTTAGTTGCAATCTGAAACTTCATCCAAATCCTACACACTGATCCTTTAAATTAGCTGCTTTACAGCTCTGAGTTTGACCTGGGTAAAGGAACGGTTGTTGGCTTGTGGTTACTTTTCCTGTTTTAACTGAATGGTCAGTTCACCAAAAACATGCATGTTCAGTGAATGGCGCTCTTTAAGCACGTCCATGCAACACTGGCTACTAGCATAACATACCCAAACCTACAGTATATGCGAACAAGGGCATATCACTCCACCGTAGTTCAATAAGTAAAAACTTGGTAGCTAAAGAAAGTTGGTAACTAAAAAGACCATAACTATGGAAGATACCAACTTGATTTGGCTAACTGAGACATTTTATCATCAGGTAAACTTGAAAACACAGTTTTGCACAGAACTTTAAGACTCACGCTTCGAAGAGGTCGCTTCACAGCCAGTATGGAGAGGAGGAGGATTATAGAGACAACTTACATATTACAAGCGTTCTATTAAGATAGACTTCGAACCCACCCTCAAACAGTAAAGGGAAAGTCGGGGTGGACGGACATACTGTGGATGTCAGCTCCACACATGAGCTGACCTCGAGATAAAAACCAAAATGCAATATGTCAGAAGGGGGGGTCGATGTGGCCATCGTCCCACTATGAATCCCAATGAAGTCCAACTTTCGACACCAACTCCTGGCAGGCTCTTCTCGAAACACCCCCTCCCCTTTCCCATCTATCTCTCCCCTCCTCCTTCAGCCCATCTGTTTCTCAGCCCCCCCACCCTTTCGCTCTCTGGCTCCCTCTCTGGCTTCTTCTTCCTGGATGTGGCCTTCTCTTTTTTACCCCCCTGTAAACCTTTTATCTCTATCTCTGTGCCTTCCACGTCCTCCCCTTTGTATTTACACTGTCAATCTTTATCCTTTCATCCTCAATATTCCTCTATGTGGGATTAAAAAACAAAAATTATCTGTCCTAGAATCACATTTTTACCATTCACCTCTCTCCCGTTCCCTCTCACTCCTCCATCTTCTCTCACACTCAGTTCTTCTATTTTTATTTCTACATCTCTGTGATGTTTTCTCTGCCTCTCCAAATCTGAATTCAAATGCATCTACCTGACTTGTAGTCTGATCTCTTTCTTATATGTGGCCTTTCCCTTCTTTCTCTAAACACATGTCTTGATCTCCCTGCCATTTTTTTTTTAATTCTTAAATTCTTGTTAAAATATTGGCAAAGACAAACACATAGGCGCACATGTTAGGATTAACAGATTGCTAATAATAACTACACAATGGACAATTAATACAAATGACTCCATCTGCTCAACTTTTGTGTTTAGTACTTTGGTGTTCATCCATGTTCATCACTTGTGTCGAATGGCAACTGCAGCCAGTAGTAGTGCAAACAGCCTCAAGATGTCCCTGTCATTTATTTGCATTTACTTGCATAAATCTGAATACAACTCATTTGAAACCTTTGGGGAAATGTTGACCATATTGCTGGTGACAAGATATGCAACACACAGAAAACAATACATTCAAATGTTTGATTTCATTGTTAAAATATATGAGAATTTGTCTGAAATGTAAATGTTCACGCAAAAGGGAGCATTTCTCTTCTACATTTCAATGTGGTGAGGAGGATTTCCCCCAAGATTCTGAATGGGTCGGACTCAAGTAAATACAGATGAATGACAGGAACAGCTTGAGACCATTCAGGCTTTGGCCAATAGCAAAGTTGGGTTCGCCTGTTATAGCTGTACAGCAGCCTTCTCTCACAATCTCCCTCTCCACCGCTCTCTCGCTGGCTCCCAGTCTCCCACTCGCTTACACTCACTCCCACAACTCTCTCTGCTTCTCTCTTTCCCTCGCACTCTCTCCCTCATTCTCTGTTCGCATCTCTCCTTCACTTACCTAATGTCTTTTAACTATAACTGTAACTCTCTCATTCTTGCAATGTCTCTCTCAAAATGTCAAGTAAATCTTTTCTTGCAAACTTTTAAAATGTCACAGATATAAAATGTGACTTGTGTGTATTTCCATCAGGTTTATATGCTGAAACACATCCTGCATTTCCTGCCTGTCGATAAACAAGAGGAAAAATTATTCCTTTTAATAACCTTTTTGTTTCTACTAATGTTGCCCATATCCAAGAACAAAAAGTACATAGCATACAATACAATAATGTAAGAGCAAATGTCCATGCAAACAAGATAAGCACATCCATTCATAGGAGAAGCATCAGATATATCTGTAAGGTCACGGTGAGCAGGTATGTAAAGACTTCAGAGCGTCCAGGCTGCCCGTGTGCTGTTGCACGCCTACACCGAACAACACACATTGTGGGCTGTTCATGCCAAGTCTGTTGTAATCAACTCATCATTCACATCACTTTTTTCTTTATCTTCTATATGAAAAAGTGAAAATTAGGTTTCAAATAGAGATTAATAAAAGTATTATTTGGGGTGTCAAATAATTCACAAAAGCTGGTTGGGTTGAAACTCTGCTCAGTCTCTCACTAATATACTCACTCCCTCTCACTCTGTGATTTTTGCTCTTACACTCCCTCACTCTCATGTTCTCTCCTATAACTCCCCAGTCCACCATCTTTTTATCTCTCTCTGACTTTAGATCTCTCCTGCATTTTGCTCTAAACAGTCTGACAGGCTACACAGGAAATTCTCCAGGTTGCTCTGTAAAGCCCTTTTCACTCAGGGTGTGAATAAATAAACACTATGGGGGGAAAATGAGACACTGGACATCTCTCTCTCTCTGCTGGTGTTTCATTCAGAGGTGCAGTCCTGCTTCTCCACCTGACTGTGAAGGCGATATTCAATGTGCTGAGAGGAGAAAATAAAGATGAATGGGGAAAAAGAGAGCTCTGAGTGTGTGTGTGTGTGTGTGTGTGTGTGTGTGTGTGTGTGTGTGTGTGTGTGTGTGTACACATTCACATGCACTTACAAGAATATATCAAGTAATACCACATAACTGTGTGCAGTTTTAAATTCTTTTGAACCTGTTTTATGTTTAGCGGCAAGCTCAAAAACAGTGCTACTATCTGATGGCTCATTTAAACTAGACGTAGCAGTAATTCTGCTGCTGGAAAAGACGGGATTTATAATGCAACAAATATAACACTACTTATTTCCAGTTGGCATGCCAAAGTTCAGTTTAAGCCCCTCAAAGAACAGAAATACCCAATCGTGGTTTTTCGTAATATCAACATTTCTCAGAGGCAGAGCTGTACTGGAGGCCACAGCAATCAGCACAGCCAGTGAACCACAATTTGGCTAAGAAACATACAGACTCAGGCCCTCTCAAAAAGCAAAACGACAAAAAAGACAATCACAAAGCTTGTGAAAATTACTACAAACATAAAAACTACAATCTGTACAGGCTATGCTTGATTCTCATACGTTTTGTGTCCATAAGGCTGGAACGCAGGGAATTGAGATCCCGATATTTCATGCAGAAAATACCTATGGGAACCTGTGATTTCTTTATTAATGTGTGCTTTTACATGTCTGACAGAAGACACTGTGTACTGTAACAAAGACACCTTCCCAAACCACGTTTAGTGTAGTTGCGTTCTGACCTTGAAATGCCATTATTGTGGTAATATAACTGTTTATTATTTAAAGTCCAGGGTCGCTAACTCTCTAACAAACTCTTTCTCTGCATCATTTGTTTGCAGCAAATAATAATTTGCCCAACAGAAGTCCCTGAAGCAAGACAAAATAACTTTTCTTGTTGTTGACATCTGCAGGTGCCATAAAGCACAGAGCGGAGATTGAGAAAGCAGAACTATTGATGTCAGGGAGAGGTTTATGGATGTCCCTGTCCTCTAGTTAAACTGCTGCTGGTTCTGTTTGGCTTCTCACCTAATATCATTGAGCCATTACTTACTCTGAGTTCGCCTTGGACAAGAGCAACATGGTACAGTAAGCCAATATGTTATCTCCTCCCATGGTAATTGAATTTATGGTGCCAGATATTCTAAACCTCCTAATCATTAAAGCGTCAGAGTGCTGTGGTGCACTGAGCTCCTACCACAATGGCTGATAACATAAGCACTCTAATCCCACTGTTTTATTGACAGATAGAGCACCATTAAAATCACCAAAACAGACCATGTCACGTGTGCCTGCATGTTGATCACTACGTAAATAATTTTGTTTTTAGGTTGTTCTAGTTGGCAAATACTCTAGCTGAACCCTCAAAATAAGCCATAATGGCCAATACCATCTGCTTACAGTATCTACAGAGGCTAGGTAGTTAGATTGTTGACTTTACCAAGCTGGCCAAGCATTGCCTCACACCTGTTGTACCCCTTTAAGTACACACCATACTGCATGTATTGGATCTCTAATGCATGTGTCATACTATATCTTCTGTCGTAATACACATTTTCTAAAGGAGGACATTAAGCTGAGCTGAGCTGAACCACAACTGTGTTAGTCTAGCGGCACTTGCAAGTCATGCTCCTCATGCCCTGACCCCTGTGTGTTTTTGTTTCTCTCTTTGGTGTCACCATGCTGATTGAAAGCGGGTCGAGCCAAGCTGTCCCTAAGAGATAAAGAACAATTATAGTCATCTGTCCTCAATCCAGAGATAGACTAGGAACTGTGTCATTGTCTTATTACCCAAAGGGTTGTCGCTGAAACTTCTAACTCATAACACACCTCAAGTCATGTTGCCTCAGCAGCGTCTGACAAACAGCTGACAGACAGACAGAGAGAGACAGACAAACTACGGTGTGAAAAAAACAAAATAAAGTAAAGGGAATAGTTTAAAAAACCTTCATAGTAAAAACCAATAAGTTATTATAAGCAGCTGTAGTAGAAGTTAGTAGAAGTAGTTGCAGAGGATAAAGTGCCAGTAATAATACCAGTACCACCATTACTCAGCATTAACTGGCCATTTACCTACAACAGAAGTCCATGTCACATGTGCTTAGTGAACCAGTTGTGCAGCTGCTCTCGAGTCAAGTCTGACCTACTATTCATCAACTTGGTGGTCTTCCAGGGTCACAACAATCATTTCGCAGAAATACTGACAAGTAATCACAGCATGATGAAGGATCCTCCCTTTCTATAGCTACACAAAACTGTGTAATATAGGCATTGCATTTTATTTTATGGTTTATTTATTAATTAAATTGACCGGTACGTTGAATATTTCTAACCCTGCATAGCAGATATTTTATGAAAGCAGATTTTGTTCTATAATTGAAAACATTAGGTCGGTCATTATGCCTAAAGGAAGTGCCAACCTATAAAGAAAAAAAATCATTAGTCTGGGTTCAATGGAGTTTTAGTAACCCCACGTCTAAATACTTTATATTTAATATTTTTGGAGCCTGACAAGAATGTAATATTGCAAATAACACAGGACCAGTTTAAAAAATCTTTTGCTTTCTGCCACAACAAACATGTTAGTTATGGGTTTTTACATTTACAGGTGCACCAGCCTAGAAGCCCAGTTGTCAGCCTGTATTCTATATACATTTTACTGACGGTGCATAAATAGTGAGCACACCAGAAGTGTTTGTGAGGTTGCCCTGAATTAGTTAAAACAAAAAAAAATAACAGCTTATAAAGAAATAAAAAGAGGACAGTGATAAACACCTCAATGAACACAAGATCTGACCAGCTGATTATCGTAGAAAACTAAACAAAGGCAGACAGAGAGCTGTGGTTATGCTGTTGTGATTAAACTCTTAATAAGACGCTGCGGTGAGCTGTACAATTTTCTTTTTGCCATTCAATGACATTTCCTTTTCCCTCTAAGTATGAGTAATTATTCCCCTTTTTCATTTGTTTTTACAGAGCTTTTAAAAATAAACATAATTTTACTTATTACAATTAAACTTTTCTCACAGTTTAATTATGCATAAACTTGATCAACCTTGTTTTTGATTAGTACTTTGACTACAACATGACTACATTTTGATTCTAACTTGCAGATGTGTGACCTGAACCTGAAGGCTCTACTTCACTCAAAGAGTGCCTAGAAGTCAGTCTGATTCTCTGATTGCATAATTAGCTGATGTCTTCATGATGTAAATCAGACTCAAACACAACACAGATTGTGAGCAAAAAAAAAAAAAAGAAATGAATGAATGAATGAAAGGCAAATTTGGCCCTGACAGCTTCGATTTTTTTTGCCGTAAAAATAAAATGTTAACACAGTGACTATTGGTAAAAACTATCACCTGTTTTGTTGCTTCAGTCTAAAAATATGTGTATCGTCTTTCAGAAACCCATATCCATCAGACCGTCATTTGTTTGGCAGCAGTGAGATGAAGACCATAGGACCGACATGGTTCGTTCCACCTGGCCCATCTCTCAGCTGAATGAGCAGCCAGCATTTCTTCACTGGCAGGATGCTTCAGATAAGAGCTGCACACTGTGTTCAGCATGCTCTTCATAGACAGATACTGTAGATTGCAATAATTCCACTAACATTTTGATCCCATCAGCTGAAACGTCAATGGACTTGATTAAATTTATCTATTGGGAGCATTCTGAATAAAGTGTGCCTGGACTTATTATGTGTGCACTGCCTTGCTGAGTGCTTGCTGAGCTTTGTAAGATGTATTTTTTATCAGTTTGACCGGTTTTTCACTGTTAAAATGATAATGATGTGAATTTAGGCAGCTGACAATCTTTATTGACATTTTAGGGTGCTGAGGTATAGGGGTTCTGATATAGCTGAAGCCTTCAAAACTACATACTGACAGCAGTCTCTTTGTGCCTCAGTCTACCATTAGGCCTCCCTTCTACAATATCTGGTACTGGACATAAATATCCTTTCTGTAAGCTTGAATTAACTTTAATGGTGAACTGATAGCTGCTTGTTAAACTGAACATTGTGAGCAGTATTATATTTAACTCAGCTGGAGAAAGTGTAAGGGCTGTTCAAACCACAGAGCAGTGACCACAGCAGATGTCACTGATCCTGCATGGTGTAGGTCTCACCAGAATCACTCAGCAAAAGGCAGAGCCATCTGATGCAAATATCTAGAGTTGATAGACATGACAACTGAAACGTCAGCAGGAAAAAATGGAAAATAGTTCCGTTGACGAAGACACTGAATAGAAGCAGTGTGAAATGGCCTCAATCATGGCAGCCTCTGCCAGAAACTCTCTAGACCTCATGGGTAAAAAATGTTTTACTTCAAAAAAGTATTACATCATTATTAAGGCTGCAAGTAATGACTATTTTCATCAGATAATCTGTAAATTATTTTTGTAATTACTCGTTTAAAATTTTTAAAAATGCCAGAAAAAAAAAAAAAAAGAAAATGCCCATCACAATTTAAGCCCAACATGATGTCTGTCTGATCAACAGGTATAACGAAAACAATAAGCAAAGCTTCACAATTAAGCTGGAATTAAGGACTGTTTGGCATATTTACTTGACAAATCACTTAAATCATTAATCAGCTATCAAAATGATTTATCAATTCATCTACTGTTAGTTCATAAGCAGAATATCAAACGTACATCAAACATATGGTCAAACCTTTTGTGATATTGAACTCTGTCAGTAAATTCAAGGGTTCATCCAAGATCCAAATGGAGCCAATAAAGTTCCGCTGGGCTAATCAATGTACAATATAGCCTTAAATGGTTAGTTTAAGCCCTCGGAAATGTTAATGAAGGAATGCAGGGTGGCTTGTTCCCTGTAGTAGTGTGAGGTTCCTGATGCTAATCTGAATAACCCCTGGAGGTGCTTCAAAGCCCATGGCAAGGTGCAGCTGAGGTTAAATGCATTAGCAGATCCCACATCCACAACAACAGGCAACCATGTCTACTAAGACCTGGAGAACTTTCATGTCCTCTGAGACATTAACCAGGTTGTTTTGACAGCTTCCAGTCCACAGTTCTTAGATATTCATGACTACATGGCATACCATCACTGTACTGTCACTTCCCATAAAAGTTCATCAGTGCACATGCTTGCAAACTCCATTAACTACGGGGCTGTCAAAGCCATTGGTGTATGAGACAAAAATATGTTTTCTCGCATACATCTTCCAGCGGGGCTAACACGTTCGCTCATTCTTCACAGCTCACTTTCAACAAGTACATGATGCATGAACCACACTTGCACAAAGAAAAACACACACACACACACACACACACACACACACACACACTGAGAGTGTGCAAAATAATAGGAACACATTCCTGATACTGAGCTTGAATCTCTTTTAACCTGTCTCCTCTGCTTCAACCACATCCACACCCATAGTGTCACGGTTGGGGTGGATTTGTTGTAGTAGATGAAATTAATAAGGGATCACATGACTCTTCTGGTATGTCTACTGCAGGGAAAGAGCAGTTGTTTTTATTTTCTACACAAAATGAACATTCACTCACATACACCCAGGGGAATATACATACGAGCACACACAATTATATGAATGGGTAAAGAGCAGCAGTTCAGTTGCTAGAACACAATATTGAAGCTGAAGAGAGGAGCTCCTCTGCAGCCACCTTTACATAAGTGCTTTAATTCATGACCTGTTCTTTTTAATTAGAGAACCAGTGCAAGGGTATTTGTATCATCTCAAGAAAAAAAACACCCATGTTTGTTTCATTGCACACACAAATTATTTATTTCCAGTCTTTTTGTGAGCACCCTGAGGATTAAAGACTTTCTTTGTGCACAACCTTTTATGTGTATATGTGTGTGTGTTTTGGTCAAGTTCCAGCCCGGTTACAGTAGGGAAATATTGATATCAATATACAGTATATCACAATATGGAAAATGTACGATGTTCAGTGCAATGAACATCAATGCTCTATTGTTGTGCATTGTTTAAAACAAATCTCAACATGTAATTTGTAATTTTCAATAAAAGTTATAATAACTTAATATATAATATAATATAATATAATAATTATAATAAATGAAAATAGAAATGAAATTTAATATTATGTATTATTGTATGTTTTTATTAGTGTATAATCACCTCAATCATTGTGTTTTCATTATCTTAGAATAAGTTGTTTTTATCTACGCCGCAGGTCGCCTTCCATGGAGTCTGCCATGTTTCTACAGTAGCTCAGATGGTATGGTTTGTGTGTGTATATACATTTCCACACCAATCAGAGTCAGGTTTGCATTTGCACTGCAGTTTGCAGAGAACAACTAGCAGAACTTCCATAACAAGAGTGAGTCACTGAAGTAATGTGAGTTACTAAAACTGAAGTTATTAGACTATATTCATTATGTAGAATGAAAAAAAAGGACCTCAATTTGGGACAATGGTTTTTAAGTCTGGGACAGCTGAAAGTAGAATTTGGGACAGATGGGACACTGAGGAAAAAAATAATTTCGAGTGTTGGTCTCCACCAACTTCTGAGTAAATATCTGGTGGTACTGGTCTAAATGCTCCACTATGTTCACCAGCTAGTCATTAACTGCATCTGTCTGACACAATGAGAGCGGTGACAGTGAACCAAAACAGCGAAGTTGCAGGCTGGACAGCTAAACAGTCAGTTGAAACTTCTTATAAAGCTCCATAAATTTAAGGGAACTGCAGATTCAAGTGATGATTCTCTGTACGTTCATCATTATGAATGACCTTTTTCCCCATTCTTTTAACATTGTCATTTGATACTTCATGAAAAAATATTATAAATGTAAATAAATTCATTCAGCAAGGTGTTTCTGTCTATGTGTGCCTATGTGTGTGTGAGAATTCTAGCAAGCTGTTCAGGTCCGTGTTCAGCGGTAACTGATGTAACTGATGTCACATAAACACACTGATACTTCAGGGGTAACTGATGTAAGACATCATGAGAGCGGTCATCATGTAAGACATCAGTTACCCCTGAAGAATCAGTGTGTTTATGTGAAGACAGACAAGCGTCACTATAAACTCATTCACTCATCCCCATTACTGTGACTGATGATGTCAGACACTATGTCACTGCCAGCTTCCTGAGAGCTTACCTCAGGCCTCCAACCGCTCTATACAGTCACTAATACGAACGGACATATACCTCCAATGGAAGCACATCGTTCACTACAAACAGGACATAAGCAGTGGGCTACCAGTGCGCAGCAGCCATTCCTGACAGATGCCATTAGTTCATATCTTCGCTCCAAATTCATCGCAAGTTAAGTGAACGTGTAACACTCTCCCCTCCCTGGAGGGGCTGAGAAGTGCGCTTGTGACTGAAAGTTTTGCCAGTTTAAATCTGTGAGCCTGCTAGTAAATGACAGATTCTCACCTGTCCCTCAACAACAATCAGCAACTGTGCAAGCCAGCCAAACCCCAGTAGGTCCAGCAGGGCCTCTCAGTAATCACCTGAGGAATACTGCAGCTGCATGAGGCATCTCCAAAGTGCCTGAATGTGTAACTATATGAATGAAAAGCAGGGAGGGTGTGCTTAAAAGGAGCAGGCGGGGCGT
Source organism: Dicentrarchus labrax (assembly GCF_905237075.1). NCBI lineage: Eukaryota > Metazoa > Chordata > Actinopteri > Moronidae > Dicentrarchus > Dicentrarchus labrax. The sequence continues at coordinate 4,275,615 of NW_026136707.1, read as the reverse complement.
GCTCAGCAAAACCTTCCCTGGATAAATAAAGGTTTATAAAATTCACTCATAAATTGCGTGATATAAACTATCAAGCCAAACCCCAGCAGAGTCAGAACTCCATAAATGTATTCACCGACTCACATTGTTTTGTGATTTCCTGCTTTATTTTGCATTACAACAGAAATACAGTCCAAGAAGGAGCATATGCTGGAAGATTACTGTGTTTGTACAAAGTGCACGCGCTGTCTTTGGGGGACAGCTTGGCCTTCATTTTATGCAAGTCAGCTCTTCCTGTTTCCCTACAGTATATTAACTCCACGTCTCTTCGCCACTCGGTCAGTTTATTTAGTGGATGAGGCGATGACATCACTTGAAAGACCAGACACGAACCCCTTTCTCGATTAAACCAGTCACATAATAGAGTCCTGTTATCATATCAGACATTTACTGATATATTCTGTGACCTAAAGTGACAGTGTCCTGCAGACACTACTGAGCTGGACACAAACTGACATCCCAGGAATCAATGCAAACCAAACCTCTGTTTCCTTTCTTGCTTGTGATGTCTGTAGTCAGATCCACAATCTAAAAAGATACACGTCACTCCAGTCACCTGCAGTTATACGATTTCTATAAATTCCTACCTGGCCATTAGATTCATAAAAACATATTTTAAATCTAGTTGTGTGTGTTAGACATCTCTGAGACTTTTAAGTAAAGGAGTGATTAATAAAACCTCACTCAAAAGCTGTGACAGTGTCCTCCCAGGTGTAAAATGCTGACTGAACAATATGTTAGCCCTGCAAGACATCCTTTGGAAGCCACCACAATTTGACACTCTACTACACTGTCTATAACTTATTTATACCAGAAATCTAATATTATCCTTTGAAACAGCAGATACGCAAAATCTCAGTCCAGCATCTGCCGCTTACAGTATTCTTTGACCCTTCTGAGTACAAACATATTATGTCTCGTGACAGAAAACCACCTTGCATACAGCAATTCTGTCATATGTTCATTTTCCACTACATTACATGTGTTACATAAAGTCAGGCTGCGGGACCTGGGGGTCATGACGTGGTGGCAAACCACTTGGATTGTAGCATCTGCAAGGAAACCTTTCACCCATAAATAATGTCAGCGTGTGCCAGAGCTGACAGCAGTTAGAAATATTTAGCAATGTGGTTCGCGCACAACTGTCTGCAAATTAAAAATTAACAGAAAAGCTCATTAGATGTAACTTTAGACCTTTTACAAAAGAGGTGCATGAGGTGCTATGTTTCTATCTGTGAGAGGACTGCTTCTGGCCTTAAACAGAGAAATCTTAACACCTCAGAATATTTTAACAATAGGAACAGTGGGTTAACCATGGATTACTAAAAAATATTACATTGATTAAAACAGGGCCTCTCTTTTGTGCAGTGATCTTTGGATGGGAGCATTATTTCCTTCTGGTCTTAAATGGCACTAGTAAATATTAGATGCTCTTGAGTGGGGCTTGCAATTTCCAGATTTAAACGTGAGAGCGAGGTGAGAAACCAAAATTAAAAGTGTGTTTTTGGCTTCCTGCAAGCTCTTCTCATCACCATCCATTCCTACCTGTTTGACATTGTTATTAATCAAAGACAACAGGGCCTTGTTGTTCTATTACATTCAATACCATCCAGAAAAACTTATCACTATACTGGAGTGCCAGACTTGATTAAACATAAACCCAAGGCATCCAGTATTAAAATGTACACATCTTCCTTTTTTTAATTCGTTCCCAAAAGCACTGTCATCACAATCACCTCTAAATCTGACCATAAATACTTTCAAATAAATGCACATCCCTGCACTACAGTAACATACCTGGATATGGTCTGATACAGTAAGAAAAATACTCGAATCGTGTGTGGGACTGTGTGAAAAGGAGGCTAAATTTACCATCAGCTGTTGAGTGAGCCTGCTAACCTTTATGAGGTCCTTTGAGTGGAGGTAAAACACCACTACACACATATTACACACAATGACATGAATACACACACACAGAGGTACAAACACATAGGTACACACACACACAAATACAGTGAACATAATCATTCTTGTGAAACTTTCCGGGTAACAAATTGCTTTAATCTACATCTGAAATCGAGGCAGAACTATAATCAATTAAAAAACACATCTGATTGTAACACCTTTTCAAATGGTAATAAAGGACTTTGAAATGCGAGGGTCTGCACACAACATACGCATAAAGAGAGTTTCATTGCCAAAACAGATACCTAACAGCTATAAATGGCGTATTCACTTACAAAATTATTAATAAAATGAAGTACTAAGTATGCTAAGGCCAGGTGACTAAAGTCCTTGTTTGATGGACAATAGTTACTCCACCTTCTGTTCATGTTGAGTGATGATCTTTTTTTTTTTTTTGCAAAATTCAGTTGTCTACAGTCGCTGTGATACACACTCAAATATATCCCAAACGTAGTCTGTGGTCTTACATGAATTCACAAACCGAAAATCCCAATTCACAGTATTAACTCGTGTAATTAGGCAACTATGCTACTTAAGACCACTTTTCAACAATTATATATGGCAGGGGAAAACAACTTGATCACTGTAGAGTATGGCTACAGGTCAAGTTAAAATATGCAGCTCCTTTACATATCAGTTGTACTGCTGCTACTGCCTGCTTTCTATCAAAGTTTCCACCCCAACACTTCTCACCTAATTTAATCAATTATTAACGTTAAAATGGAAACCAGCCTCATGCTGAGGAAACTGGCATCCATAAAGCCACCATTGATAATGAAGAAGCATGTGTTTGCATGCTTACCTTTGTTGTACTTTGTTTATCATACTCTATGACTGCTACTCTAAAATTGATAGGCACATCTTAGATCAATGCCAGCTTCCCTGTATAACTGACACTGACAGAAAATGGTTTAGGGCTGCAACTATGGTTCATTTTCATTATCGATTAATCAGCTATCATATATGGCAAAAACAAGCAACAAATCCTCTCATATGGACAGCTGGAACAAGGAAAAAAAAACAATCAATAAAACGATTAACTGATTATTAACTTAACATAGGTAAATCTCCACACTTCGTTTTAGCACTGTGCCAGCGCTGGAGAGGGATCTGGCTGCACCCACTATCATTCTAGTATAGGGGGGATAATGCTGGCTTGTTTGTGTTTATTTAAACTAATCGCAATGGTCTTGGGCAACGCTTAGCTTAGGATGCAGCTAAAATAGGGTCTGAAAATAGCAACGGGAGAGGAGAATACCAACTGAAATAGTCTGATTATTACAATATTTAACATTCTGTCGATTGATTCATTGTTTTGGCTGTAAAATGTCTGGGAAGCAAGTTTCAAGCATAAGCATGAAGTCAGGAAATCACAAAAACCTACATATACTACTCTATTTCTTTATTAGATATTTTATTGCTGAGAAAGATGCACCTGGTTTATCATTTATTCATTCAATTTCTCTGCCCACTTAATCCTTTTCTGGCACACCTGGGGCTACAGCCTATCCCATCATGCACTGGGCGGATGGCAGGACACTGGGCAGGTCGCCAGTCCATCACAGGTTGAACACAGATAGGCAGACATCCACTCACGCTCACATTCATACCTACGGGCAATTTAGAGTCTCCACTCTGCCTGACATGCACATCTTTGCGATGTGGGAGGAAACCAGAGAAAACCCACACAAACATGCAAACTCGGCACAGGAAGAGCCAAGGATCAAACCTGGGTCCTCATGCTGTGAGGCGATAGTGTAAACCCCCAAACTACCAAACTTACTTACTTTCATGAACACATCAAGTGCAGTGGAATACTGTTTTTTGACATGAGTATGATCTTACAGAGATCTATTAAAAGGTATGGACACGTTGGTTCAGGACTCAACCTGCCACTTTCCGAACTAAATGAAATTTGGGTGCACAAAATGTATGTTACTTTGCTCAAGTCATATTGTGTGTGTGCGAATAGGACCACAACTAACATTTTCATTGCTGATTAATCCTTCAATTATTTTCTCAATTATTATAATAATTGTTTGCTTAAAATAGTGAAAAATGTCTATCAATCATAACTTCCCAGAGCCCAAGGGGACTTCATGAAATGTCTTGCTGCAGGAACCAGCAAATGCTTTTGCTTGAAAAATTACTTAATAGATTATCAAAATAGTAGCAGATTAATTTTTTGTCAATCGTCTAATTAATCAACTAATCATTTTGGCTCTTGTGCTGAACACTCTGCTCACTCCCTGTTGTGTGCACTGTCAGTATGAATTTCAGATTCCAGGCTATACACACCTATCTCACAAAATAAAGTTCTCCCTGGACGTGCTTGCACTCAACAGTGACATTTCCTGAAAATGGAAGTCCTTTTATTTTCAGGTTCTCACTTATTCTTGACAGTTTTGTCATAAAAGTGCTTTCATTCTAACATGCTGTGTAATTATTACTGAGTAAAAATAAAATATTCATTGATATTTTACCAGTTACACCCAATGTTTTACACGTTGCCATGGCACTGTGCCTAAAATTGCCTCTTCACTGCTAAAAAAAAAAAAGAATGATATATTTGATTACAAAAGATTTCAATGTTTAAGGGGACAGAGGTGGGGTAACATACTGCTAGCAACACTGGGGAAGAGAGCTTTAATACCGTTTTCTCAATAATTATGCATGAAACCACTACTGTTTACTTGCACTAATATGGCCAACTGTAATAATAATAATAATAATAATAATAATAATAATGATAATAATTCCCATTGTAAAATGAAAGTCATATCTTTCACACTCCAGATTCGAATGGAAGCTTGGTTCAGCCCAGTTGGTACTGTACAATATTTTCCATAACCTCATATGACCGTGTCCCTCTACTGAACTGAAGGAGACTGCAGCCTCTCTGCCTCAGACACTATAATAACCAAATATGCACTGTATAAACGCACACATATAAAACTTACGTAAGTAAACATATACACACGCACACAAACACTAAGAGGTAAAAATAAAAAAATACCTGGAATGAATGGCTCTACATGTGCCTGATTAAATACCCCAACAGGGCAGTATAGTCTTGTTCAGTGTGGTGTAGCATGACGAATACTAGACTGAGCAGAGAGCACTGTATTCCTCATTCAGAGATTGATAGCCTGACACTGATGTTTAATCCAGCTTCAGGCTTCAGTGCACAGAGATGTTTTTTTTTCTATTAATTTCAGAGGCCATTATTTTACAGCCTGTGGTAGCGGCCCTTATTTTACTGGCCCTCAAGCTACTTCAGGGAGAATTTTTAAAGGTACTCGAAATGTACTACTTTGAGTGTGCATGTCAAAGGAAATGATAAAAACCCCCCAGTGTACTGTATATATTTTTAATTATACACAATATTATTGAACATGGGCCTTTTCAGCCGGCACAAATTATGTGAAACCATTCTGGTTTCAAATTATTATATTTAATGAGAAAAGTTACCTTGATTACAATACTTGAGCCATAGGTGTTACATTTTATTTAATGACAAATGTGGGAAATATAATTGTAGAAAAGAAAATCACTGGACACAGTGGTTCACTATCTTACAGTTAAATAATTTTACTAGGCATCTAGAAGTGTAACGCGGAGCAAACCTCAACACATACATTTGAATGAAGGACTAAATAATATCCCTTCATGCCAAGAATTAATCTTTAAAAAATAATCCATCCATTGGTCACCTCATGACTCATACTACTGACATATGTACAGTAACTTCTCACACTGCCTAGGGTATTTGGCTAAAACCTCATAGTTCTGAATCACGGGCATCCATGGGATTGGATGACATCATGCTTGCAAACCTTATGAGCCAACCATATCCAGAGGGAGATCATTATCCCGGATTGGCAGCCCACTGATTGGCTCAGGAGAGAGGAGGTAGCTCATCCTGACCTTTTTGCTGTGAGTGGATCCTGACAAGATCAATCAAAAGCCAAGGCATTCTCTCTCTCTCTCTCTCTCTCTCTCTCTCTCTCTCTCTCTCTCTCTGCACAAACCCATTGAGTCATTCCACTCAGGCTTTGCAGCAGAATTGAATTACCCACCCACCCAAAGTGTAGCTGAATCTAAAAAGCCACTCCTCCCAGCGACTCCAGCAGCCCCTATGTAGATTCCCCCAGTATCACTAAAGCACTAAAGGCTCTTAGAGGATAAGGGTCTGGGCATTCTTTACTAAAGCTAGTTTAGTGTTGGGCTACAGATAAGAAAAAAGAGAAAAGAGGATCAGCTGAAGACTGAACTCAATCTATTGATACTGAACAAAAAGACAGAGAAAGTGACGACACATCTGGACCCAGGATTAATTCATTCTTTGCCAAAAATAAACCATGTGGAGCCTTTCACAGACAGTCCACAAAGTAAGAAATTCTTGTTTGGGCAAGATTGTAAAAGCAGCCTTACTCACACTATATGCAGATGATGTACTATACTATTGGGGCCCAGAATACAAAAGGCCCAAAATGTGAGAAAGAAAGCATCTCCAGTTCAATGTCACATCTTGTTCAGATCTCGCCTGGGGCCATCAGTACTTCCACTTGTTAGATTATCAGTCTACATGGTTACAATCACTGGTTCATATTTTATGTTGCTGAGGTCAGCAATTGATTGACTTCCAGGGTATCAAAGACCTTGAAGTGTCTGCCAGATAATACACATTTATACAAGCCGCCATGCCGCAATAAGCACCACCCTGTGTGCTTATTCATCGCATCCTTGCACATGCTGATGAATATGTAAAATATTATGTGAGCGCATTCAAATGAAGGCCTGTTGAACGCTGATTGACTTCCTGTATGCGGGCTGGAATAATGACATGAGTGATATTTCCTCAATATCTTGACATCATTGCAAGTCTTTGACCTGAAAGCTTTGGGGATGCTTGAAAAAGCTGAAGGCACAGTCTGGTTTGACATTTAGAACTGCTGACTTCCCACATCTAGAGGGGATTCGGCCAGCAAATTTAAAACGTCCCCGAACTTGGACAGGGGGTTCCTTGATTAGCAATACATCAGATCACTAAAGATCTGTCAACACCAGCCGAGAAGCTCGCCGGCTGGAGAATTCAGCCCTACATCTGTGATTAAAAGCAAATCACTTCTACCGAATGCTCATCACTGGTCGTCTCTGCCGCTAATTCGACACAACACTTGAAAAAGCCAGAGCAAACGCATCTCCAGTACACTAAGCACCCCACTGGAGAATGAATGGGCTCTCTCTTTTGACAGATCATCTAGTGCACAGGGCTAGATGAATCTCGCGCATGCAGTACAGTAATAGCCTAACAGATGATGGTTCTTGGCACAGCCTGAGTAGTGGAGGGGTGTAAGACAGTCCCTTATGTCACATGGGAGAAAGAGAGGGAAAGAGAAGGAGGGAGAAGAGGAGTGCTGCAGTGCATTGGAGGTGTGCTGTCTCTTTAACTATGGCCATGCTTGACAGGAGCTGCTGTATCAAACTACTGTAAAATCGACAAGGCCAGGGAGGCTGGCTGCTTGCTTCCATAGTGTCCATCTGCACTCATGGATCCAGCCATTGTAGAGATGGGAAAAGAGGGAGAGAGAGAGAGAGAGAGAGAGAGAGAGAGTGTGTGGGGGGGTAGGAGAGCATGTGTGTGTAGTATATGTGTGTGTTTGTGGGTGGTTCAGCATGAGGGGGGTCGACCACAGTGGAGGGAGAGAGAGAGAGAGAGAGAGAGAGAAAGGAAAAGAAGGAGAGATAGACTGAAAGGAGGTGTGAGTTTAAGAGAGCGAATGAGGGAGGAAAAGATTTAGCCAAGATAGGAAGGCCCATCTCTGCCGCTGCTGCTGCCTGCCTCCCACTAACTGCCTGTTCATGTGAGCCGGTACTTGGCATGACTGCAAATGGCTTGCCTGGTACATTAGCTTAACACACTCGTCAATGTGGGCTCAGATACATCTGCAAGATTGTTGATCGTCGTCGTCCCCCCCCCACCTTTATGTGGATCTATATCTCATTGCAAATCAATGTCACACTAATATCAGCCGTCTTACCACATATTTTATCTCTAGATGTTGAGTCACTGTGCAGCAATAAATATCACACTGTGTTACATAATCGCTTTGAGTAACCATGGAGCTTCTAATGTATAGGTAGACAGGGGAGATGGATAGAGTATCTATCTATCCGTGTATCTAGCTGGTTGGCCAAAAATCATACAAGGGCTGCAAATAATGATTATTTTTACAATTTATTATTTTTTTTACAATTCATTGTTTGGTCAATAAAATATCAGAAATCACAATTTCCCAAACCCCAGGGTGTCATCTTCAAATGACTTATCCTGCCCAATAAACAGCCCAAACGCAAAAAGATATTCAGTTAACAATAATATAAAAGTGAGAAAAACAGCAAATTCTCACAATGTAGATGCTGGAACCAGTAAATGTTTCTACTTACCAACTTGTTTCCATGGATAATTTATGATAAATGTATTTGGACACACATGTCAACATGTTTTTCACATTTTTAACACATTAAAGCTGACACATATGGGGTATTTTTGGATTATACAATATAAACAATACACAGAACATAATGCTTGAAAATACACACATCTATAGGTGTTATCTCCATTGAGGTAGAATTTGCTGCTGCAATCATGAAGTTAAAAATGTAAAACCTAACTGAGCAGATTGGTCTATCTTCATATTGATATGCCTTACAATCCAGCTTACGGTTAAACCCTCAGCAGTTGTATCAAATTGGATAAGACTAAACACTGCTTAGCTCTGAAAAACAATGTCTAAAATGAAACACCACTGTGCGATCACAGAGAAAGAGTACTCAGTGCCATCGCTGGCAGGTTTTGAAGGTGCAGCACTGTGCTCACAATTTCCTGGCAATGACTCTCAGAGTGGGCTTGCACACACACACACACACACACACACACACACACACACACACACACAGTGGCACAGCATCTCACCAACATTATGCAACCGACTTCTATAGCTGCACTTGCACAAGAGGGCATTTTGGCCATTATCTGCTTTGCTCTGAGGGAATAAAAACCAGAGTGAAAAGGGGCCGATTGGGCTGCCACAGTTAAATCTGGTCTCTCTTTTCATGTGCAGCTCAGATGATGACTCCAGGGTCACGGTGAAGTCCAGGAGCTGAGAGTTGAGTTTTTTCAGGTTTGAGATTAGTCTCCATTTTGGAGGCACCCATATTGTTCTACAAGGGGTTACAGGTCTGTGAATGTGTGCTTGTATCCACACATGAAACATCACTCTCTCTCACCCTAACAGTCACATGCAGCACACCTCCACTCTCTCCTGAACCCACACACTGACTACACTGCCGCTCTCTTTCTCTCTCTCTCTCTCTCTCTCTCTCACACACACACACACACACACTCACATCTACTCACACACATCCTCCCCAGCCTTACAGTTTTTTGGCATCTACCCTCCTTGATAACAGGTACTCACACAAACCACGACACCCCCCAATCCTTCACGGTTTCTCCAAACTTTGCGCTGGGCGTTCCACCTCACTCAGGTCTGACTATGGCCATCATGTTTGAGGAGCTTGCTTTTTTCCAAAATTAGCCCCTCTAATCACACACACACACACACACACACACACACACACACACGCACATACCCCACACACACACACACACACGCTGAAAATTGAACCTTTCGACTGGATAGATTTGAGGCAGCTCACTGCAGCACGCCTGCTCACATATAGCATTAGTCACAGTTGCAGTGCAATGATACCAAGGGGAATCTGCCTTTACCGTACACTGAAGCGCCTTTCACCCACACACACTCGAGTATGGGGGAATAAAAGAACAGCAAGAATAAAGTAGCCTCTCATTCTGGTCCTCTACATATTTTAATGGGCCAAAGTTTTTGCACACAGGAGGCAGGATACAGTCCTTTCAGGCTACTGACAGAAATCACAAATATATTTCAGAAGATACTGCCCGACAGAGAGTCCCCATAGGAATCTTTCATCGGTTATAAAAATATATAAGTATTAAAAGCACACTCTGAACTCCTTATACACCATTAAGAACACCTCTTTAAGAATATTATTGGAATTTTACACAAGAAAACCATTAAGTGGCAGTATAAACTTCATAATATATGAACAGTAGATACCACATCAGACAAGTCTTGTACATGAACTCCTTCTGAGTATACACTCTATAACACCATAGGATTATTACAGGAATAATAATTTTTTCCCCCATCAGCGCGGTGCGGCTGCTCTCAAACGGAGGAATGCACTTGCAGGAGTAGACCGTGACACCCGTGCACATGCATCCCTTATTACAATACTATAATTGCCGCATGCACAGACAGGTCTATACGGACACACGCTGCGCTGGATCCCTGTGCGTGTTAGTGCGTGCCTGTGTGCGTATGTGGGCATCTATCGAGAAGGCACTCTAGGCTGTTTCTATGCACCCGTCGGCTATGGTGCTTTTAGATATGCCTATTGCATATGATAGTGCCAGAGAGACAGAGGGAGAAGAGAGGGACAGAGAGAGAGAGAGAGAGGGAGAGAGAAAGAGAGAGAGAGGGGGAGAGAGAGAGGGAGAGAGAGAGAAAGAGAGAGAGAGAGGATGGTGAGGAACGGGGGAGGAGGACAGAAAAGAAAGATGCAGTGGAGGACAAAAAAATAATAAATATCTGCTCTGTCTTACCTTGAAAGGGAACATAGGACATGTTCCAACGGCATTGAACGTAGGCTTTGCGTCTCGGCGGTCTCTCGGTGCTCAGAAGTAACGGAGAACCAAATTAGAAATAAATCTGAAAAATTAAAATTAAAAAACACGCGATATAGTGCTATTCACAGTTGGAGCCGAGGGAGAGGCCAATATTCCGCTGTTATAAAAACTGGCATCATAATCCACGACCGCTTATAAAGCGCCCGGTTCCCGGTGCATAAAAAAAATACAGGATGCAGAAATATGTGTATGTGTGTGTGTGAGTGTGTGTGTGTATGTGTGTGTGTTTATTTGCACGCTGCTGCTGAGGTGTGAGGGTGAAACACGAGTGAGTGTGTGTGTGTGTGTGTGTGTGAGTGAGTGAGAGAGAAAGAGAGAGAGAGAGAGAGAGAGAGAGAGAAGGGGGTGGAGGACTGAGCGCGCGCGCGTGTGCGTGTTTCTGTGTGTGTGTGTGGGGGGGGGAGCGCGCACGTTTCACAATATCTATAACCTATCTTTAGCCTATATGCATTTTACAGTTAGTGCTCGCCTCTTGGAATAAAGATATTATAATAGTATTACAGAGAGTGTAAATCCACTGTAAGGCTTCAGGCTACAGTATAGTGGCTACAGTAGGCTACAGTGTGTGTGTGTGTGTGTGTGTGTGTGTAATGTCTGACTTTTACATACCATAATTTACTTCTAATGTGAAAGAGCTTGGCTTGTATATCATACGTTACTGTTCTGTACTAATTAAAATAAATAAATATGCTATAATAAATAAATACATTTTTTTTTTTACATTACTTTCAGGTAAATGGGTCCATTTAGATAGACTTAAGTCTCTGTGACAACACTACACAATGTTTTAAGTATTACAGGTGATTTGTTTCCATCTATGTAGGCTATTTAAATCTGTAATAACTCGGGTTTTGGCTCTTACAACTCCATCAGCCTTACCAGTGAGCCTTACATAGGCTACCTGTTGAAGATGAAGCTAAATGCTGGCTGCTAGGGAAGTGACAATAAATTGTCAATAGACATTAAAGTTGGATTCTACTTGACTGCAACCACTCTCGTCCTCAGCACATTTCTAAAAGGGAGAATCACGCTGGATTTGCGATGCACATGACCAACCACAGGAACTGCATCGAGGAGAGAAGCTGTGGAGCCAAAATGGCGCCCTGAGCCGGAGTGTGCTGCCTTTGGGTGGCGTGGGAGAATTGACAATTACGAGTTAAGCTTATGTGAAATATGAACGCCATGAACGTCGTCAATAGTGGAGGTGTTAATGCTGGTGTTTAGCTATAAGACGTTTAACTTGGTTTGTCGAGTTGTGATGTGCATGTGGTGTGAAAAATGAAAACATATCTAAGGTCTCTGAATTGGCTGCAGCTGAACACATGAAGGTAATTAAAAGGAAAATAAGCAACTTTTGGCTATTTTTGACTAACTTTGGGCTACTTACATGTCTGACATGCATGTCCTTCCTTCTGTTCCTGCTTCAAACACAGAGCCCCTGCGTTTAGATTGATTTTAATACAAACAAACCAAGCTAAAATTGTAGGCCTAGTGGTTGTTTTCCACTAAAAAAACACAGAGTATGTACAGTAACTATATGCTATCATCACTCCTGCTCTTCACAGCTTCAGAGGGACCGTGGAAGTGAAGGCAGCACAGTGCAGCGCCTGCCTTTGGTTTAAATGTTGAGGTGTGCCGCCACCTTGTGGTAAAAACCAGCAGCTGCAAGTGCAAGCTGGGGAATGGAGTCCAATTTAAAACACGCAAAATAAATAAATAAAAATAGATTACCTCATGGCAGAAAGGGCTCTGCTCTATGCTCAAAATAAAATGATAAAATGTACAATTTTACCAGACTGCTTAGTTTCAATTACATTCTTAATGTAACACACCTGTGCATTACTCTTTTTCACAAGAGCACAGGTGTTACTAATAACATTAATGATGGCTCTGTATTATTTAAGTGTCCAAGTGTGAGGGTGAGCCAGCTTTCTCAATGTAAGGATGCATGATCAATTTTATAATTTACATTTCTGTTTTTCTACTGTGACATGTCAAAAACAACAACCACAGAACCAAAGTAGTGACTTTTCTCAGACTCACAACATAATAAGTGACCAAAAGCTACAATAGGGTAATACCTGTCCCATTAAAATGATAAGTGAAAAGACAAGAAGATTTCAATCGGCATCGCTTCTGCTTCTTGGAAATAAAAGGTAATGTCAAAGGAGTGAGACAGAGATGTGGTATTAATCTTTGGAGACATTTAACATTTCCATTCATCTTGAAAACTCATTGTAACTGGCACAAACACAAAATAAACATCTGTCTTTCATTTTGGCAGCAGTAGCACATTTTCTGCCAGAAAAAGTAGTTAATCTTTCCTACAGGACACATTTGGATGTAATGCAATTTATCATCCCCATCAGACTAATTTATAGGGATTCTCTCAAACATTGTTTGATTACCACCTACAGTGGTAGCGATCAATGACAGAAGAAAAAAACAGCCAGCCTCAGTCTGCTTTTGCCTTAAAGAGGATGGTCTGTATATAAATATGTACATTATAAACCTATGAAAATATTATCTATAGGCCATGTTTTGGAGCCTTTCATAGGCAGTTCTTATCAAGGATAATATTGACATGGGCCCATATTTCTCAGACTGCTAAAAGTGACTTTTAGTTTTTTACTTAAGTGAAAGATACAAGTAAAAATACAGTTTAAGCTATTAACCAAACGTTTAAAGGCTTGAAACATGTCCGTTATTGCCTGTTCAGTCAGAGTTCACGATCCTGGTTTGTGCTTGGCTCGAAATGCAGCACTTAAGCAAACATCAACCACATTTTGACAGTGATACGCTCAATGGCTGTGGTTTTGAAAGAGCAAATATCGTACTTATAAAACACAACAGGGTCAGTTATATTTTAATTTGAAAAATAGAAAATACAGACAGATGGATAGATACTGAAAGAAATAAGTGGACTGTAAGACAACTATTAAATTAATGATAATCTATATGTACTAATAGATGAGAAACACATTGTACGAGGTGAAACTTTTTTTATTATTCATGTTACATACTAGGTGTCAACGCAGAGTATACATGTACAAACGTAATTTCTCCAAAAATACATCAAACTGAACTTGGACTTGACTACTAATCCAAAAAAAAGAAGACTACCTCTCCCAAAATAAATGTTATTCCTCAATGTTGATGTCTTTATTTCCTCCTATTTTGTTTTTAAACTTATCAATTTGAGTTCCACCAAGGGTACAACCTATAACAAGCACTTGACGGGTATAGACATACCATAGAAAACACACAAATACATTCATCACCATCGCCTAGAAAGGTTCAACACACGCCTTCCTAATAAACTACAGTCAAATAGTCACTGAGGAGGATGAAAATTGCAATGCAACATCATTTCACTGGCCTGAAATGTACGCAAAAGGTGCAGGAGATAGTTCAACAGAGAGGTCGGTACTTAAATAAAATCTGAGAATTTTGCATTGGTTTGATCATAACAGTATAAATGCTGTATTTGTCTTTTGCTTTTTTCAACTAAACCTGTAATACAGTCTTTCTTCAAAGACAAAACTGATAAATGTAAATGTTGTGGACGTTTTATCGCAACAGATTGCTGAAATAAACCTCTGTATAAAATATAAACTCTGAAACTTGCACCACAGTATTCTAGATTTGTGTAACCTGTTTGCACAAAGATAAAATCCAACTTCAGCACCTCACTTGAGTCTATAAACACATCTGAGAAGATCAGTCGAGCCTTGACTTATGAATTCGTGCTTAATGCCATGTTGTACCTTTTAAATTATAGACTGTTAGACCCTGGAAGATATTATGGGTTTGAGTTAGGAGTTGGGCCTATCAGTGTCTTCTCTTCTGTACTGTTACTTTGAACGCAAGGATTGAACTCCCCACGACATGAAACTGAACGCCAGCTGTAGAGCGGCTGGACCTTTAGCTGATCTTTATGACATTTAACACTCATCGAAAAACAAAAGAAAAAAAACCCGTTCTTTCAACGTAATTTCCATTCTGATGACTTCAAACAGACATTTCAGTAACATATATATTTCTTTTTTGTTGTTTGTTTGGAATGTACAGTAACATCACAGTCTGTTTCTGATTAAAAAAAACTCTACTCAACATTATAAGTGGTCCTTGTTTACCCATGTAGTTGTACAGTATCTGTCAACTTGATAAAAAGCCATACTCTTATTTAGTGGCAATATGGCCTCGCTCATCTGTCTGTGGTCTGATTGGTCGACTCGGGTCAGCAGACCAATCAGCAGGTACGCAACCCATATAGGCACTATGCAACCACGTCAAAAAAATAAAATAAAGTTATTTGATCATAGCAATATATTGTGAATATATAATTCTATCTATAAAACAAAAGCCCTCTTGTGGCTCCTATTTCTAATACATACAGTAGTCTAAATGTAAATTATGACAAAATCTAACATAACAAATAAGTAACCCCGTAATAACATGTATACAATCTCTTATTAACATACTGCGATGAGGAAAAAATATGAAAACCTCCAGAGAATTTATTTTTTCATGAAGCCAAACTCAGACAAGCTGGTGTCTGAGTAGATGAAAGCGCTGGGAGCCTTTAGCTGGAATCTCTCAACCACTACTGTCAAAGTGCCCTTAAGCAGGGCATTAAACCACCATCTGTGTGGCGTACAAAATATTGTATAAGACATGCTGCACTGCTCTGTCTCTTCCTTGCCAATAAAAGGTTACTGCTTTTTCATGAGCAGCCAGTAGCCACCACCCAGCTGTCGTCATGCCTCTCTCTGATGAGGGACCATTCATCACTGTTAATTTCTGGGCTAATTTTCTCACTGAACTCCACGTGAACATTAACCGTCAGTTGATGAATGAGCAATTATTACAGTGAAGGATGATGGAAGTGTGGTGTTGGCTACCGGCTGTTTTGCTTACTCACCCCTTGGGTATCAAATGCTGGGAAACGTTACTTTTTGAAGTACCCACAATTAAATGTCTAGATGTCTAGACACTAGGGCCACCTGCAGCGGCCTTTTGCCGATCTCCCGAGGCTCCCTGCGGCTTTAGCAAAAAATTATGTGGAAATTAATAAAATAAATTATTTTTTAACATTTTTACTCTCTTTTATCATTGTTGTAGGCCTAAGGTGATTCTTACATTCTCCAATTGTAAAAATGCCATTACACCGTGGTGCCTTTTCCTCAATAGAGGTGGCTCCTAGTCTTCAGTCTCCCTAGATAAGCTAGCAATAGATTCCAAATCCAAAAAAGAAAAGTAAAATAGAGAATTTCATAGTGCATGGGCAGATTCATTTGCTCTCACCATCAGCACTGCCACTTTACCGATGTGCTTGATCTGTGGTGAGAAATGAACATTATAATCAAGTTTTGTGGCAGATTATTATAATGTTTTGGGTCAGAAATGGCTTGTTTGATAGTAAAGATTGTCAACCCTTGCTCTAGACTATAACTGGGCTGAATTTGGTTTGAAAAGTGAACAATTTTTGACACTCAGACACTCAGACAATCAGTGTTTCAACAACATTTGAATGATTATAATTCAATACAAAGTAAGGTCAAACTACACATTAAAATGTAGTCATTGAAATGCTGGAAAAACATTAAAATAAATGTAAATTATTTTAATTTGAAAAAAGGTAACTCATATCAAGCTGACTTATTTATCTTTTTTCTTAAAGAAATGGTTCCACATTTTGGGAAAATATGCTTATTTGCTTTCTTGTACAAAGTTGTCAAAGAAGATCAAGACCACTTTCATGTCTGTCCATTACATATGAAGATACAGCCAGGAGATGGTTAGCTTAGCTTAGCATCAAGACTAAGCAGGAGGAAACAGGTAGGACTATTTCTTGCAGTGACTTCCTGTTGTCTTATCCAGGGCATGATCACAAAACAAATCACTGTTTATTTGTGAGCTTTAGAAGTACTGAAAGGCCTTTGTACAGAGCCAGGGTAGCTGTTTCCCCCTGCTTCCAGTCTTTATACTAAACTGACTCTCCATATTTACCATACAGACATGAGAGAGGTATCAGTCTTCTAATCTTACTCTCGGAAAGAAAATAAACAAGAGTGTTTCCTAAAATGTCAACCTATTACTTTAAATTAGCCGCATGTAGTCTGAATGACAAACTAAAAATTTGTATTCATGTAGAATAACATAACAAATCAAAGTAACAGATTAAATAACACTTTAAACCTTCTCAGTATTTCTTTTTTCTGTTCTTACTTTTGCAATGAAAAAGCAGTAATCTATCTTTTCTTAAGTACTACACTGTTCCAGATATGAGTACAATCAAAGACACGTTCTTCTTGATGTGGCCCAAAGATTTACAAGTAATAAGGAGGTTTAAATATCTTCCCTCATCACTGTAAAACATGATAAATGCAAAGGCATATTCCAAAGTTAACAGTACAAATATCAGAGAAACACTAGCAAAGAGGGACATTTAGTAACGAGTAGTGAGCTATAATGATGTAGAATAGAGGTGATACTATGAGAGCAACCTGGATTTGCAACGTGTAGGAATTTTTTTTTCTTTCTGTTTTGTTTGTACTTTAAACACTGCCACATATTACATACACAGTATTCCTGTGGCAACTGCAAAACAGTCATTGCGTCTCGTGTTTACTCTCTTTGTGTCAGTATAAACTCACATTTTCCCACTCCACAAGGTACTGCACCTTCCCGTCTGGCGTGACACGTCTCGCCAAGATCCTCACCGCCTCCCCTCCTCCCCAGCTCCTGGCCACTGTCCCATCCCCACCTCCAACTACCACACCTCCACCGCCGCCGCCACCTCCTCCCCCTCCGCCTCCTCCACCTGCACCACCTCCTCCGCCCATGCCGGCCTGGTAAGGGGGCAGATCCCGCAGGATGAGGGGCTCCAGCTGTTTTTGCCCCTGCTGGTGTTGGTGGTTGTGTTGGTGGTTGTGTTGGTGGTTATGTTGGTGGTTGTGTTGGTGGTTGTGTTGGTGGTTATGTTGGTGGTTATGTTGGTGGCTGTGATGGTGCTGGTGGAGGTGCTGGTGGTGATGGCTGCCATTGGAGTTGAGGGGGTATGGGAAGCAAGGTGGTGGTAATCTGCAGGTGTCCTCCACGCTAGGAAAAGAGATAGAGACAAGCACAGGAGTCAGGAACCATCTCATTCAAATGTATTATTTGTAAATGTATATATAAAGGTTTTATTTATGAAGAAACATACATTAACATACAGTTTCTACCACTGCTTCTTCTACCAAAGTGGACTTAAGTGGGAATTAGTCGAATCTAGTGTTGTTATTGCAGCTCTATGGCTTCACCCTCCCCTTCCAAGTACGAAGGAGAAACTATGGTGGCCGCAACGTAGTGTCATTAGATACAAACATCTCATTCTAAGGTAACAGCATACTTAAAAACATAATTATTTCTATACTCAGGTGATTATACACTATAATGAAAACACAGTTGTCCATATTATATTCCATTTCTGCCAATAGAGCCTGCAAAATGTTACACACTGGACCTTTAAAGGTGCTCTAATCGATGTTTTTATGTATCAAATGACTATGTGTAAGGTGAAAGGGTTCACTCGTAGTGATGAAACCACATAAAATCATCGAACTCTGCAGTGCCTCTCAGGTCTACAACGCATTTTAGCATCTTTTGGGACATTGTTTTGGTTTCACGGCTGCAACTTAACTGTTTTGGTTCACTCGCACTGCTATCATCAATCTCGTTTCCTGCCGTTTTCAGCACAAAGCGATAAAAACCCGCGGTCCACTACCTGCCCAGCACCAAACAGCAGACGGACAAAATTAATGCTTGCTGGTGAACGTAGCTAAAGAGGCAGAATATTTCCTTCAAGAGCTGGACTAAGACAGAGCTAAATGGAGAGTGGATATTGGACTTGCGTTTGTCGGTTGTCCAGACACACAAATCCAAATGAATGCTAATTTTGCATCCATGTCTGCTGGATGTGTAAATAGGTAAATCTTTGCTAACATGTTCCCCATATCACCTTTATAAGGTGATAATAAATCAATACTGTGTTTACGCTGCCCCCAAGTGGCCCAAAAAGTCAATTAATGCAGGTTGAACACAAAGTCATCAATCCCAATAGTAAGTACTACTCCCAAGGTGAGTTATATTCCTGAATAACAATTAGTAGGGCTTGACAGTTGATCAGCATTTCAATATATGACTTCTGAAAAACACAATCACAAGACAACTCAAGAAGGTCCAAACGAGGCCAAAATCATCTTCTGATAACATGTTTTGATTGCATACAGTGATCTAATGTTGGACCTCATCAACAGGGACACACAGTGTACTGTTTGTAGAAGTTTGCCAAATCAGAATCAGAATATAAATTATATATTACTAATATGTAGCAATGACTGTAATGGTGATAAGTGTTTTTAAGGACTCACAAATCTGCTTGCAACTCAAAGTGTTTAATGCTAAAGATATATCTCCAAAAAATATATTCTTTTTTACAGCCAATGATACTTTAGGTAATGTGGAGGAAAATATAAAAACTGAAGAAAATGAGCTGTTTAACTGTCGAAATGTCCTGGTGAAAAACGTCTTCAAGAGCTAGGGCTCAAAGACAGCAACTGAAGGGTCAGTTGGTGCTACAAGCAACCGCAGAGCATCTGATACGTTAAATAATTCTGTCTGTTTAACTTGTTTCTGGAACAGTACAATCGCAAAAAAGCAGGGGAACTCAATGGAGCCACACAGCTGCCGACAGTAAAATATTGTGGTTGAACAGAGCAGCTTCCACATGTGACTATATAAATGTCCAGCAGGAGTTACTAGAAATGAGGATGATAGATGAGTAAAACCTGTTGTAGTGATGGAGGCTCCTGGAGAGTGCAGTATTTCCATTGTACGAGGTGTGGTACAGGGCATACATCCGCTTGGGTGGAGAGCTGTGGACGAGACACACTTGGTTGATTTACAACTTTTATGTAAAATTAAATATATTTCCATCTAGCTCTGTTTCATAACAGTATAAAAAAAACATGTTTTTCAACTTTCCCCCTGTGATACCTAGTCATTTTGAGTTTTGATTTTGAGTTTATTTACTTAAGTTTCCAGATATCTTCTGATAAGACCTCTGATATCACCCCAATAACTGATCACGTGATTGAAAAATGTATCTGAGGTGGATATCTCAAAACCTACAATATCTGCAGCATATTACTTCATATGCAAGACAGGGTGCTGATGGTGCTTTTTTGTCACATCACACTATAATCTATTATCAGAAGCACTGTAAGATCTGCGGGAAAGTCAAGGTCAGGGACAAAACTTAGACATCCTGTGCATGAACAAAATACTAAAATTCAAAGGCAGTTTTAAAAAAAATGTCAGCGGTTTGGTTGAAAGTGCATTGCCCCCCACTCAACGCATTACAGCTATACGTTACAGGTCATCCTTTCACTCTTCTCATACCTCTCAATAATATACCAGTACAGAAACCACAATGGTACTACACCCCTTACCTCAAACTAAGCTCCTCCTCTGACTTCCTGGAGTTGTAAAGGCTGGCCCCTCCCATGTAGCCATGGCAACATGGCAGTAGCTCAATGGGGTTGGCAGCAACTGGGGGTGGACAAGCCTGGGCACAGGAGACACACACAGATCAACTTGTCTGGATGCCAATAACATCACAGGAGTCAATCAAGCTCTGATACCTCTGTGCTCAGACATGCATGAAGTTAATGCTACACACGGAATGCACAGTTTCGTAATAAATACGTCTAGAAGGTTTTACATAATGAAAACATTTTAAACTGAGTTGATATACATTTTGTATATTTCTGCATTTTTAAAATAAAACAAAACACACAGGCGCTCGAATTCCATGTTTCTCATTTGCCCGAGGACAGATGTGGGCAGATATGTCTATAAATCCACACTACTAGCATTAATGGATGTGAGTCACATCATCAAGGCTCATCAGACACAGCCGTAGGATGTCCCGCTTAAATGTATCACCTCACATCTCATGGAGCTGGCTGGTTAAGCGAGGCAGCTCTCCGACTCAGAATCCATGAAAAGTAAAAACATCAGAGCATCATCAGAACAATCAATCACTGGAAACGTCATCTGGGGGGCTGCCACCTAAAGGTTTTTGCATTTCTCATCACGGGACTGTGACATATGGCACCACGCTTGGGCCATTATCATTCCCTTCTCTAGCATTACTATTAGGATGGGAGATTATTATTCAGTGGCCTTAGTCGACGTCTGTGCCTTTAAATGGATGTGCTCTGTCAATGCTGCACTGTCAAGGTGCCAGCGCCACCTGGCCAAACTGTAATCGACTGCAAAGTGCACTTGGAAGTGATCCCAGGCTATGCATATCAGCATTCCTTCCCATCTCACTTTCCCCACTACAACAAACCTGCTCCTCCAAGACGGATGGAGATTAGCATCAATCAGAGGGGCACAATGGGCCCTGGATGTGCCAGAGTGAAAACGAGTGCTCTGTGGAGCGTATTGTTCCAGGATTACTGTATGTGCACGTACACAGATCAGAGTGTTGTGTAGGAGGACACACTACAATGAGCATTCTCGGTTAAGAATGCTGTGTAAAAATAGTAACTGCCACATGTGATGTTGCCTGTTTCAATGCGATCCCCTGGGAATTGGGTTTGATGATCATGATAAATGCGGTGCTGAACTGCAGATGCTGATGAAATACATGAGCGGGTTTTTTGTGCAGCCAAGTTTGCATTTGAATTATACATTTTAACTGAGCCAAACACGCGACACTTCATCTCTCACACGCTACCTTTACTCTAACCATAGACTCTAAAGCATCAGCAGGCATTAAACATACAGCAAAAAGGGGAAAGAAAAAATACTGAGGCACTGAGCTGCACTGGGTGTTAAAAGACACGCAGACTGATCTAGACTGCGAAATGAACCTTCATCACAGCGTCTGACTGACAGGTTATTTGGATCGCAGAGAGCTGTTTACCTGGCTGCATAAGAAAAGAAAAAAAGGAAAAAAATAATCAAAGAGGTTTTGTGGCCCAGACCTCCCTCCTCACCCTGAGTTGGAGACAGAGGCACTGACCTGTGTCTCCATGATGCGACGCTTTGATTTACGCGAATCTGTCCCCCCCACTCTCCTCTGGCAGGGTAGTGACAACGGGCTGAAAAGAACAAAAACACACAAAAATTAATATACAAGCATAAACACACAGATACAGTCCCAGTGTGCAATGCTGAGTTTATTAGTTTGCTTCCATAAAAGCCTACTGAGAGGTGTAAAATACAAGAGGATGAGAGCGGTGAGATGATATACTGAATGATTTAGATGTTTTATATTAGTAACAGATTTTACATATACATGAGCCCAAACATCATTAGCAGGGAAAAAATAACATAAACACTGTATATCTTGTTCTCCCCAGATTTCCCTCATTCACTATCTACTCTGCTATGCTTGAAACTGAACTTGTCTTCCGCAGCTTGTCTTCCGACTTGTTTATATAAAGAAGACTGGAGGTCTAAAACCCACAAAGTAACCCCTAGAGGCTGAAATGTCCATCACAACACAAAATTCGATAATGCTGAGTGGAATGAACAACATACTCTTCATTCTGCTATAATTGGAGCCGTACGGGTAGTAGGAATTTAAATGTATATTTTGTCCTGGGGGCGATGCTGAAGAAAAGAGTCTTTAAGATCAAAAGGATTTTTCCTCATAAGTGAACGTGTTCAGCAAATTGCAGGACAATCTGGCCACTTGAGTGTGAGACATCTTGTGTATAAAGTTGACATTTTGGCCTGAGGGTGATGCAAAAGATAAGGTGGTGTCTGAGATGGAAAATGTTTACCCTCTGGAGAGCATTACATTCTGTTACAATCTGCCATTTACAGTAGACTTGGACATTTCTTGTGTGCAAATGGGAATTCATTGAAGACCCGTTTGTAGTATTTTGCATTCAAAGATGATCATTTGATTTGAGGAAAGCTAGAGGAAAGCTCACTGAGTGTTCAGCCTCTGTGGACTGTGAATATCTACAGCTATTTTAATGATAATCCTGCCCATTAATTTTAGAACTCTGGGTTTAGTCTGGGTCATAGAAGACAGTGTCAGTATATAGAAACTATACATTTGGACTGCGGATATCTCTGGAATTGGATAAACTAATACTTATTGCCTCTGATGTGATCGTTTGAACACTGTCCATTTGGTAGGAAGCAAACTGACTTCACTCTATTCATCGAACAACTCAGAAAGAGCAGTGAAGTGATTCCAGCCAATAAGATCAGTGTCTCTTTGCAGCTTGTAGATATGAATGACTTGTCATATATATATTTATCATATATATATATATATGTATATACTTTTGTTTCAGTCAAATAATCAGATTTCTTTGTAAAACCCACCACCCCCAATCACTTCACTTCCCTAAGACTGCTCCTCTGCAAATTATTTCATTGTCATTTAGTCTGAATAAGCACCAGCTAAATGCTACAAATGCTTTAAAATGAAAAGCGTGTCTATGAAATCTGCAGACTACACGACACGTGCACACACACACACACACACACACACTTACAGATGTACAAACGTAAGCACACAGGGGGGTTTTATACTCTTTTAGGAGATTATTAAGACACTGATACTTTTGCTGGCATATGAAAATTGCAGTCCTTTGATTCCTAAAGTTAATTGTTCATGCATAATGACTATATGCCCTGTGGGAGTCCCAGAGCTCTTATTGAGATAAGGGCTGAGAAGAGAGACGTTGTCCTTACTCTGACCTTCTCCGGTGCGTGATGTTGATAGGTGGGTCGGTGATGAGGGGCGACGAATCGGACGTCAGCGGAGGTGGGGCCCGGACCTGAAGTCCAAAAAGACACTTCTTCTTCTTGATCTCCTTGCCAGAGACAAACCTGGTGGGACATCAAAGAAACAGCTTGTACAGCCTGGTGTTGGTTCTTAAAATGTATCATCCCCTTCTGTAGGTGTATTTTTTTATTACTCCTCTTTGATGCTAATAATGAATTCAACATTGTGCAACAAAATGTACTCTTTCTCCTGATGGAAAAGTAGACTCAGGAACATTTCAGGTAGTTAGTTTCAAGGTAGTGACTGTGTAATTAAGTATATATAATTAGAGCAGACCTGGCCTAGAGAAATTCTGAGTTCTCTTTAAAAAAAAAAGAATTTACAGAACTAAAGAGCACTAAGAAGACCCATCTATTCATGGAGCACTACTCATCAATCCAGTCATGTGTGGTCGGTGTTTATTCTTCTCATCATATGCGATGACTTACCTGTCCTTGTGGGAGTTCAGAGCGTTGAGGAGATTGTGACAGCGGTCTTGCCTTGGCGTGTCAGAGAGCTAGAGGACAGACAGGAATGAAAAATCAAAGCTGTGTTTACACAGTGGACGGCCATCAGACAGAAAACCTTTAATGCATACAATAATTTTCTTTTACAGTGGCTGACAGCAATAGTGTTAATACAGAAAACTACTTGTTGCAGCTACATGGCTTAAAATCCCCCCGCTGTCATGTTATGACAGGACAAACATTTCAAAATGTCTTTTAAAAGCAGCTTAAAGGAGAACCCAAAACCTCAGATAGATGTACAGGAAATGCTCAAAAAAATCCCCCTGGTGTCTCTCTCAGTCACCTCCACTTTTATCTTCCTGTTTATTCTCTGTGGAGCAACTTTAGACTTTAAACCAGATGGTGTCACAACTTTGAGCCATAGCACTCTAGTTTGAGGATTTGTCAAAACTCATTCATGTTTATAAATGCTGCTGAGAGTGTCCTAGATCATGATTCCCAACCAGGTGTGCTTGTCCCACAGGTGGTACTTCAATCACCAGAGATTGTGGAATAGCTGAGCTAAAAATATTGCATAAATAGCTGAAATAGACAGTAAAGCTACAGTAAGGAACTTTTGGCTCCCCCTTCTGGCAGTGACAGTAATAACACTAACACTATTTGCGTATGCTTACGACATACACCTCCACCATACCCCTACTGTGTCCCTACAAACCAATCAGTGCTGGTTGGTGTAAAACGCATTAGTACGAGTGCACCAGTGCGGGAATGTCGCCACAGATTCCAGATTTAAAAACTCCTGCATAGTGTGAAATTCAGAGCGATTTACCTGGCAGTGATAAGCTTAATCAGTATTGTTTGAACTTGTTTGCCAAGGGCTTGAACAGTGTAAAAGTTGCGCACTCCAGCTTTAATTGATAAGCAGTTGAAACCGTTAACTAAAAGAAATAGCTAAAAGATGGATAAATAGTAGAGTAGTGGCAGTACGAATGCAGACCAGACCAACCTAATCAATTATATGAAACAATATTGTAACAGTATAAATTTTTATACAACCGTAAGTAACAGTAATTACATCCAATTTAAAACTAAACACTAACTAAAATGACCACATTTGATGGAACATGACGGATGGTGATTGGTGCTTGGTCTCATCAGGTAGGCCTGTGGGGGTACGTCAGCCAAAAAAGGTTGGGAACCATTGTCTAGATCATAAAAACGCACAATGTCATCTGCAATTATTTAACTTAGTGGTGTTCCCCTTTAAGCTTACGTAAAGGTCATACTTTTTTTTAAACATTAAATTTAACTTTAATGGTGGTTAATAGGCTTTAAGTCTCAAATGCAAAAGGGCTGGCAGCATTTCACATCATTTCATCATGGTGCTTAAAACGAGGAAATATCAATACCGCGCCTAGGAGCAACGACTCCCAATTCTCATTGGTGAAGGACAGGATTTCATGGTCAAAATCAAAGTATTTCCTCTTGCAGCACAGCGAGAGATGGTAGAGCACTAAATGAGCCAAATCCACCCTGCATTTAAAATTAAAATATAGCACAAATTAGATGATAAGAAACAGGTAAAGAAGACATAAAACATATACTTTTACATATTTCCGAATGTTTTCCAACATTTGTGTGTCTAGTTTGATATACCACATTTTTTTAATTACATTTTGCAATATCAGTCTGTGTTGTGTCTCTTACTAGAATTGGACTGTATGTACTGAAAAATGACTTTTTTCTTAAAATCTGATTGAAGAAGAAAAACAAGAAATTAGCGTTAACGCCTGATGTTATTTCTATAACCACTGTGTAAACTTTAAGTGGTTAAAAGGTTTTGCTGTAAACATCACCAGGTCATGGGTAGTCTTTGGATGGTCTCTGGCCCCTTTGTACATACTGAGCACTGGAACTGATAAAACCTATAAACAAACACATGGGAGAAAAATTCAGAAAGGCATCATGTGACTGTGAAGTCATTTACTCTGAATAAAAGTGTATTTTTCTCTTCCTTGATGAGTTATCATTTGTCATTTAGTTTCAAAAACATCTTAAATGTCTTTCATTTTCATCCTCACTTGCACAATCTCTTCTTTTAAAGCATATTAGCATTTTGTCCAAGTTTATTTTCCACCTTGCACACTTATCATTTAGTCCAATTGTATCATACACACTGTGCCCCCCCCTTTACTTGCAGTCTCTCTTCTCTAGACATTTCATCATACAAATCAATCTGAATTGGAAATAAACAGACAGGTGTATCTGTTTCCTCGTAAGATTGTGTTCTGGGTGACCCTGAAACTCACACCACAACAACATTACGTGCATCTGTCCTTCTATATGCTTGTGTTCGCTGAAGGTCATTGAAAAAGATGAAGAGCAGACACAGTATGACGGCGGCACATGCTTGCTATTCCAACTGTGAAGTCAGTCTTCACTCTTCCTCCATCACCTGCTCAGCAGATGTTGTACCAATCCGGCCTCACTCTCCCAGACTGTCAATCTAAATCTAATCCCTCCTTTTTTTTCAGACAGGTTCGGCAATAACACGGTGTCAGGGTGGGAGTAGAACTCAGTCGGCTAACACAGATGGTTAATGACAATAATAACTTAATGGATGGATACATTTTATTACACGCGTGAGAAGCAGCCTATCAGACTGCACTGTGATCAGCAGCTTGCGTATCCTCCCAACATCATATCTGAACTCCTAGCAGAGAGGCGATATGTCTGCTCTGTTGTCTGTCTCTGTCCCTTCGCTCTGAGTGTGTGAGGCGCTGATTGTCCTTGTAACACAAGTCAGTGAGTACATTAACATGCGCACTAATGATTTAGTCTTAAGCTAATTAAGGTAATTCTCTGACAAGTGAAGCTGTCATGTAGATGTCTTCATCTGATTATCTTAATCAAACTGGAATCTTCTACTTGTAGATTAATCTCTTAGTCAATTGACAGAAAATGTATCAACAACAATTTTGATAATAGAATAATAGTTTGTTTTTATTGACATTGACTGGTACCAGCTTCTTAAATTAGCAGTTTTTCTGTTTTATATGATTGTAAACTGAATATCTTTGAGAGTAAAGATGTGAGGTTTGTATGCACTGTATGATTACTGTATAAAAAGACAATGAATTGTTGTTCATCAAATTCTTAAGGGGATTATTTAGAATGATTTAGTGTTCAAAATGTACTTATATCTTATATTTACTTATTTACTTTGCTTTTAACATTGTCTTGGTAAAAGATTAAAAGATTAAAAGTATAAGTATCATTACCCATAAATCTTAAATGACCAAATGTGAGAGATCAGTGCCAAAAATCTTAAATGGTGCTGTAAAAAAGCTGATATCAGTCAATATATTTGGAGTAGCATGTATTTATTTTTACTCTCAAATATTGATATCTGCTTCAAAATCCAGACACACTCTAGTTCTACCAAATATTAAGATACACTGAGTTTTGGTGTCAGAATGTGTGTCACCTATACCAAATTCCTACCAGACTTCTTTTATATTTGTAATGACAAAAATATAATTGTGAATATAAAGACTCCAGAGCTTTTTACAACAATGCTCAGTAACGCACCTGTCTCCATACAGTAATGGCTTGGTTAGACACTGTGTGCAGGCCTCGTGGAACCACTGACCACAGCTTCCACACTGCAACATCTTCAGGTTCCACCTGCAGTCCGACATGAAAACATCAAGAGACTTTAAATACGTGAACGAATACATGTGTCTAACATTTGTCACCAGACTATTTATGCTTTATTGAGGGAAGACTGAATGCTGTGTGCCAGTTCACATTTTCTGAGATGAAATGTGTCTTCAGGTGTAAACTCCTTACTAAAGATGCTGCGGTAATAGGCAGTTTGTTTTAAGCAAAAGAGTGCAACACAAGTAAAGCAGTAAAGCATGGAAAACACAGCAAATGCATTAAAAGATTAAAACATAGTTTGATGTACCATTTTTTTTATTGACAACTCACCTGACAGTATCTGAAATGATGCAGTAAACATCACTCATATATCATTCCAAGAAGAGCAAGCTCAAACCGCTAATACTGTCTGACACGTCTCATTTGCTGCATGCAATTTGCAAACAATCCGCAAGATGACTTTGAGAGAAAATGCCTAATATTAAAGAGCATACACAAACAGTACATTCAAACTTAAACTGGCCTCTGCAGTGTCACTCACTCTCCAGGTCCGGCACAGTAGCAGTAACACTGTTGCTGATTGGTCAGATGCTGCGGGTCCCAGTCTAAAGACGACAGCTGGTAGGGAAGCCGGAGTTTCATAAATTGCATGAGCCGGGCGAAGCGTCCCCGTTTGAGGGCCCCGCCTCTCTGAAAACACAATTTTAGGACAGAACTGATTGGCTGGTGACCCCTCAAATCACTGTCATGTCAGAACAGCGAGGGAGACGGATCACATTTGGTGGGGAGAAAGCAATTCGTCTCATTTTATTGTAGGTCAGCTGTGAGAGATATTGTCCGAAGCGGCGGAAGTCTGGACAATGAGATATGGACATTGACCGATTGACAATTAACTGGGTCCTTTCTCATCTCATATCTACAGAACTGGAGCACATGCGATTGATTGACTTTAAATGTACTTCTCTCAACTTCAGCGTAATTTTTCAGCTTCATAACTATTGATTCTTCATGATTTCTCGGACACAATGTAGAACATCTAATATTGAACTCAATACTGAGGGAATTAGTGCGCTTTTGCCTCGAGTAAACCCATTTTCTGCTGTACACAACAGTATAGTGGCAGTAAAGCCTGATGTATTCCACTGGAGTTCTTCCATATTACACACTGAATGTTTTTTCCCCGGAGTGTGAGACAGAGAGATTAGCAGCCTGACCTTGGTTGAGACTGCAAAGACACATTGCCGACATATCCACGAATCGCTGTCAGCTTCCGGTTCGATGGTTGGCGTGTGGCACTCTGGATGATAACCTGTAATGGGAGGAGGAGGCAGAGCGTTTAATTCGTGTTTTCAAGACAGACAGCCGGAGTGACAATAATGGCAGAGCAGCTCCACGTTTAGTGCTCTGCTGGTTTGTTTCAGCAGCATGCAAAACATTTTACTATACTATTTGCATCTAGTATGTTTTTTCTGCTTTTTCCCTCGAAACAAGCTGTCAGCAACCCGGTTTGAGCTGTGAAGACATGATGGTAAAATCTGTTGCTCTTTCCTGCTTGTGCATCCTGGTGCTGAGTGTTTGTGAAACTTCTACGCACTTGCACTTTCGTTTAATGTTGTATGTGAAGAGTTCGACGCCAAAAGGCTGTTTGCACATCCATCTGCTGGCGGAGGAAAGTTTCTTTGTGCTCACTTTAAATGAGGTTTTGAATGTGTGCACATTAGAGCATGATTAACATGTTTAGAAGCCAGTGCACAAACACTGAAAGTGGACTTTACAGTTAAGTAGGAGACATATTGCGTTCAGAAGTTAAACTTTTCAAATCGACAATAGTTTCATATTCATAGAGGTTGGGTGTTTTTAATGAGGGATAGGGAGTAGGTGTGATTTTGAATTACGTAATTCAACTTTTTTTTGGTGGAAAAAACAAAAACATAAATTATAATGCATTGCAGAGTATTTTTTTTTTATCTCTTAATATATCTCTGGAGGTGATCTTCAAATTAGCCCAAGCAAACCTCTCATGTGGCATTTAAGTCTATGAAGAAAGTTCCATGTCTAAGGTTATCTCATTTTCATTCTAGTCAGGATGCAGGTGCAACAACTCATATCTATCATTTATGATAGGGTTTTCTGTGCCGTTGTTATTTTAAGAGCAACACTGTTATTTACCATACTGTGTCAAATCTTCAAGGTCAGTGCAAGAGGTGGTGGTGAGCCACCGCTTGACAGCATATGATCAGGCGTGCTTCCTTACCGTGGCGACATTTAAGACAATTTATGAGGGGTTCTTTAAGAGGCGGAGCGTCACAAATACAGCAAACTTCTTCCACTCCAGCAGCGACTGAGGCAAACACAGAAAGACAGAGAGAGGCAGGGGAGGGGAGGAAGTTAATGTGAAAGAGGAAGACAGAGAGAGAGAAAGAGAGAGCAGTCAACAGCATTAATTTATGTATATTGATTCACATCCTTGCCACCTCATTGATTTCAGTGTCTCCTGCACCCTTTTAGATTTCACTTCATTTGACGGGCGGATATTCAGCCTGGTCCTAACAAGCGTCCAACTTCCCCCTTTGCTTGATGTAAGGTGGAGTGGGGGTGCCATTTCCCTGGAGTCATTAGTCTAATAAATTCATAAATAGACTCTAATATACCAATTACATCTCAACGTGCCCCGATCAGAATACTCTGAGCACTCAGCATCATAACCTTGAACGTGATAATAATTTCGTCTCTGCTTTATTCTTGGATGACAATTCACAGATCCTGAGGAAAAAAGGTGCAAAAAAATTTAAAGTTTTAAGCTCACAAGGGGAAAGAATCAGAAAACTCATCCTTCAGCTCCTCGAGCAAAGTTTCAAAGTGGAGACAAACACCTTTTAGTTTGAGTTCAGCTGAGCATTTGTGGATTCAAAAACTCAAGCTATGAGCATTTTCTTAACCCAAGAAATACAAAGTGCTCAGGAAGCTATTTACTCTTCTAGCTGAGGGGAAAGAGAGAGAGAGAGAGAAAAAGGAGTTTTTCTTACATGAGTGGATGTCCTTTCTCAGTACCCAGAACTCCGAGTTGTCCTCAAATCTCACCAGACAACATTGCTTGACTCCGTCTACCTGAGAGGGAGATAGCAGGTGAGCAGAATGATTGACAAAACTAAATGGAAGTCTTTTCAAATCCAAGTGAACACATACACACACACACACACACACACACACACTCACAAGTCTCTTTCTGTCACACACACACTCCCACATGCACTTACTCTTTTCACATTGCCGAGGTACAGTAGTCCATCACTCCATCGAGCCAACACATCATCTCCTTCACTTACTCCCCCCATCCTGAGGAGAGAGACAGAGAGGGGAGTGAAGAGAGAGAGCAGGGCTCATGTGAAATGGAAATCCGATTTATTCGCTGAATACTTTGCTGCCATTGCTGACAGAGGGGTTTATGGCCCCGGCGTTTCGGCTGGCTCTCAGACAGGCGGGCTTCGGTGCAAAGGGGTTAAAATCCCCCCTACTCCCCCCCGCCACCCACCCTCCTCCTCCTTTTAGACCAGAGCATAACGACAGCCTGTATCCACCACAGTGAAAGATGAGAGTGAGTACACAACCAGAGAGCAAGACAAATGATTACTGCACACATGAAACCACACACACACACACACACACACACACACACACACACACACACACACTAAAACACTGCATGATGACTGCTGCAATACAGTTTGATTGAATGAGCAAAGATCACTGTGCAGCTTCTTGAAGCATCTGCCAGGCACTTTGCTGTTTTCTTCTTCTTCTCCCAACATCTTGAAAAACTTGAATAGATGCATGAAATGACTGTGCAGGCATTATCTCTGCACGTTGAGCATTTGTTCTAGTGCATGCACTCAAGTCAAGACAGACGCAGGAGACATAACAGTGTACGTAGCCTTTTGTGAATCAAAAAGGCAAATTGTACAGTAAAGCTTGCCGGTGAAGGGTACCTGTCAAGTCGAACTCCTTTCCGTCGGGGTCACAGTGATTCCTGGGCAGGCTGGACATGAAATGCTCTCATCTGCTGTGGATCTCCGCTGCCCAATTACTGCCTGCTCCGATGCGCAGCCTGCGTGTTTGCAAAAAGTGGATGATGTGCATGTATGTCCCTGTCTGTGCCAAGAGCCTGTGTGTGTCAGTCAAGCCGTCAGAGAGGAGGAGGAGGAGGAGGAGGAGGAGGTGGTGGTGAGGGGGGGAAGGCGACTGGCTGTCCGTCCGTCTCTCTGCTTAGTTTGTCCGTCCTCCGTTATGCCGTTTCGTCATGTCCCCGTCGCTTTTGCTCCCCTATCATCCCCCCCCACCCCCCTCCTCCTCTCCGCCACCACCTATTGATGCTATTAAGGCGGGTTTGTCAGAGCAGCACCGGAATCAAGCCGCCAGAGACGCCATCATCCCTGCCTCTCGCTCTCGACCGACTTGTTGTGACGCAGACATAAAACACCGAGATAGAGTGGGAGGGAGATACTGATAGAGGTGGATCCAGAGGTGGCGGAGCGGGGGTCCACGGCGAGAGCACCTTCCCGTCTGAGGGACTGACCCTAAACCGCTGTGACAAGGTGGGATTGTGATGTCTGGCGGGAGGAGGGAGGGAGGGAGGGTGGGATGGCGGTGCGCTAAAAGACAGCGGAAGCAGCGCGCTCAGCTACAGGGGCCAATTAAGTGGCCAATTAATGAGTTTAGCCGCCTCATTAATTGGTCTCAAACAAGAGGGACCAGCCGAGTTTAGGAAAACCCGTGGAGGAAACTTTTCAAACCCGAGAAAGCAGCGCCGAACACTTAAACTTGTCTTTATCTGTATTGATTATTAGTCTCTGCCTTACCAAACTTAACAGAATTTTGGTGGTGTGTTTGCTGAGGGGGGGGATTGGACATTACACCATCTCTTCTGAAAAATAAATCCTCTTTAGAATAACATATCACTGCGGGTGCTATACAAATTCCGCCTCCTAAACAAATTCATACATTTTCTTGCAACAAATTACACAATTAGAACATTTGGGAAATAACGTCTCCAATACTCTTTGCTGAAAATACTGGAAGCCAACTCCAAAGTGGACAAATAGCCTACCACATCTGCAGGACAGATGTGACATCCAGAGGGCCATCTCCTCTTACATCCGGGATGTAATTTAATGTGTGATGGAAACTATTGTTCACGCAAAGCAAGCATGGCTCTGATTACAGTCATACGTCTAAGAAAACAAACAATGCAGACTGTTTTTCTCAGTAAGACCCAGAAACAAACCCAAAAAAATGCACATTTGAATATGGATCAAATTACAGAAAACATGTTTGCTTCTTTTAAACAAAGACACACATGAGGCCAGATTTGTTTAAAGAGAGTCTCACACACGTTATTAAATTATAGCAATGCTTAATTAAACATAGATCATACTCACAGTTAAGTTGCTTTGGGGGGGGGGCGCTCTGGCTGCAACCACCCGTGCCCAATTCAAGGTGCTGTTTGTTTATTCTCCCATGTTTGTGTCTTTTCTTGTTTATTGATGTCTTACACATTACTCACACCAGTCAGCCGTGTGGTAACACCGCCGTGCGGATCAAAATGGCCCCTGGCAGATTAAAAAGTGTTAAAGTGCCAATTTCCAACTGTTCCCGCTAGGTGGCGAGCAAACACAAGGACTACAACTGCTGCAATCAGTCAGCCAGTCTGAGGTACGTTCAGGGTCATTAAGTTCAGTCTGAAGTAAAGGCCATTCTCTTGATTCTGATACAGGGGATGATGTGATTTTGCAAGATAAATAAATAATAAATAAATTCTCAAAATGTTGCGTTTTTCCCCCTCTTTATCCTGGACAGTTGTGTCTCCTCAGGAGTCTGATATGAAACAGAAATTCCCTCTTTGGTTGAACTTTCACAGCTCATGCAAATATAATGAAAGGTCAGAAGTAGAACAGGCATTAAAGTGTCCCAAGCAGAACAGGCTGGAAAGCAGTAAGATATCAACCTTGAAATTGTGTGATGAGATGTATGTCCATTATATCAGGTATATGTAGTCATGCATTGTGCCTTTGCATTGTTTCTGGTCATTTTCCATGTGTTCATCCTTGCAGCAGCTGAAGCAGGCAACAACAGCAACATGTCTAATGTTAGTTTGGCATCCTAGTAAAGACACCAATACCACAGTGTAAGCATACTCCATTACAAGTAAATGTCCTGCATGCAAAATGTACCTTACAAGTAAGCATTTATGCAGCATTTTAGTGTAACTGGTTAAGGTGGAGCTCATTTTAATTTATATACTGTTATTGGTGGAGCTCATTTTAATTTATATACTGTTATTGGTACATCTAATCTATAACAATGCATCATAGCCTATTTAATGATTATTATCTTTTTTTATGCATAAGATGCTTTTCTGCAAACTGACTAGTGATTACTGTACGGCTGTTAAATACATTTAAAGGAGTAAAAGTATAATATTTGCATGTAAAGTGTAGTGAATTTGGGGTGAAGAGGTTATAGCACTGTCATTGGCAACGGCGCCGGTGTATGCATGCCTGCAGGGGTGCGTGCGTGCGCGCGAGCCGGCTGTGCGGAAATGCGGTCGTGCGCGGGACGTCTCTCCGGTCCCTGAAGTGACATTTCCCCGGAGGAGCTGGGAAGCCGGTGTGTGTTGTACAGTATCCTCACACTGTGTGCCACCCAGAGACACGGAGCTGTTGCCTAAGCGCTGAGTGCACAACATACAGGAACTGCGACGCCCCAGAGAGAGAGAGAGAGAGAGGGGAGAGGGAGAGGGGAGGAGAGGAGAGGAGAGGAGAGGAGAGGGAGTTTACAGCTTGTCCAAAGTGCGCTATCAGCCGCTGAAGTCTGGACAGACGAGCGGTGTGGGGACACAGATATAGGGGGGAGAGAGAGAGAGAGAGAGAAGAAAGAGAGAGGGTGGAGGGGGCCGAGGCGGAGGACGGAGCTCCCTAGTCGTAGTCGTCGGTGACGGTGGTACAGATGGGTGCGACTCTCCTCAGCTGAGCCGGCCACCGATCCAGCAGCACCAGCGGTCACCCAATGCTGCCTGAATCCGGCTGAGCACAGTTGGATAGCCCGCATCCTGCGAATGACACCTGGCTATTAGTAAGTTGAATTACAGCTTCCCTCGTTTCTCTTCAACTATTTTGTTCATTTTATAGCCTATTTTTAAATTGCCAGGGCCTTCATGTCATTGAGTCACTCACAGTAGGAAGCAAATGTCATCATCTGTCACTCGAGCGTGTTGTAAGAGGAGTGTCAGCACGCACAAACTTTTACAGCCCTCATACTGTCAGGCTTTATTCTCATCATGCAGCCTACATTGTGACAGAAGCTGCCATTAGGACTGAACATAACTGTAGCACCACCCTATGGCTGCATTTTTTGTGCAGAAAAGGAGTATTATGGGGTGTGACTTAACTGTAACCTAGTTACAGCTGTATGTGTGTGTACACCTCAGTCATATGTGCTGTTTGCTTTGGTCAGAGTCAGTGAATGGCAGGCATTCAGACTTCTACATAGCCGTTGGTCAGAGCATAAACTGCACTGTTTATATGACTTGTTTTCCCTGCAGGCCTGCGTGTGTCTTTTCCTCTTGTGGAGACTGCAAACTGGTTTCTTAAGCAAGATTATAATGAGCAAAATTAGAAACCTACAGCAATGATAAATAAGAGAAAGTGAGCCTTGCACAAGTGCTACAACAATGCAGGAGTCCAACACAAAAGCACAATGGAAAGTTGGGAGTGCCAGCACATTTTTATATCACACTCGAGGCATTTTAGCTCCCGCTCTTTCTTATCCAGGGCTGTGAGAGTCGACAGGGGGTCTTCAGGGG
This sequence comes from Dicentrarchus labrax, assembly GCF_905237075.1. Taxonomy (NCBI): domain Eukaryota; kingdom Metazoa; phylum Chordata; class Actinopteri; family Moronidae; genus Dicentrarchus; species Dicentrarchus labrax. The sequence continues at coordinate 4,239,982 of NW_026136707.1, read as the reverse complement.
ATTGATTCTGTGGATTTTCAGATACAGCATTTAGACAGCCATTCTGCAGGTTGTGCTCACAGAGTCAAAAGAAACTGCAATGCACACATTATTTATCCACATGTAATGCACTGCACGCTCAAACAGCTGTTTCATTATTAGGTTCAGGCTTGCATCACTGTGTAAGAGTTCACATTTCCATAATAGTGCTTACACTGTATCAACCTCCGCATCTTTTTCCCTCCTACACCTCTCTTCCTGAAACACTGTTTACTAGATGTCTATCTACATGGCAATCCAAATACCAAGAAGGGGAAAGGGAAATGGAAGGAGGGGTTACTATGCAAATCCTGACCTGCTGTGGGGCACAGTGAATGTGTTAAACAAATTAACCACGAAATGGCCTCCAAGCTTACTGTAGTGTGTGCCTTTCTTTTAAAATGACTTGAATTTGCACTCAAAGGTTGCTGCACTGTTTTTGGAAGTCAAACGATGCCTGATACACTGTCTAATGATGATCTTCAGCAGGTTCGGAGTATTTACTTACAAACAGAGGCTCAAACACTGAAATTAATGTGGTTATACATTTATTGGAATATATTTCTGTTCTAATTAGACTGTAATGTGATCGCAGAGAGTTCAGTGTATCCATCTTTTATCTACCTACAATAAATGTCAAAGTTCAGAAATGTGCATTCAGGGCAGTTCAAAGTGCTTTACATGAGCCATAAACAGGCATTTAAGGATGGCATATTAACTTCTGATAAACTTTTGAATACAATGTTGCACAGAACGAGGACTTTTGTCCATTAGAAAGAGATCTTTTATTGGTCAGTATGAACAGGAGGAATGATTATAGCAGGCAAAACCAATGTTCATATGGGTATCTGGCTATTAAGTCTACTAAGAGAGACTTGAAAAATGTTAAACCTAGTTCTTAAGATGAGGTATAAAAGAAATACATATAAATAGCATTTAAGAATATGAAAATAAAATAGAAGATAAAAATACGCTATAACTGAATATTAGAAAATAAACAGGATAATAAAAAATACAGTGCAGTGTAGGGTATGAATTAGTAAAAAGTGTGAATGTAATAAAAGGCAGTGACAAACACAGAAGTTATAAGCCTCAATTTTAAAGAATTGAAAGCTGAAACAGACCCCAAGGTTTCTGGAACTTTGTTTCAGAAATGTGGTGCACAGAAACTGAGCTTTCCTATGTTTTGTTTTGGCTGTAAGAACAGAAGCGGACCTGTCCCAGACGATCTGAGAGGTCTAGTTGGTTCATATTGTCCAGCAGCGGATCAGAGATGTATTTTAGCCCTATATCAATCAGTGCCAATAGTAAGACAACGCTTTCCTGGTCTTAGTGAGGACTCTATACTACTTAACCTTTCTGGAGGGATTTATAAGGAGAATATTATATTGTGTTATTTTGAGCACTAATGAACATGTTATCACTTATTTAATCCTAACAACTCTCAAGATGTTTGCCTGAACGACTGCCAAAGAGACCGTGAAACACTTCTTTTCTTATGTTCATCCTGTCTGTGGCAGCTGGCACCATGCTGCCCCGTAACATGCGAACAGGTGGTTGTGACCTGCCTGGGGTGGAGTCGAGCGATGTGCCTCTCATTGGCTACCGGCCCTTACTGCCTGACAGCATCATCCCGAGCAACCAATCCAGGAGGGGGAGCGGCAGCGATGAACTGGACTCTTCACAGGTGAGGTTTTTTTTGTTTGACCCCATTAAAACACATCTATTATTTTGTCACTGGAGCACGTTACAGAGTGATATAAAGTTGTACTATATTTCTCACAGCTTTGAAATTCTGTGTGGTGTTATTTGAGTATTGACAGTCTCATACTAGCTACTTTATTAGTTTTTCTTCTGTTCGCACAATGAAGTGATATGACGGAGCTTCTAGGGGATTAGGGGAACTTTTTATTTGTCATGGCTCTTCTGGCCGACACAGCTAACAGCATTTAGAGCAATCCTCTGTGAAACTGTACAAGCTGCGTTGGACCATCGGTTCCTTGAATAAACAGCAGATGCAGTCGGCTGGTTTTCCGAAAACCCTTAGGGAATAAAGTCAGTGTGATACAGACAGAAAGGAAGATGAAGTTGGCATGTGTTTGTATTTACAGCTTTTCCACCAGGGCAACCCAAATGCTGTTAGTTTCCATAAAATGTATAAATTCAACCAGCTACATAGAGGACATTAAACCATTTTTTTTTTCAAAGGAATATTGGTACACAGACTGGAAACAGTGTGATAACACTGTAGTATTAAGTGTTTTAGTGATCGTGATTGCTTGTAATAACAGGATGCTTATAGAGAGCCAAAGTCAGGATGTCACATCCAGGTTTCCAGCTATCAGTTATACTTTACTACAAACCACTACCACTTGCTGTTAAGGCTGAATATTAGAGGGCTGTGAGATAATCCAAAAAGCACTCCGTATTTTACCTCACATTTGGTCTGAACACAACATTGGCCTTGTTTAAATTTAATAAGCTTTTTCCTGCACTTCTTTGCTTCTTGTTTTGGGAAAGCTCCTCAACTTTTGTGTGCCTTTTATAACTGGAATTACTCCAGGCTAACATTGGTAATATGGACAAAAGTTGAACTAAAATTGAGGAAGTTGAGAGGTTCGTGGCACAGGTCTCATTTCCCACGACCTTTAACCTCGGTTAATGTTTAGAGACTTGATAGGTGAGGTTCGTTGAGCCTTATCAGAAGCTTTTCAGATGGTTGCTGTGTTAACTTTACACATAGTTAGGGCATTATTTTGAGGTTTTCTTTTTGAGAACTGTGAGACTTCTTATCGCGAAGTATCATTCGTTTAGTTTTTGATATCCACAGACAGATGTGGGTGGTGAAAACCTCAAGAATAGCTATATTTTTTTTAATACATTTTTCCTGAGTCATGATGATCTATTGACCAACTTTCTTGCCCTCGTCACCCATGATCTGCATATGGCTCTTTGGTTTTACTTCACACCAGCCCTCAAGAAACTCCTCACAGCTAAAAAAAGAAGTTGCACTGACTCTCTTTCCGTATGAGCAGACTTCCTCCGTGCTCGTGTCACATAGCGGCTGCTCGACCTCGCAGTAAATAATGCATGTGGCGGTTCGGCCAGTCGATGTGGTGTACACCTGCTCTCCCTATAAACAGTATCCAGTATCACAGGCCGTCTCCAAGGACAGTCTGTCGAGTGAAATCCAATATGGCCACTTGCTCATTCTTTAATGAGGGAAACTTGAATGTGTGAGTCAGAATGCATGAAGTGGCAACCTCGAGTGAACAATGAAGCTTGTAGGTGAAAGAAACAAATAAGGTTTTCAAATTCAGTTTCATTAATTGAGATGAAAATCAAGCCTGAAACACAAAGCATGGTAATAGAAAATAGATACTATTTTTGAGCCTATTTTCTTGCTTGGTGGATGATAATTTGCCAAATGGTAACAAAAAAACAAATGCAGATACAAAAGATTAGACAGCTGAGATATAATAATTAATATATAAATATGAAGTCTGTTTTCAAACTAAAAATCTCCTCTCTAAACTCACTATTTATGGATATTCAACAATTACACAGCAAGAAATGTATCATAGAAAAGGCATGTTTCTGTACTGAATACAGCCTCAAGAGACCAGAATGCAGATAGAGCTACAAGATATTTTGAATAAGGGGCCGAGCTGTTATAAACTGGTAACTCAAATGGGGTCAGATTTCATGAGCAGAGTCAGTTGGAATGATTCACTGATGTGGCATTCGTAACTTTATAAGATAGGTCAGAACAGGCAATTTGTGACATGTTCTTAAAAAATGTTTTGATCCCATTGACTTTTTCCATTACTCTTTTCTCTATCCTTAACACATGACATAGAAATGCAAGCAGCAAATCATTCACCCTTTCCCAAAGAGAACAAGGCATTGTGTTGTGTACTTCACTTCCCATGACAAAACTATACCCTCGTGCGTTCCACTTACGGCACCAATAGATACACTAGCTGGCCAAAAGTATGTAGACACATACTTTTGTGTCCTTTTGATCTAAGGGTGTTTGCATCGCTTGGGCTGGGGCTATATTAAATTCAATTAAAAAAGGTCAGTCTTAACAGATACTTTTACTTTTTTAGACAAGAGTGTGCTTCCAACTTTCCCCATTTTGGTGTGGAAGAACATGACCGTCTTGCACAGAGCCCTGACCTCTGACACATTTGGGTTTAACTGGAACACCGACTGTGATCGTCAGGTTATGCTCGAAAAGAATTAGTAGCTTGTTGAGTTCACAGTTTGATTAGGTTTAGGAAAAAGTCGTACCTGACAAGTCAATACTGACTTTTGGTTTCACAGTACTTGAACAGTGGTCTCCTGGGTAAAAGTCCTGTGTTTGTTTGATGCATCTATCCACCCAATTTCATCTAAGCACAAACTTTGTCACTCTTAATACTACTGCTGGTACTGGACCTTTATACAAACATGTATTTTTCAAGGTGAGGCAAAGTGTGACACAGAATCTTCTAGTGGATTGACGGGTCTATTATACGCTTTGGCGTGAGACTGGGCTGTTGGTTTGTAACGCAAAAGCATTTATAGTCGCCCCGAACGGTAGCACTCGAAGGTGGGGTGGAAATCCAGCCATCATAGAAAGCAGGGAGACGCAGTGTTGTTTAATGGAGCACATCCTCAGACAGTCTCTCCTGGAAGTCGTTTATAGTGTTGTACTTCATTATACGCACGAAATGTGACAGAAATATTTGTTTCAAGAATGAAAAAAGAGAGCTATTGAGAGAATTGCAAACCCTGACTCCTTTTTCACCTCTGCTTAGCTGGCCATCATGATGTGAAGTGGGCGTGAATGTCAAATTGTCGGTTTCGAAAAGTTACAGAATTTGCACAGCCCCCTCAATTGTGACAGCAGAAAGATGTGTGTGTGGAGGGGGGGGCAGTGCTTCAGCGGCACCTTGAGCCAGGTTTTATTGCCTAACATCAGTGACACTAATGTTCTTGTGGCTGAATGGAAGCAAGGCCTGCAGCCAGATTCACAAAATCTTGTGGAAAGCCTGAACCTGAAAGAGTGGAGATGGTTATAACAGCAAATTACTGCCCATGGTTTTGGAATAACATGTTTAACAATCACAAATGCATGTAATGTTCAGGTGTCCACATGCTTTTTGCCATATATTTTACCCCCATATGTTTAAACATTGCTTGGCTGGCTACCTAGTTACTGTATACACCCATAATCCACTTTTGACTGACAGGAACATGGTAATATCTGTTTTTCTGGAAATTTTTCTGGAAATCACTCACTAAAGTAGAATTTCCTTCTGTTTCTCTGAGTCTGAATTTGAATTAGACAGGTTAATGCAAGGTTTTCACACTGAAAAGTCAACTATTCCCTACAAACTAACATCACAGACTGATGATATCTACAGTAACGGAGTAATCGTATCCACAGGAGGATTTCTTCCCTTTAAAGCGAATAGAACAGCTTTGACTTAAATGCCACAGAGTTTTACTTGAAAGAGAGTAGATAACGGGCACCAAGGGATACATAGATGAAAGCGTGAGAAGAGGAGCAGAGAGAAAGATAGGAAGGAAGGGGTCGGGGTTGTGGGCCACTCAAAAAACAATGGTTATCTTTAAATAAAGCTTTAGAAGATGTATTTATGACCCCCTGTTCGGTGGAAAGACTTGGTTGTAAATAAGTGCGTCAGTGGTTGTGTGTATTTGTTCAAAGTCAAAGCTTTTTGGCACAGAGGAAGTCCAACTACTTGGATTTGTTTAAAGAAAAAGGTTGGAACTGGTTGTTTTTTGAGACTGAGGGGTGAAAATGGAGAGTTGACTTCCTGCCCGTTGCTTTTCTGGTGCCGTCCAATAGCTGACGTAGTTGTTCAGGAGGAGAGGTTAAAGCTGCCTGGATTTGCGATGGAAGGAGAGGGGAAGAAAAATAGCTTCGCAACACGACAGCACGTCCTGCTTCCTGTGTTTGTCTCCACTTATTATGTACTTCCTGCATGCAGCTGGGGGAGGGGGGGCTTTAAGAAAAAGGATGGCTGGAGGGCCCTTAGAGAACATCCCAATTTTTCATAAGAATATAAACAAAGTGTCATATATGGCACCAACAATAGTACATAAGGGAAAATCTGTATTTTACATTCCCAAATACCAGCTGCAGAGTCATTTTTGTAAACCAGAACCAACTCATGCCACCCACCACCGTGTCCCATCATGATGCTTATCCACCAGCCTTTGAAGCAGCTAAACTCCAAATTACACACACCTATTACTTTGAAAAGTTTCTCAGAAGAAAAGGCTGGTTTCTCTGACCCAGATTCAGCCTGGATTCAGGAAGCAAACCCAATTGACGCTCCACTGGATACACTTCTATCTCAAGTATCGCAATATACCAGCGCTGTCTGGAATAAGGAAACAGAGGAAAGGGCTAGATTTCTTTGTGTCTGTGATAAAGGCCCACAGGCTCACTATGCTAAGGCCAGACAAGTGACTAGCATAAGAATTCTAAATCACTTTTATTCTTTTATAAGCAGTAAGACTTTGCCCTGGTGGGGACATTTTACTATCACATAAATAAACAAGCTAAGACTGAGATTGTAATTTAGTATATTTGTTTTATCAGCACATCTATAATATTTCATGAACCAAGGTGTAAAGTGTAAAATGTAAATTGTGGATTGTATCAGTGGGTTTCAATATTTACACCTCAAGACTCAAAATAAATAAAGCTTTTACACATTGTGTCTAGCAGGGCCTAATGATAGGTGATGCAAGGCTTTCAGTCAGAGTAAATACAGTTTACTTTGTGTGTGGTCTGGCTTTTTAGGATGACTAATGCTCATTAGCATCATTATGACACCATTAACAGCTCCAGTCCTAGAGTAGTTTGAGTAACATTTTGCAATTAACATGTTTTTTTGCAAACTTTCAGTTTTTTTCTGTAAGCACATTCCTTGTAGTTTCAAGTCTGAGGACCTGACTTAAGGATGAAATTGTATTCTCTGTATACTTAAAGGATCCAATGTGTCATATTTAGGAAGATGTATTGGCAGAAATGGAATATAATATTCACAGATATGTATTCATTAGTGTAAAAACACCTGAAATAAGAATTGTAGAAGATAGCATTTTTGCATCTTTTAGCTCATTGTTTTGGTTTCACGGCCCACAACTTTATTGTTTTAGATGTTTCACCTTTTACCTTCAACCTCATCTCCAGCTGCACCAGGCAGGACTGAGAGTAGCAATAAATGCTAATGCCAAGCTAATGGTGCTCTGTGTCTGCTGTTATAGAAATAGGCAACTGCTAGATAAAACATTAACCATAACAACTTCATAAAGAGATATGATAAATATTGTATTTGCAGCCTGTTCCACTGCCCCAGTGGCCAAAAAGAAATCAATAAATACTCCTTTAATCACTGACCTTACAGTGTGGGCTGTGTGTTAGCTGACAGACTAATAAGCGAACTGCCCTCACACACACACACAACTGTGAAAGTCTCCACCTAGTTAACATGGCTTCACTCTGCGATGTCATTAGCCCCTTAAATAAACACAGCTTGCTTCCTGGTTTAGTGGCTGTCTGAACATTTATTACCTCTCTTTACGAGACTGCAGGCTTCTTACTGCTCAAACAGCATGGCAGGCCAGGTAAAATACAGTATGAAGGCTGTCCAACTTCTACCTGTTATTAGATATTATGATTGTTGTTTTGCTTTGGGTTGTATTAAACAGGATACTCAGTTAAACTGGTTTATCTGCATGGGAAGGTCATATACAAAGACAAAGAGAGCAGGAGAGGAGAGACTGAAAGAGGGGGTATTGTTCTGGAAATAGCTTCAGGGCTGTGTCTCTCAGTGTGAGTGTGTTTGTGTGTGTGTGTGTGTATATGTATGCAGGCAAGTGCCCATTGATGAGGGTTGGATTTGTGTAAGCAGTGTGTCTGTGTGTGATTTTCTTTTTCAAGCGCACACTGTATGTTTGTCTATGGGTAACTAAAAAAAACTGACTCACTCAAAATGAGTGTTGTGCTATCAGCTTTAACATATGCCTATCCCTGTGTTTGTACTGAGTGTGTGTGTGTGTGTGTGTGTGTGTAATGGGTGTGTCCAGGTGATGCAGGCTTACGGGGCCGGACTTAGCTCCTGCTTCAGGTGTGTCTTTGTGATACATAGCCACAAGACGTAGAGAGGCAAACAAGAAAGACGTAAACACACAGATCTCGGTTGACTGACGGTGAAATAAGAGCTGATCAAGAGTAGAGAGAGAGAGAGACTAAAGAGAGAGCGACAGATGAAAGAAAATGGAGAAAATGAAAATGCTATTAGTACCTTTATCCTGAAGATTTCCAGGAAGCTTAGGGATCGCTACCTGTCTGGACTTGCTGAAGACAAGGTAATTTGTGTGACCATTTTCTTCCTTTTTTCGTGTGTGTATGTGAGCTTGGACTGGTTTCATGGGAAAGATAAGAATCACAGACAGATCTCTCTTAAAGCAAGAGGAGATAGCACGTAGAATAACAGGTTCAAATACACACACTATGTAATTCAGTGCTGTAGGATCCTTTTTAAATGCAAGGAGTGCCTGCTTGCAGTGTTGACCTTCGGCCAAGTCCAGTCAAGGTAATTTTGAAAGAGGCTAACAGAGGCTACCATATGTGTATTACGACTAATTACACCATAGGTTAAACAGGGGGAATAACAGGACTCATCAGGCACTTCTCCTGTCTGTATGAATATGTTTCTTGAGTCATATGTGGTCTAGGCATTTGCATATGAGAAAGCTAACAAGTCATTAAGTGCAAAATGAATTCAAATGTAAAACATGTCATTAGTTTATCTTTTTTCGGACGCTATTAACAGTCAAAAGGGCTTAAAAGATGTTGTGTTTTTGGTGTATTTGTTCTGATTGTGTTTCCAAGGTGTTGCTCATGTTTTTTTTAGATACAAACTCTTGACTCACAGCAAGTACAAACGTCTAAAATGGTCTAGGGATTTCGCCAGACAAGCAGGATGACTTCACACAGTGTTTTGCTCATGCATTTTTTATCATGGAAAGTCACAGTTGCGAAACTATCAGTGTCAAGAGCCATGTAAAGTTATATTGATCAGTATAGTACTTAAATGCTCAAACTGGGGTCTAGATGTAAATAAAGGGCAGGCCCCACCCACCACCAACAATTCACAACACAAGATTGTCACTCTCAAATTGGTTGATAAAATCCTTTACTCTGAGTAACTAACATTAGACAGCAACTAACTAAGTTATTCATGTTTTTTTTTAATGCTGTCAGAGATTTGTTTACATCAGTAAACCATGCTTATATAAGTGAAACTCTTTAACTGTACAGGTATAGATGTGAGTATGCCTAAAAAACAAGTAAACATGTGAACAGTGGTGGAAAGGGTCTCAGATCCTTAACGTTTTAGGGGGCTTTGTAGGCCTTTATTTGGATAATGGTAGCTTGAAGATAGACAGGAAACTTGGGAGAGCAACTAAGGTAACTTAGTTCAGTGGTTCCTAACCTAGGGTTTAGACCCCTAAAAAAAGAGTCACAAGATAAATCTGAGGGGTTGTGAGATGATTAATGGGGTAGAATAGAAGTAAAAACACAAATTTCTGCTACACACATCTTTGCTTTTTGTGAAATATTGCATAACTTTACCTTTTTGGCTCTCAAGCGATGTAAAATCTCAGTCTGTAAAATAACTAGTAACTACAGCTGTCTGATGTCTGTGTGACGTTTTATAGAATGGAAATAATCTGTGTTATTACTTACTTTTCACCACTGCTCTTTACACGCATTAAATGCATACAATACACATTAAAAAATATGTGTAGCTTATAATGTTAGCAAACATGACTTGGGCTGTGGAATTATGCTATTTTAGAGCCATGTGTGCGCTTATTGATAAGACTGAGCACTAATGCTGCCAAGACAAATTCTTACACATTGATTGTACTTGGTCATAGGCAGTTTAAGTGGTTTTAAGGCTGCATGAAGGCTTCATTTTCATCTATTTTTCTTCTTGCACACGATAAAAGAAAAAGTTATCTTTCTGGACTTTCAGGGCCCCGTATTACGCAGCTGAATTGTTCATCTTGAATAACATTAGCGATGCATGTCAGCCAAATTCAAGTTCAAGGCAAAGATGTACGGAAACAGAGCCGCAAGATTTTTAAATAGAGTTGCGAGATTGCCTGTGGGACACAAAAATAAAACTATCTTCACTTTTCAAATTTGTTAATGTCTTTGCTGATTTCTGTTAAGAAGTTTTCTCAGATTTCATTTTTCATGTTTGCTTCCATATGGAGGTCACACAGACTAAAGATACTGACACTGACTGCCTCAGAATAATACTGCTGATTTACTCATGTGGTATAATGCCCTTTTCTAATAAGACAAACAAGCAATTTTTGTCTTAACGCCTGTTTTGTTTGCTGCTCTTCTTCAGGCAGACCCCTCACCAATGAAGACTACGTGGTACTGTCCTTTGGATCTGGTAAGGCCAGCTGTGTTAAACATTGTAACATGCAGGGGATAATGTGCCTGTGAGTCAGTACCAGTATAAAATAGGGTAACTGTGTCAGGGACTTTCCCTGAGGCTAAAACTGGATCGTTACAGCTCCATGTAGCTGTGAGAAATGAGTTCAAACTTGATTTTAAGCCTTTTTTTACACATACATGGATATTGGGTTTCTCTAGTAGAACAGTATATCTCAGAATATTTTAATGAGGCTGTCTAATGATGTAAGTCTGTTTAGTTCAGTAAAAGGATAAGGTTAAATTTAGTACTTGGAATCAGCAGTAATCACCTTTCTTTTGACCAAATTCTTGGCTCACAGATTGAAACAGATTATTCCTCCCAGTGTCAAGTATCTTTTAAAGAATCTGAAGTTCATACTGATTTTCATGCATTCTTCAACACTTGAAATTTGTCTTAATCTGATTTCTGTGCTCTAAAGTCCACTGTGGTGGAGGAGGAGGAGGATGGAGTGATCTACACAGTGGTGGTCAAACAGCAGCATAGTGCCCCCAACAGTCCGATGGTAAGTCGTGTCTGACTGACTGGACACAGTGCTTGAGATGAGTGAAAAGGCCTCCTGTTTCCAGTAACATTAACTCTCTCTTTTCCTTCCTGTCTTCTTCCAGTCAGCGATTTCCCGCTCACAGTGCCTGAAAGCAGGGACAGAAGAGAAGCTGGTGCTCCACCTCCTCCACTCATTTTCTTTGGGCGACTCCTCCTTCATTACCATCTTCCTCTCTACCTATCGATCCTTCACCACCACGAAGAGAGTGCTGGACATCCTCACTGACAGGTAGGAGAGGTTTATCTGATCAGTGCAATTATATTTGTAGTTTTTGTCTGGTATTTTCCAGACAGGGTTTTTTTAAGACAGAAAAAAACAGAAGTTTAAAAACTGGTATGATAGCAGCTCCAGCGGCAATGATGCACAGCAACCACAGCAGCTGTCAGTATCCTGTCTGGCTGGGTTTGTGCTGTGTGAAGCGTTGAAATCTCAGACTGATCCTATCCTGTGAGAGCTTGGGTGGAGGAAGACAAAAAGCCAGCCATGCTAGCAGCTCTGTGACAATTAACTGCTAACATGCTTTTGTTTAGCAGGTATAATGTTTAACATGTTCATCCTTTATGGTTTAGTGTGTTAGTATGCTAACACATTAGCATTAGTACAGCTGAGGATGATGGGAATGTCATTAGTTCTGAAGGTATTTGGACAAAGTCAAATTTTGACCTGATGATGGTGCTGGATGAAAAGTAAGGTGGATCACTAGACTGATTGCAATTCATCCTGAGGGGAACATAAATGTCTGAACACATTTTGATGGCAATCCATTAAACATGACATGAATGACATTTTACTCAACACCACAAATGTCAACCTCATGGCAGCACTAGAGAAAAGTTAGTAGGATTCATTGAACTGTTAATGCCTGTACAAAATGTTGTGCCGATCCATTTTGTAGACGTTGAGATATTTCACTAGATGTAAAAAAAACTTGAAAATTCAGATGGCACTAAATGAAAAGTGTGCACAAGGGAACACTGTGCATATCTGTACCAAATGTCATCCAGTAGTAATGGAGCCACACTGCTTGTGTACTAAATACTAAAGTGCAATTAAATGGTTACATTAGAGTCAGCAAAACTGGTTAATCAATTTACTGTACACCTAATTTTCATTTTCACAAGATAAACAGGTGTTAGTTTTGCTTTTGCCATTTGTCTTCAAGCTAGTGTAATTTAAACAGAAGTTTCTAGATTAATTACATAGCTTAATTTAGAGACACTTGCATAATACAGGAAGCACCTGTGTGCCTATTTTTGAATAACTGCAGCATAATTCAGCAAAAATACTTGCTTGTGCAGGTTCTTAGTTCTGTTATAAAGTCTCTATTAAATAATGGAGGCATTTATATCAAACACCTGTTTGGAAAGTTCCTCCAAAGAAGCAACACTAAGGAGAGTGAGTTTAGACTCCTGGCAACATGCTCAGTTTACACGTAAACATTAGGAAAACAGTTTTGCTAAAAAGCATCTTGAGAAAAACCAGGCCATAAATAAAAAGCTCAAGTATTTTTATGACACAGTAGATGCACACAGTTGAAGCTGAATGATACTGATGTTTCTGGTTTTTTTCTGCTCCGCTAACAGATTGGAGCACCCGCCTGGGGACGGCGAGAGGAGCCAGACGAGACAATCTTTCAACAAGTGAGTTTTTTGAAAATGGCACCCAATATTTCAGCAGAACTTAGTGTGACATGTGATGTGGTTGTGTGTGTGTGTGTGTGTGTGTGTGTGTGTGTGTGTGTGTGTGTGTGTGTGTACTGAAATATATGTGTGTAGCTGTGGGGAATAGCTACATCTTCTAAAACAAGGTCATTAAACAAGTGAACCTCAACAGAAAACACTGTACTAAGCTTTAACTACTGTTCAGATTTTAAATGTAGACTGTGGAATTTTTGTCCACCTGACAAATTGTTAGTATAATGTGACGACCTGCTTCTTGTTCAAGAAATATGAAGATGTCAGCTATCGTTTCCTGCACTTCGCTGTTGGCCAGGATTTTTTATGACTCATTGCAAACAGGCTAACATTCAACCTCTGTTCAAATAAAACAATCTTGTTCTTTTTCTTATAGACTCATCTCTAAGCTGCTTTTCTTGTCTAAATCCCTCAAGATCGTGATTTCTTAGCAACTTTTTAGATGTGTTTGAAAATATCAATATATTCAATCAATTCCAATCTGCAGCTTGTTTATCTGCTTACGGCAACCTGCATCGGCTCAGGGTTTATACCAGAAACAGATGCCCCAGATGCTAAGTCCCACAGTCTCACACTTACCTTCACTGGATCCGATGAAAATCTCATGATTGATTTGCAAATTATTCTTCTACAAGGCATAAGTTGGTTTCTGATGCCCTGATGTACCTACATAGCACTACAAAGAAATCTTTTCTTCTCAGAACTATCTGGCACTCAAGCCTAAAAAACGATTATCATGTTTCTGATGTTGTGACCCATAAAGTTTAGATCAACATCGCCCAAAGCCCTTTAATGCTGAATCAGTATGAACATCAGGGAGGAAAATTAATTTATCTCTTTACCATTTGTCCTCCTTTTTGCAGAGCGGTGTGTACAGTGTTCAGCACGTGGCTCTCTGAGTATCCCGAAGATTTTAATAGTTTGGGGGAGCCCTCTCGCCTGCTGCGCCTAGCTCCGCTCCTCCCCCAGGACTCCTCATCTGCAGCTGACCTCCGCGCTCGCCTCCTCAGGATAGCCGAGGAGCTCAGCGAGAAAGCCCTGCTCCCTGACGCCCACAAAGGTCTGTATTTTAACTGGGATTTAAATGACACAGTTAAGGCCTTGCCAGATGAGGTTTTCATGTAGAAGTAAACTCGTCTTCTTAGTATAAATCACAAACTGGGGCTGCAAAAGACGGAAAAATATAACACGGTTGTGGCTTCCTTTATTAGAGAAATGGAACAAAACTCCTTTAGAATGCTATTTTTCAGAACAGTTTTCTTCTGTACCCGGGAGCACGTGGAAGGTTGTTTAAAATCCTTGAAAATTTAATCATTTTACTGAAATAGTCTGGACACTACAGCTTCTCTGTTATTAAAGCCAAAGGCGGTCATGGTTGAAATAAATTTTGCTTGTTGCTTTGTGGATGAAAATGTAGGTCTGTCTGTCCTTCGGCCCACCACTTTAGTACAGAATGAAATATCTCAACAACTATTAAATGGATTGGTACAGACATTTAAGTCCCCCTCAGGGTGAATTCTAATAACATTGGTGATCAATGCTGTAGTGCAGGACATACAGAGTATACCTACTTATTTTTCAGTTAAGTATATCCACTAAATCCCCTCTGATGAGCGTCACTCAGTAGCGTTCTGTGAGATTTTTTCCCCAGGATGGCGAAGGCATGACATAGTTGTCCAGCTTTCGTGAGTGGATGGAGTTAGGAATAAAGAATACTTCATTAAAAAATGCATATTTATGTAGTTATCTCACCCGCCTCACCCGTGGGCCAGTACTGATTTCAAAGTCTGCACCTCTTCTGTGGTTAATGTTGATTTCATAATGATCCTTACTCCCTGATGTCAAACAGCAGAACTAAACTAAACTGAGATGGTTAAAATAGTAAACATTACACCTGCTAAACATCAGCATGTTAGCGCTGTCACTGCTTGTTACCATAGTAGCATTAGCATTTAGCTCAAAGCACCACTGTGTCTTAGTACAGCTTCAGATCCACTAGCATTGACTCCAAACTTGTTTTGTCACATCCCCTAATCTTGAGGTCGTGAGTGAAATATCTCGTTATCTGTATTATATTTAGATTTATTTCCTCATTCGAAATTTTCTGAGATAACTAGACCACCATTCCTGGAACAAAACAGCTCTATTACACTGGACACAGTGAAGTGAAGAATCAGAGCAACAGATCTGAGACAAACCGATTGCTGCGACGAAAGGATAGAAAATATATAACGGCTCTACAAACAAAGGTGTGTTTTATTGAACAGCTTTACCCTTTGCAGATCAAACTGGTTTCACCAGCCCTCCTCCTGACGCCTCCAAGTTTGAACCCACCAGCATACTGGGATTCCCTGCGGCACTCATCGCTGAGCAGCTCACCAAGATAGAGACAGTGAGTTCTCTTTTAAGCCTGAACATGTTTTTGATAGTGGCATAAAGCAAAACATTGAGTAATGATTGAATATAATACAGTTATCAGACTGTGATTTGGTTTACAGAATATATTTGTATGCTTGCATTGCATGGTTTAATTGGTTATTTTTAAGAAAAAGGCTGTTATTTATGGATCTATATGCTGTCACTTATCAGGAGCTGTTTGTCCGTTTGGTCCCGTACCACTGCCTCGGTTCGCTGTGGTCCCAGAGGGATAAGAAAGGGAGGGAAGGCGTTTGTTGGTCGGTCCGGGCCACCATACGTCAGTTCAACAAGTTGGCCAATTCAGTTCTAGCATCCTGCCTGTGGCCGACAAAGCTGCGCACCCAACAGAGAGCTCGACTGCTGGAGAAATGGATCAGCGTGGCAGAGGTCAGTATACAAAAATCAAAGGTCACTGCTCTAAAACAAGCAGGATTGTGTGCCATTTCTTTAAGCTAGAACTGAAAAAACAGTACGTCAGTTGGGGTTTCAAATCTTCCAAAACCCTCAACTGTGCATTTTCCTACAGTAAACCCCCATTAATCCCCTAACTATAATCCTATTCTGAGCTCTGACTATGCACATACCATCACAAATTCACAGTCTGCTTGGTTTTTGCTGTGACTGTACTCATAATTTCCCTTTAATCAATAGCTGAGAGCTAAACGCAGTAATGAGGTCTTGATTTACGATTCTTTTTCTGGACAGAGCAGCAGCAAATATTGTGCTTCCTCTATTTGACGGCGTTTTCTGGCCAACCACTTTTGAAGAGATTGTTAAGCATATTTTTACACTGAAAGTAGACTTAAAGTTCCAGTACACCTTTAGGAAATGGAATAGGAAATGTACTCTGCATGAACAGTGCATACCAGTAATGTGCTGATTCAAAAAAAAATTGATGTACAACCTCAAGGCAAACAGCAAAGGCTTGAATCTACTTAACATTTTTCGCTATTATACAAGAGAAATGTAGATTAACTGGGTTATGTAACAGCATTATGGTTGTTATGAATCGGTTTCTTTTAAAATATTGACAAGCTCACAGCAACAACAGGATTAGCTCAAACACACAAACACAAACACACATAAACAGATCCTGTCCTTGGTTGTTATGGTCACGCAGTTTCATTCCTTTCCCAGCCTCTTTATCTGTGAATAAAACACACATTCTCTCCAGTATTGCTGTAGAAAGCTGCATTTGTCATCACAAACGCACACTCACACACACACACACACACACACACACACACACACACACACACACACACACATACACACACACATACACACACACACACTCTTTGGCAAAGTCAGGTATCACTGGTCTGCTGCCAAGCTGGCGTCCTGAGCTCATCCCAGGTTTCTTTTGGGACAAACCTCTTTAGCAGTATACATTATTCAGCGCCTCAGGCCGACACTGTAATTTAACACCAGCCAGATCCACACCCACAGGTGACAGTTACAGTGTGTGTGAGTATGTGTGTGTGTGTGCATGCAAATGAGGGTATTCATCTGTGTGTGTGCTTTCATCAGGAGTGCCGAGCCAGGAAGAACTTCTCCTCGCTGTATGCCATCGTGTCTGCCCTGCAGAGTAACCCCATCCACCGGCTGAGGAAGACGTGGCAGGACACTGACAGGTCTGAACAAGTTTTTAAAAAAGCATATAAAAAGTAATCAGGGCTTTATTGCCATATACACAGAGAACCATTTTCACTGAACAATGAAATTCCTAGTTTGCTGCAACATGACAATAAACATTAATATAAACACGCGGTTTTTATTGACCTCTGCTGGTGACCAAGGAAAAATATTGAAAGATCTTTAACTGTGTCATAACTTGTTTGAAGTAAAAATATGGTATTGTGCACGTTAGCACGTTAAATATGTATTCTTCAGCCACCCTACATAAGGTATTATTCTAATTGTAAATGTGAGGTGTGGTTAGGACCAGGAGGACAGTTTCTTAATAACTTCAAACAGCACTACAGGCAACTGTTGTTACCCTCGGGACACTTTATTTATTAAGCACCAAGGCAACCTTGTAAATAACTCTGTAGTCAACCTCGTAAATAAGCAGAAGTAAACTCTCTTTCCTTAATCTAGACATAAAAAATGCCACTTCAGCAGTGTTGTCCCCTCAACATAAACCCAAGCCATTTTCAGTCACGGCATCCTCTCTGAATCATAAATGAAGCAAGCAACAGACCTAAAACAAACAGGAAATTTCATGTGCATTTAGTGATCAAATAATACTTGTTTTTGTAAGTTTCCCTGTTTAGAAGAAAGTTTAGGGTGACCAAGATGAGGTTGTAACATTTTTTAAAAGCACTTTCAAAAGACATTCTTTACTCAATTTTCCCATCGGTCGCTGTCTCTCAAACCTCAGTATCCAATGATAGTTTGCAAACTCTTCAAATCTGGCGCGTACTAAATATCTTCAGTACAGTAAATATCAATGATCTTTTACTGTAAACTCACTGTTTGGGTCACTTGACAGGGAAGCAGTGAGGAGATACGAGGAGCTGTCAGAAATATTCTCAGATAAGGACAACTACTCACAAAGCAGAGAACTCCTGAAGGAGGTAAGTGTCTGTCAAACTACAGAATGACAATGGAAATGTGAAAAAAACTGTATATTTTGTGGTAAAAACAGGAAGTCATGCTAAGATCATTCACATTATACAGAGCAGGTTCAGTGAGAAATTTGATCTTTTATTTATGGCAAGCTAGGTTCTACTACTGACACTGCAGTAAACCTGTTTTGTGCAGTATAAAGTGAAAGGTTTGAGTCTGAATGACGTAATTTTATGATATCTTGTCATTTGATCACTTGTGTGTGGTTAATGATAAAACTAACTGGTTGTTTAGAGGCTGAAGGAGCAGTTCCTTGTGCTGGAAAGCTGCCAGTTTGAACTCTCGCTCAGGGTTGCAGTGTTTGAGTGCAGTTTTGTTTCTGGATTCAGATTTCAGCAGCTTTTTTCTGATGTGTTGGACTCGTTTCAGGCCTATTTTTACTCGGATCTGTGTTGTTCTTGACTGTTGTTGGATGCTTTTACCGCTTATGTTTTTTACCGCCTCGCTAAAAAAATCTTCAAAGATGCTTTTCTCTCTAACTTTCTCTCTGTCACTACAAACACTTTGAGTTAACACCTGTGTGTACCAGATGTAACAGTGCACTGGGGAGGCATAAACTTCTGAAGCATTTGTGTTACACTCAGAAAGAAAGGCACTGCAGGTCTTGGTTTGGACTTAATTACCTCTGCTTGACTCAATGTCAACACTGTTTGAGACCTGATTTTTAGAAATAACTGTTTAAAGACCCAGTGTGTAACATTTAAGAGGATCTAGTAGCAGAATTGGAATATAAGAGGTGTGTTTTCATCACATGAAAACAAAAATCATGTTTTCATGATTTTATGATGAGCTGGTTTTTCTATGGAAGGAGTGGGGTCTGAAACCTAAAAGCTAATGTTCTAAATACTACAGCATGTTAACCATTGTTAACTGCACTGGCGTGCTAATGTTTGCTATTTAGCATAAGGTACAGCTGAGGTGGATGTGTGTCATTAGTTTTGCAGATAGTCTGTTATTAATTAAAAAGTTGAAATTCAAATTTGTGATTCTGGGTATTGTGGTAGTGACGAGCGAGATACGCAACTAGAAACATGGGTATTATAAAATAAATAAAACAAAAGCCACAGTGAAATGGATTTAAGTTTTGTTACTGCAAAAACAGAAGCAAGTAGTCTATTATTCCCTGGACCATCTCGACTACAGTCGGGAAGCATTGACCAGGAAGGTCGGAGACAGCAACACTTGATGACAACCCTCGATGAAAAGTCAGAAGATCTCCAAAGTTGTTAATTCATCCTGTGGGAAACATGTTTGTACCAAATTGACAATTCATCCAAATGATTTTGAGACATTTAACTCAAAACCACAATAGTCAACCTTGTGGTGGCACTAGAGGAAAAGGCAGGCCACCGAATCACCTAAATCCATCAATAGTTGTCGAGATATTTCAGTCTGGGTTGACCAACATTGCTACCTCTAGAACCACACAGCTATCATGGATAAAAACAACATAGTTTACATGCTGACTGCAAGCATACAGTGATATGTGTTAAGCCTCTAACTGCAGCTTTGAAAAACCATGTGACACTTCTGCACTTTGACTGATATCGCACATCCTGGTGACGAGCATCCCATGCTTGAACAGCAATATGAGAGTTAATAAACGTGTCTGTCAAGTGCCACTACTGGACCACATTTGTTAAATAGCACAGACTGAAGTCGAGCCTTATCCTCAGCTGAAAACAACATTCAGTGGTAGAGATTTATGACTCCTTTAAAGACCAGAAACCAGTCTCATCTGGTTGAGTAGAACTGCCCTTATTCTGTCAACACTTTCACTTCAGTGTGAGACACCCATCTAAAGACGTACATTATATTTAGTTTGCACTGTGTCAGAGAGTTAGGGAAGTTGGCAGGATTAGCTGTGTTTTGATTTGCTGTTATGGTGCAGTGCAGGCATCAATACTTTTGCATTAGCTGCGATTTTACCCATGATACCCCCAAAGGAATTCATCCAAACATTTGCTTTCATTTTGAAAGCTTCACTTCGAGCTTTGATTCCAGAAAAACACCATCATTTTCTGTTGCCCTTTGATTTTTTTTTTTCAGCACAGTTGCTTCCCTTCATCTCTCAGCTTGTCTAAAAATGACTACGACTCGCAGACAGAGTGTAAGATGAATGATTCAGACTAATAAAAGTTTGGAGAAATTATTCACAACACTGTCACTGAAGCATTTAACAGTGTAACAAAACACTTTATCATATATCATGATGATTAACAGGCTATGTCTTCCTGGCTAATGTCAAGCTGTCATGATAGATCTCTAGCCTGAGTAGTGTCAACTTTGCTTTGTTATAAACATTTATGAAAATGAATTAATGTTCATGTCAGTTGTCGTGGCAGTATTAGGTTTATATCTAAATGAATGTACATTTATGGTACTTTTTTATGATTTATAATGGTATATTTTTATCACCCCTGAATATTATTATAAAATAAAATCTAGAATCAAGCATTGGAAATTAGCTTAGGCTATAAATGTCACACATTCATGAGGGAATATTCCAAGTAAAAAAATAAATAATAATAACTTGCATTGAATGTAAAGATTAAAGATTATTAACCAGAGTGTCTTTCAGCTCATTGTTTTGGTTTTATGGTGCACAGTTTCACTGTTTAGATTCACTCTCACCGCTCAGTGCCATTTTCAGCCACAACAGGCAGGAATAAACCTCCTGTACTCTACAAACCCAGCACCAAACGACAGACAAACACAATTAGCAGCTAGCTGGTCAAGAGACAGATATTTCCCGTGGGAGTTGGTGTAAACCAGATCAAATCTCTAAATGAGAATAAATACTGGAATTAAATTCATCAGGTGGCCACAAACATGACTTCAAATGAATCCTGAATGTTGAATGTGGCTCCATATCTGCCGGTTTGCTAGCGCGTTACTCGTATAAACTAAAAAGTAATTTGTGCTCACAGCTTATTGCAGCTTTAAAACCAGTAAATGAACTTTGAACCTGAAAATGTCCTTTCTTTTGTCTTGCAGGAGGGCACCTCAAAGTTTGCCAACCTTGACAACAGACTCAACAACAAACATCTTAACAGGGTAAGTAGATTGGAAATAAAGACTCGGATGAAAGCACTCAGGTGTAAATGGCTGACATTGTGTGAATACGTCTCTTGTTCACACGCACAGTTTAACATTTGTAAATTATTCTCTCTGGGGTGTCAAATCATTTGGGGTCACCAAGACATTTCAGATAGTTACTTAAAATGACCTCAATATTTGTCACTGAGGCAAAACTTCAGATCTTCAAGCACATAAAAAAAGAGCAATTTTCACTATCTTTATAGCCCGCTTCTGGTGTGCATACCAATCATTTTAGCCTGAGGGGTTGTACACCCCCAGAAGCCTTTATGGGAGACCTTGGAAAATGTAGGAATGATGTAAGACCCTGCAAAAGTTTCATTAGTATTGTAAAAGTTAAGGGACAAATTTATCTGTGATTAAACTTGCATTCAGAGCTTATAATTCTTATCTTATTGTATATACAGTGTATGGTTAGGGTCACAAGCATGTGAGTAGAATCAAGTTTTATATCGTTATGGTTTTGCTGAGAGCTTAATAATGGATTTCAAACTTAAAGTACTTGAAAATACTGATTTCCTACAAAAGGCTACATTCAAACATTAACACTGATGTCACTTTTGCTAAGCGGGGGGTGGGGGGTGATTCAGTGCTTTGATGGAGGGTTGTAAGGGGGATCGACCAGCATGCAGCAGCAACAGTGGAGCAGAGGGGCTGTCAGTTGTGTGTGTGTGTGTGTGTGTGTGTGTGTGTGTGTGTGTGTGTGTGTGTGATGTGCTGAATCCTGATCATTTGACAAATAGCTGCAGGCGGCTGCTCTGAAATCCCTCGCTGTGTGGGCTCTTTACAATGTGAATAGAACCCTATGGGGAACGGATGAAACACTTTTTTTCTTTTTTTTTCACACAGTCCACCGCCCAGGGCACCGTGCCCTACCTGGGTATCTTCCTAACAGACCTCACCATGCTGGACACAGCAGTCAAAGACAGATTGGATGTAAGTTACTCTCATCTCTATCAAGGGGAAAGCTGGTCACAACCCCTGAAAGTTGCTCAGTATTTTACAATTATAAAACTGACATAACACATCCTGTCACTTCCTTTGCAGAATGGCTACATCAACTTTGACAAAAGGAGAAGGGTGAGTGTTGCAATATGGATCAGTGTGAGAGATAAAAGTTTAAATGTTATCTATTTTAACACTTAGAATAAGAGACATTGCATGTAGTGGATGCTGTCACACTGAGTGCTTTTAACAAGATCAGCAGTGGACTAAGCTTCTGATTCTGCAGCGCTCACATAACAAGCAAGGTGTGCATGAGTAAGAACTGTAGCACCCTGACAAAAAACCTGTTAGAGAGAAGAACTGAACAAAGTATATAAGCTTATTGAAAGAAGAGAGATACGTGGGATAAGAGCATATTAGAGCGAGCAGTGGTAGGGTAATATCTGAGGGAGGAAATGATTAAGAGGAGGGCGCTGTGAGGTGTAAGATGAGAGGAAAAAAAGAGCTGGCACAGTAATACTAGATCAGCCAACATGGGTGCTTTTTTTTAATTATGAAACTTTGTGGTGATATGCCTCTCTGTTAACAGGAATTTGAGGTTTTAGCTCAAATCCGGCTCCTGCAGTCTTCCTGCAAAAACTGTGTTTTCACCGCTGACGAGGCCTTCATGCAGTGGTATCAGAGTGTACCTACACTAAGAGAGGAGGAAAGGTAAATAAGCTTTGCTCAGTTACTGGTTAAACAAATGTCTTAAATGCATTCAATATGTTAAAGACACAAACTAAACCATATTTGTTGCTCTTAACTCTTTAATGAAGAATTATTTGTTTTGTTTTCGGTTGTCTATTTTAGCTATAGACTGTCCAATGAAATTGAAGCACCTGGTGAGCCAAGCCCCCGTGGCCTTACTCCAACAGTCATCATCACACAATGCTCAGAGTAAGCTATATCGAATGCTCTTACACATACACACACGTTCACAACACAGGCAATAATAAAATGTGAATTAGGATTTAATTTGGTCATAATGAGCAAATCGTCAGACTGTAAAAACCTCTGTGAGGAGCTTTCTAAAGTCTGAAAAGTATCTCTGATAAAAGAGAGCCCTGTGACAGATGTGGGCATTGACCAGGCAGGAAGAGTCTAATGAACGATATTATTAAGTTGCATTATGGCAATGTTCTTGACTATACAATGGAATAAGTCAGCATATCTCGATTTTGATCATTCCTTTTTTTAATGTATCTTACAAGTCCCCCAATTTTATGGAAATTCAGTACTAAATCGCTGTATCACCAACTTGAATCAGTGATGGCATGATTGGTCCTTTAGTCCATTACCTAGTCCACTTAAAAACTTAGCCGCAGCAAACAATTTTAATAATTAATTATTTCAAGACAAATTAATTGCTTAACAAAAAAAGCCAAACGTTTACTGATTCCAGCTTCTCAAATGTCAGTTTTTGCAGCTTTTCTGTGTTTTCACATCATTCTGAATTGAGTATTTTTGAATGTAAGCAAGTTAGTGTCACCTTGGTCTCTTTCTTGACTAAATGATTATGAATCCATGATAATAAAAAAAAACAATCATTAGTTTGAACCTTAATTTGAATGTCTTTATATATTTTCATGTGTTGACAGCCTGAGTACCTCCCGGACCAGCCTGGTTGGAGACAGTGACAGCCTCTTTGACTTTCCCTCCCCGGTCAATAATCTGCTGTCAAAACTCACAAAGGTATATCTTATACTTCTAGGCCAACTTTGCATTAATATCAGCTCCTTTCACAGACGCTGTATGCAGGAGTGAGTTATTTATTGTAGTAGTGATGGATAGTGACTCTTACTTTGATTAGATTAAACAATCACCTCCTTGATTATCATCAGAACCGTTGTTTTTATTTCTATCGCAGCACATGAGATCTCCGTCTGTGTCCTGTCTGGATGTTGACACGTCTCCTCCAACCAATGAGTCTACCCCGGCCACGTTGACTCCATCCACTCCCACAAAATCGCACCGCCGATCAGCCTCCTGTGGCAACAACCCCCCCAATAACATCCAAGGTTCGGGGGCTGACATGCGTATCATCAGGATACGAATGGACCTGCATGACGGCAACCTGTACCGAAGCATACTGGTACTAATTCAAACCATCTGAATATAATTTAAAGCAGCAGCTAGATTGTAGAAAATGCTCTGTCCCAAATTATCTGCGACAGGCTGCACTTACAGCCTTTCCCATAATGATAGTCATCAGAATCAGATCCTCAGGATACAATGGACCCAAGATATCATTAGTGCAACTCAAGATGTCCTAGTGTCATTGTTATTCTCCCCTCTCCCCTCAGGTTACTAGCAATGACAAGACCCCCACTGTGATCAGCTCTGCCTTAGAAAAGCACAATCAGGACCCAAAACAGGCGTCCAGATATGAGCTGATCCAACTTCTGCCTGAAGGAAAAGGTAAAGATGTGCTACCAGTGCAGTAAAAGGAAAAACTAATTCATTCTGCCCACAACACTGTTAATAGCAGCACTATTAGTACACAAAGTACACTGTATTTCTTGACCAGTGGTGTATTTTTGTTATCCAAATGGAGATAAATCTAATGTCATACTAGGAGAAAATCATCACAGGGTAATAAAACTTTACACATTTCGATGAAAGTTCCACAGTAAATCTAACCTCAGATGAGCAAATGGTTACTTTTTGGTGCAGATCCAGGGATCTTTATTATAATTTTGTACGATTTTTTAACATTTTACACAAACAGATTCGCTTACTTGAATAAAATCATATTATTGCATGAGCTCCAACAGTCAATAAGACGATTGAATGAAAATTAATCTGCAATCTTTTTTTATGCAAAAATGTCAATATTAATATTAATTATGTAATATATATTGCAGCTTATTAAAAAGTGATGACAAGATCCTTTTCTACATTTGTCTTTTTTATATCCTTGAATTTTTTGACAGATTATGTCTTTTCAAATATATATATGTATATATTTGAGCATTTTATATCTTTGTTAGTGACAGTAGAAAGAGAGAAGAGAGTGGGAACACCATGCAACAGAAGTCCCCGCTAGGACATGCTCTGGGGATGTTAATGTTCATGGTCGATGGCATTAACCTCTGGGCCACCATGGGTCCAATGTATGTCAGCTTTAGAGTACTGATGCCATCAGTCCAGCAACTTTGGAGAAGCTTTATTGAATTCTGTCTCTCTTCCTCTCTTAACACAGAACTGGTCATCCCTGCTACAGGAAATGTCTTCTACGCAATGACGTCATCTAGTGTTGACTTCCTGTTAAGAAGGAAAGGCGGAAACACTCCTTTGGGGTCACAGCCGATCAGCACAGAGACGAGCGCCACTTTTCCTCGAATCAAGGCCAAGGGAAGGAGACTGGTCAGGACTCTATTTTGACACCAGATTTTCCTCAACCCAACTTTTTCCACGCAGTTCTGACGTGAATGCAGTTTGAGCTCTTACAAACAGTAAATGTGGCCTTCTCTGTGCAAAACAAGAACATATGCCTTTCTCCCATGCTCCTACGAAGCTTGTTCTACCAAAACACCAAGACCAAATCCTTCTTGTGTTTTAATCAACAACAACATTGCAGGTTTTGTCGAACATTTCAGACCTCCAGCCGCCCTGCTGTGTGTAGAGTGCTGCTGAAGAACAGCGTCACTTTTCCTCTTTTTCCAAACAGTATGCATTACTAATTTATACCCTGAGGAAGAGCAATGACAGCCTTTAACTGAGTAATTTTGGTGCTGGCTCTTGAGTCCCTGTCAGGTAGCACTTGATGCATTTTCATTCTAACTCAATGAATAAGATCTGTTGTAATTGCCTGTAGTCGCCAGGAAATCCCTCGTGGTTGTGTGCCTCAGTGACGTTTCCAAATGTAAGATTGAATTGGTCAGAACTTTTTTGGGGGAAGAAGCGTAATGAAATCTAAATATTAAGAGCCTGTCAGATCTGGTTCTGGTAAACAGCACATGAGAAAGACCAAAAGATACAGTGCAAGTGCATCATTGTAGCAAAACACTGGAGACATATATGTTTTGTATATATTTATATATTTTGTATGTCTGTATGATGTCAACATTGTGTTTACACTGGCAAGGAGCTCTAGGTCCATGTGTCCGAACTGTCCAGTAAATAATTCATCAAGGAAAAATCCATCAATAC
Source organism: Dicentrarchus labrax (assembly GCF_905237075.1). Lineage (NCBI taxonomy): Eukaryota > Metazoa > Chordata > Actinopteri > Moronidae > Dicentrarchus > Dicentrarchus labrax. The sequence goes on along the minus strand of NW_026136707.1, from coordinate 4,213,892 downwards.
CTGCAAAATTTCCACTTTAAAGACATTATTTTAGCTTTGACTCAAGCAGATATTCATTTTACATACACCTAAAAGCTGCATTAATCAATATTTTTATATTAACAATATAAATAATGAATTTAATCACTATTCATATTGTAAAAGTGGCTGCTTGTAGTGACTAACCTAAAAATAATGATCAACTCTGCAGTTCGATGGCTTTTTGGCCTAATTTGTTTGGGTTTCAGGGCCCATTCAGGGTTCATTCTCACAGCTGTTATCAACCCTATTTCCAGCAGCAGCAAAAAAAAAAAAAACAAACCCATTGTAGGCCTATGCTACCTGCCCAACAGAAACTAGCAGACACACTAAGTTAGCGACTTGCTGGTGAAAAATGTCAAACATCTAACCAATAAAAACCTAATATTTTTCTAAGAGACCAAACTAGACTCAAATGAGAGTCATATGCACTTATTTCATGAGATGGATGGAAATATAACTAAAGATAAATATTTCTTCCTCAGCTAGATGTGTATCTAGGCAGCTTTTCACCAGCAGGTTAGCTGTAACAACTTCATAAGGCATTAAAATGTCATACAGCTCAATTTTGATGTTCTTCTGATCCCTAGTAGCTAAAAATTGATTATTGCAGCTTTAAAAACACCTTGCAGCACTTTGAAAAAGCTTGTGGCTTTGCTTCAGTTTATCACTGTAGTACCAAAACCACTGAGGAAGACAGTTAGGAAAATTCAAACAATACACCACCATTTTTAGGTTTAAGGTTTTCCAGGTCTGAACTTTTCAACAGAGCATAAGCTACACTTAATTTATGCAGATTCTTAACGCAGCTCAGCAGGACGCACCTTCCCTGCTGTTTACCTGCAGTACAAAGCCTTAGCTCCAGTTTCATGTTATGAATTAACATGTCGACTTCGGTGTAGGTTTAAAACACACAACCTCTTTGAAAAAAAGTCTGGACTTCGAAAAAGTCTTGTGACCTCTGGTTGTACCCGCTCAGTGCTGGTGAGGCCTCCTGATTGGCTGAGGCACAATCACAGTGGGACCAGGGAGAGGATTCTTCAGATGATGTGTGCTGGCGTTTTTGCTATGTTACTGATTGTTTTAGTGCCTTTCTCTACAGGATGCTCATCTTTCCCATTTTTGCATTAGAATGTATACACAGAGGCAACGCAGTCATCTCCAGTGCTGTGAAGTCTCACATCAAAGCTATTTATGCACTACATACAGGATGTCCTATTTTTGTGGTAATAAATTTACTTTTATATGAATTTCATTGCTTTTGACTGATGTGCTGTAACACATTCCACGTTCAACACAGACAGATACTTTCCATGCTGCTGAGTATCCCGTAAAAATAATTAAAGCTGTCTCTATATGTCAAATACTGACATTTCCATTTTTCTCATGGATAAGGTAAAGCAAGGTGAATACACATCAGCAAAAAAACAAAATACACCTGTTTTAGTCTTTATTCAGATTCAAGATAGCCAGCATCTTTATTGTCAAGCAAAATCAAGGTCAGAATGAATGTATGTGAAATGTGAAACAATCTAAAGCACAAAATAAAAAAGTTCTGAATGTGTCAGAAAAGCACATTTGAAATTCATAGACACACATACAAACCCAGTTAATAACAAACCTTTATGAAACACAAAGTATTAAAGCATTCCTTGCACCTGAATGTTGTCAGTGAAATGTGTGCGTGTGCTGAATTAATCCCACAATGTTCATACATTAAAAATTCCATTAAAATCAGTTTTCATACATTTTCAAGCTTGGCGAGCTCCCTGAGAACAAACCTACAAACCAGATAATGTTGGTTTAAAAAGAAAAAGTCCAAGTTAGCGAGGCAGCACTTATGCAGTTTGCAACATCGTTTCATCAGTTTCAATTAAAAGCGAACCCCGTAGTTATAAAGACACTCGAACAAATGCTTTCATTTGAAGTACCACTTTGAGGCTTTTGTATTTTTCAAAATGAACACCATATTTTCTATAACACCCTGTGCTCCCTGTCACATCTGACTACTTCTACTCCTCCAGCATTGTTCTGTATGCATATAGTTTGAAGAGGGTGATGTAACAGCCCTTGATTACAGCCGATAATCATTCTGAACAAGTGAAATGGTTTTCGTGCCTTAAAGGACCCGAAAACATATTTTCTCAATCAGTTTCTTACTGTGAGCGATGGGGGACTATATGAACATACTATTTTCTGCCAAAATAGGGTCAGTTTTTGTTATTTCATTTAAGATATTGCTGAATTCCTGGGTCACTTCAATTTGATTTTACGAGGGAGATTAAAAGAAATATTATACTGTAGCAAATGTGTTCAAACCCACATGCCAGATGTTATGGTCGTTTCTTTAAACCCAGTTGGTCCACATGGCTCCAGAAGAGTGTCAACACTGGATCGTTCCTCCTCCACAAGCCTCACACTGCAGTGCCGCCGTCCGGTAAGCCTTCCACACCACCGGGTCCTGCAGACACACCGTGCCACCGCCTCGCTTCTCCTCCGCCTCGTTCCGGTTTATGTCTCCCACACACACCCAGCCTCCTCCGTCCCTTGACCCGGCCTCCTTGGGGCTGACAGCCCACTTGGAGTGGTCTTGGCTGGCCTTGAAGGTGAACGTCTCTCCCGGGTTGATGAGCGTGATGTCCAAGACTTTCCAGCCCAGCGAGCAGTCAGAGGGGAGGATGCCAGTGGAGCGAACCCAGAACTGGACCAGGAGGTCTGACTGGAGGGTGGGGGCCACCCAGGAGTGGTACAGGTCTGATGAGGCAAAGAGGGAGGACATATTTTTATTATTTTCTTGCTAGTAACCTGTCTGCATTATGCTAAAAGATATGTTCTCAGTAAGGAGTGTGAATTATTATCACAACTTAGAACCTGCTCACTTTGGCCCATTTATACCTGCAAAAAGAAACTCAAGGTGAAGCTGACACCAGATGAACTGAGGCCAGAACTAATTTTAAACTACTTTTATTCCTCCAAAGTCATACCATTGTCAAAAGAGGCTCCTTTGGCAAAGCTGATGAAGTTGGTGCCATCCTTTGAGGTCAGAGTCACGCTGCGATTGGACACAGGTTTAATATGTGGAGAGATGTGACCAGACAGATGTTTTTTCTTACAGACAGCGGCCAGCGCAGGAACCAGAGAAGCCAAGGACTCAGGGACGTCGCAGTCGTACACATTAGGCTGATTGATCTGAAGCTGCTCTCCTGTGGTGCAAAACAAATTTGATTTAGGGCAAACGCTGCTAACGGCACTCAAGAATCACTCTATTCGTTAAGTACAGTAAATGAAAAGCACTGTCTTGGTGACATTGGTGCAGAGGCACTGCGGCAACTGTGCACAGCAACAGATGATATAACTACACATACGTAACACATAAGAACCATATTTTTTGTATCTTATATGTCATTTTTCTTCCTTTATTTAAACCTTATTTTATCTACATTTAAATTCAGGCAGAAATTTTTCCACATTTCACAAAATTCTCTTACTTCTCCTGCAATAGATTTCTCTGCGTATGATTCTTTGTTTAACAGCATTGTTAGAAAGAAGCCTGAAGACAGACACCATGACTTGATTTCTTGTTTTTTATGTTAAAGGGTTACTCAGGCAAACTTACAAACTGCTCTTATTTTCCTGTTTTTTAAATTTGGTCTGTTATCTGGGGAAAGAACAAAGACATTCCCAGACATGCTAATAAACCATTAACTTATTGACACAAAGGTGAATTACAATATGCGAGTTGTTTCTTTAACTGGCCTTTGTACAAAAAACAAAATGCAATTTATCAGTAACTACAGTGTTTGATTCTAACCTCAACACATCATGCCTCTGCTTACTGTCTTTCCATGAGCTCCATTAGGGCAGCAACTGACGACTACATTTCATTATTGATTAATCAATCCATTATATTCTGCTTAATTTATTGTGTCTATAAATAGTCAGCTAGTTGTGAAAAATGACCATCACAATTTCTCAGAGTCTAAGTTGACATCTTAACTGCTTGTTTCGTCTGACCAACAGTCCAAAACTCAAACATATTCAATTTACAATGATATAAAACAGAGCTGGAACAAGTGAATGTTGCCCATGTTAGCCATGATAACTGCATGTCTCCAGAGATAGCAGTGTCAGCTCAGTCCACCACTTTGGTTCAGGCTGAAAATATCTCAAGAACTATCAGATGGATCATGTGTACAGACATTCATGGTGCCCAGAAGACCCGTCTTGATGACTTTCTTCTAGTGCCACCATGAGTCTGACATTGTAGTTTTGAGTAAAATGTCCCGGCAAATATTGGATGAATGCCATCAACTTATTTAACTACTCATGATGGTGAACATGGTAAATATACCCGCTAAACATCAGCATGTTAGTATTGTCATTGTGAGCATGTTAGCATGGTGACCAAAACACCGTTACCTAATAAATTACTTTTAATTGACCATTAAAATAGTTTTCAATTGATAAATTGGTTCCAGCACTAATTCTATGCAACAAAACATAAAACACATAAAATAGATAACTGTGCTAATTGTGCTAAGTGATTAGGTTAATTAAAACATAAGCAGGGAACTATTTCTGACAACATACCAGTCGTCACATATTGGACAGACAGTATTTATTAACTCAATGTCAAATCTCAGTTTCCCTCATTAACATGCAAATTGATGCTGCAAGGTGCTTGAAAATAAAACGTGATATGGCTGTGATCACTTTATGCTGTTTGACAAAACATTTATGTGCCGTGCGTCCACGTCATCCCGGACACTGTCACACTCTCAACATCCCAGCTGGAGAGGCAAGGATCTGATGGAGCAAATGCATGCCGCAGTGTGAGCGCTGATATCTCTATGGTAACATACCTCGATCTAATTACATTACCCCCGGCACTGCCATAGCAACTGTGCCAACTGCTGGGTCTGCCAGGGAACTGCACAGGCAGCGCGGTGACATGGTGATGACACCTGTTTACGTTGATTATCTTGGATCAGGATCGTTGTTGTGTCAATACCTGACTTGATTATTAAGTACTGGGTGGCGACAAGACAATAATTACTGGAGAAATTCCTTTCTTTTCAAGACGAGACAGCTCTTAAATAATAATTTACCACCTACGCTAACCGCACAACTCGTGATTCAATATCCCAAGTAAGTAACTTATTTTTTGACAAAGGCAGATATCAGTAGCAGTTTTTTATACTTTTATTGAACAAAATCTGGCTATTTTTTTCAATTTCATGACAAAAAGTGACACATATTTGGGGTTTCAGGGGTATTATAATATTCTTGGGAAAGCCTTAGAAAAAGCATTTAGATTCTCATGGGAAACTCTACTGAAACATGTTGAAACTTGTTTTTAATAAGCAGCTCTTTAAGGCAGAGGAACACACCAATCAATAGCAGGGAAACTCTTGGATATCTTATCTGTCATTACAGGTTGAATAGACTGTCTTCACTTACGAACTTCCATTATACAGGCAGGAGATTGATTCATTTGCTGATATGGTAAATAGTATGAAACCTTGATGCTGAATACGTAAACAAACCAATATATTGGCCTAATTTAATTTGTAATACAGTAGATTTTCTTTCTCAGCATTTTAGAGGCTACAAATGTTTAATATATTGAGCGAAACGGACCTTTTTCACCAATATAGATATACGTTTGATAAGGAATTCCTTCTTAATTAGCAGACAGAAGGCAGAGTATGAATCTTCATTAGCTTTCAGCTCTCATACTGTTATTGTAATCTTACACTCTCATTGAATTAAACAGAATTGTAAAGTGTTAACTGCATTTTTATAGCAACTCTGGCTGTGCTATATTTGGCCAAATTGATATACTTACCGATGGTCTGGAAGCGGTCGAGCGGGTAGGTAACACAGATAAAGTTTTGTCCGTTGGGCACACCGGTGCTGGGGTAATAATACTGTCCTGCCTGTTGTACCGGGGGGAAGTGAGGGGTGCTGTGAACCAACCAGAAGCCCTGATTTTTATCCAGCAGGACAACACCTGAGGAAGAGATATTCAAACTGTCATCAAGGGTTTCCTTCCCTGCAAATCATAAGTAAATAAACCCAACTTTGCTCATTTATTTCTACATATTTAAACAGAAATACAGTGATTTTTTTTTACATGTTAATTCTCTGTAGGTTCATCTCTACCAGGGTGACCCCTTTCAAACTGTCACAGTGTTTGCACTTTGTAATTAGATGGAACTTTAAAAGTCCTCACGAGTCATATTGGCTCTCTCCCTTTTTACACAACTTTAAGGTAGTCATTTATTTGGCCCTTATACATGACTTGTGTGGTTTTAAAATCTCCAAAGTTTCTGAATTTTAGCAGTTTTGTTGAAGTTGTTTTTTTAAACTCTTTTGAAGTATGTAAATCATGTTAGCATGTGTTTAGGTACTTCCCCATACAGGAAGTAATGTATGGCTGTAGTATATAAGCCAACAATATAAAGTGTATAGTGAAGCTTGATTTATGAAATCCTTAATTTTATATAGCGACTGACTTTGACATTTTTGCTTTGACATAATTCATACACTGTTGTCGGATCCGTGATGCACTTCTTCATAATCGCTGATTCTGAGTATGAAGTCAAATCTCTTTCAGCCAACCTGCGCTCTGCAGGTATTAGACTGCTCCGGTGTTCACCTTTTGTGTGCCCCCCTCTGCTTCCACTGTTGTCAACCCATCTGTCACCAAACTCCACAGGTGGCCTCTGGTCATTGTAAAGGATATACGCTAGCTCTGTGTTCTGTGGAGAGGAGACAGCTTTTTTTATCGAAATGAGAAGCCATCACACTACATACCAAGCACACAAAAAAAAAGACACACTTCAGATGAAAACAGAATAAAACAGCATAACATTAGTGAGTTTGGGTGTACAGACGTGTGATAATGCAGTTGAAATCACCTTTCCTGCAGCTGTTTGGAAAAACAGGCCAACACATGCATACAGATGAACAAGTACATTTCAGTTCTTATTCTCAGTTTCTCATTCTGATCTAATAATGTCAGGTGGTTATAACACAGGATTTAACAAGTCTATCTATATATAATTACATATAACTGAGAAGTCTTATGACTGTATCATGAAAACAGAAGCTGACAAAAATAAATGACATCTGCTGTTTTCACTGCTGATACTGCTTGAGTAAAATATACTTTTGTTAAATTGTGGACAGAATACAAATAGATCTCATATTAATACCCAGGAAGATTTTCAACCACCATGGGAAAGATAAATCATGTCATAAGAAAAAGTTAGACTTTGCATGGCCATTTCACATGACTCATACAAATATTACTTATATTATAATCCATGAAAAATAAGTAACTGAAACACTATAATAATTGAAGGATGCTGATTTTCACCTGGGTGACCTCCTAGAAAATGAACTCTTGGTAAGACAAAACTGAATTCATAATGTTTAGACTCGGTATTTGCTCCATTTGTGTTACAGACCAAAAAAATGGAAGCAGACCTTTCCTTGTGAGTACAGTTGTCCGACTGTCCTGCCCAGAGCTCCCGTGGTGTCATTCACTGTCCCGTTCCCATTAGTCCATCCTTCACTCCCTTTTTCCAGCAGTAAATACATCTCGCCCTCTTGGAGAGATTTCCTGCCATGTTCTTTAGGCAGCTTGTAGATATAAAACCTAACAGAGAATGAGACAGTAGTAAAGATGTAAATAAAACCCATTGGGGAAAACTGATTTGTGCATGATTGTTTTTAGCTTTCTTGTTAGGTTTCTTGAGACAACTTAACGGGTTAAAACAAACCATAAACTGTATCTTTAAATGCTTGTTTCGTCCAGGTCTGTTATCAGTGAATTACCAATCAACTGCATCTCCTTGGTCATTGTAGCAGCTGATTGGTGAGGTGTCGCCCCCTAGTGGCTCACAGAAGATCAGCAAGGATAAGAACAGAAACATCTAAGAACAAGAGACAGATTAATCATTGAACGTATATGTGTATATATATATATATATATATTTATTTTTTATTTTTTTTCAAATACAAAAAGGTATTTAGGATATTGGCAAATTAAAGGAAAAACTGACATGTTTCTACAGACATACTAATATGTACATTATGTATTCTTCGCTGTAATCCATCATACTGTTCACATTGACTGCAAAGAGATTCCTTCATAGATACATTTTAAGTGATGAGAGACAAAATCCACAGCCCTTGTTCTGTGTAAAAATGTTCAGCAGACGCTTATAGGCTCATATCAGCATGAGTATTGTTTTCAGACAGATTATCCTTTAAAACCTGCACAAGGAACTGAGGCTTTTGTGAATGAGTGTATAGAGAAGTGGAAGGTACACAAATGTACACTACTCTAAAAATATACATCCAACCACATTTGTTGCTGTGGTAGTTTTCCACTGCTTTACTAAAAGGACCTTTCAACCACTGATGACAAACATTTAATTACACTCAAACTCAAAAGTACTCATTATACAGAGTGACCCATTTCAGAATAATATATGTATATGGTATAACTGCATTAATCATTGATGCATTAATGCTTAAGCATCACTTTAATATTGCAGCTGGTAAAAGTGGAGCTTCTTTTAACTGTTTCATATACTGCTATAACAATACATCAGAATTAATTTGCTGACTTAATTTTGTACTAATAATGTTAATTTGCAAAGTAACTTAATCTATTAAATAAATGCAGTGGAGAAAAATGTAATATTTCCCTATGTAGGAGGAAATGGAAATACAGAAGTGAAGAACAAGCCCCTCTAAAGTGTACTTGAGTACAGTATTTGAGTAACTACACGTTATATTCCACCACTAACACAGTCTATATCTAACACCGGATACAGACAAAACCCTAAATTAAAGATAAAATCTGAAGCTCCAGATTACAAAAAGTCAGACCTAACACATCTGAAAACTGACGCAAACTTAACTAAAGCCAAAAGTGAACATCAGTCACTGCAAGTCGCAACCTTGCTCACTGCAAAGGGGAAAGTAAAGCCACATGTTTACACAGTTTAAGTTCATGCAACCACTTGTACTCACCTCTGGCTCGGTGTGTGTCTCCTCATTTATGTCCCCAATGGATTCTCATCTGGTTGTCAGCATGAAGTAGTTCCCAATCCTTAGGTTTCATCTTCATCTAACATCCTTGTTTGGGTCTGGGACCACAACAGCGGGAGGAGACAGTGACGTCAGGCACGACAGGTTTCGCTCTTACGGGGAAAACTACGGCAGTCAAAGAGAGACACAACACACACACACAGGCTGAGTAGCTGTTTAAGAATAAAATGTGCGAGAGTATGGTTAAACTCGGTGTTTAGTTATCTGTAACTTCCTGGCTCCTGGCTCATCCTTGTCTAAAAGGGCTTGGTTTCAGTCATGTGATTGATGACGTCGACCGGCGGGCGGGGCTATATAGAAAAAGCTGTATCTAAATGTTTTAAATAAAAAGCTTGATAAAAAACATAAAACAGAAGTCCTGAGTGTGGAGTGATATTAATAAACATAAGATAAACACAGACATAAGGTTTTCATTAACCATTTAAGAATTCATAGCATTCATATAAATGCAACATATATATTATTAAATAAGTCACTGAATCTATGGTAATAAAATTTGATCTTTAAGTCTTCGATATCTATATTTTTAATATTTTCTCTGAAACCCTATACAGCATGGAGAGACAGTAAGCCTCCGGAGTACAGTTAGAGCGCACAATTAAATGACCATTTCACAGACACTCCCAAACTACACCACATTAGAAGAAACTGTCAACCAGCCATCTACAAGAAAACAAAAACCGGCGAGCTCATGTTGACCTGGTCAGAATCTGGTCTTTGAAAGAAAGCCAAGGCCATAGCAGAGAAAAATAGATAGATATATATAGAGTATATCAGGCCAACCCTTGGGTAAATAAGTATTGCACACTTCTATCTTAAAAGTGGAACTTGAATCTGTTAGTTGGCCTGCTGTTGTTTCTTTCTGTTCGACTCTTTCGCAATTTTGGTGAAAAGTGTGGTTTTTGTTTTGTTACATGCTTCTTCTTCTTTTCATTTAAAATGTTTATCCGTCTTTATATATCACTTGATGAGCTGGAGCAGAGGCTGGTCGTGTGACAGAATAATACCTGTGTCATCAATAATCTGGAGATATTTCATGACCTTTGACTTCACATCTGAAATGTAAACTTTTTGATGAGTTAATTGATCTTCCTTATTATTATTTGTTAATAATCCAACAAAAGTACAATATTAGTGTTCTTCTATTTGATTTTACAATATGTTTTCTCCTTTTAATGTAGATCTCCACCAGCAGTGTTGGTCAAAGTATTGCTGACAGTGTCACATAAATGTGCTGTTTGAAGAAGTGGCACAGTGTCACCTCTAACCTCACTTGTGCAGGCCGACCCGGACTTCCTCAGAAAGCTTTGCTCAGAGCTGAGTGGACTAAACACACACCAGAGGAGGTCACAGGGTTCCTGAATTATTACAAACAGCATTTCTGAACATCACAGTTAATGCTACATTACATTGGATGTGTAAATCTCCTTTTTGCCTTTGTGGTGATGTGACCTTCAATAAAAATGACTCAGTAGTGTAAATCAAAATACAGGTACTTTGAGATAATACTCCTTTTCAGTCCATTTATTCTGTTAAAAATTAACATCTTTATCTTTGTCTCATTTGTTCCCTAAATGGGACATCACTACCTTGTCTCTTTCTGTGTGAATGTTTTGATTTATGTGCAACGTGCTGTTTTAAAACGATTAGACACCATCACAAGCTTGTGGGAATGTGACCTAGCAAGGGAATGATGATTAATAATAAAGATAACAGAACAGGTTTTTACCTCTTTTACCTCCTTGTTAGCGTAACTGCTCAAATGCTTGCAATTACAGGCTACTGTGTGTTTTATATGCAAATATAAATTGGTGAAAATGGAATAAAATAAAGGATACACACTCAAATGATATTCTCATTAGAGTCTTAAATCTCTTTTTCTCCCGACAACATTTTGCACAAATTGAATAAATGGGTAAATGCAAATGCCTCAGATACACGTTTTGTTTATTTTCTGGAGGAGAATAATCCATATACAGTCAAGCACTGTGTGGCCTTGGAGCTATTATTTCTACACCAACATTCCTTGGTGTGTTTAATGTCTCTGTACAAATAATGAGAAACAATAGAGATTAGAAGACTTCCTCCTCCACATTAACAACTAGAACGCACAAAAAAATCATTCAATCACTCGTCGCAGTCACTCAGTAAAAATCAAAAATTTGGCAAGATAAGAAGGCACATCTACTGATCTTATTTACTATGAAAGAATTAGCAGTAAACGTCACAATCGCATCAGGAACCTCCCTCAAGTCACATCAAAAGCTCTGTTGCTCAAACATTAGCGTTTTTTGCTACAAACTCAAGAGCTTCAACACTGACCAACACTATCAAGAGGAATAGCAATTCCCTAAAACAAAGCATCAACAGGGTCAACAAATAAAAAACCTATTTTAAAAGGAAATCTGGCCAAAAAAAAAAAAAAAAAAAGCCACAATACTGGCTGGCTTCCGCTGTAGCCCCACAGTTTTTTTGTTTTTCATCTCAGGTTTGCAGCAAGCAAGGTAGTTCAGTCCTCTGCTCGTCCATGCGCCCGCCCTGGACTCTCAGGAGCAGGGAGAAGAAGTCCTCGTCGTCCATGGGACCAGGAGCCCTGCTGCGCTGGTCCTCCAGCCTGCCTTGAGCCTGTGGGTGGAAGGTAGGTGTGAAAATGAATGCCTGAAATAATGACTAAAGTCAAATAATTCTCCACTAAAGTTGGCACGGTTTTGCAAAGATGTGTTCTGCTATAACTGTACAACTTCCTCATGATAGACTGCTTACTTGTGTTGTGAGAATCATATTATACAGATCCTCATTGGGCACAGGAACTGGCACAGGAACCGGCGCAGGAACTGGTGAAGGCCTTTTCACAAAAGAGAGTTGTTTTATGCTGCCTCTGAAGCTCCTGGCTTTTGGTTTTGGTGGCGGAGACTTTTCAAGCTGCGCCCTCTGGTCATCCAGCCGGCGAGCTTGAGATGTGGCCACCAGCTCAAAAAACTCCTCTTTCTGCAGTGAAGTCATGGAGGAAAAAACGACTGTGGAGAAATGAGAGAAAAGAGCTTTGATGGTCAGATGGCAGGAGACTTTAAGTGGTCAGTGGTCAAGGAAAGATTTAAAAACACGTAAGTCGCACAGTCACAAAGTACGGGTAGTTTCATGTTGATTTAGCTTGATCGATATGAGTCAGCATCACACACAAATGCAACAGCTGCATCATTCTTCTCAAGGCGCTCCCACCTCTGTTGGCTGGCTTGCTGGTGTTGGGCTCAGAGTGGCACCTCCTCCTCCTGATCCCGCTCTCCAGCCTGAAGGAGCAGCGCTGGTCATTGAGCCGCCTCCCCTCCTGAAGGGTGCAGAGCAGCTCGTACAGGGCCTCCGGGAAGTCAGGGGTTAACCGGTGAGCCTGAGAAACACGCGGGTAGGTGGAAGAAAAAAGTACGAGGGAGGGAGGAAAGGTTTCTCCGTGAGTGGCACAGACTGTTTGTTGGCACAGCAAAACAACTCACTTGACTCTTACGTACTCCCACATGCTCTGTAACGAAATGATACCTGCTGTTTTTTTCCACCACGAGATTGTTGTTCTCGTACGGCACATGGTGGCTGGTTGGTAAAGTCAAGAACATTACAAACAAACACTCTGTTCACTGCCTGCCCTGCTGACTGGTTTATTATAGTGGGTAACCTCACAGGATAAGCCAAAGGAAAATAAGAACAAACCTTTTTTGGATCCTCTTCTTGGTTTTTTGTCCCTTCAGGTTGTTCCTCGGAGGAATTTAACCTCTTTATGTCTACTTCAGGGTTATTTTGTGTGACATTTTCATCCTCTGTGTCACTGGGTTTCTCTGTTTTTTCATTAATCCTCATCACCTCATGAGTCTTCCCTTCACTCTCACCAGCACCGCTGTTCTGTCCATCATTCATGTTCTCAGTTTCCTCTGGTTTATCATCTTCTTTTTTGTCTCCTTCATTCACAACAACCCCTCCTGTTTGGTTGTCCTTTGCGTTGACTGGTTGTTTCTCCCGATTCTGCTCTTCTGAACACATTTTACCCGCTATATCTTCTTCATTCTTGTCCTCTCCTGTATGTTCCTCTTCCTTTTTCAGAGCCGAGTCTCCGCTGCTGCTCTGTGCGATGACAACTGATCTGCTCGCTGCACCTCTTTCGATGACGCCCTCGGTTACGTCTCCCTCTTCGATGATGACGAGAGGTTCCAGCAGCCCCTCCGCAGCCATTTCAACTTTGATCTCTGCGCAGTCCATTAATCTCTTAGTTAAACCCTGACAAGAAGAAACACAGAAAAAGGTCTTAGGTCAAAGATCTTAGGTCAAACACTTTGAAGACCCCATTGTTAATTTTCTCTGAGAAAAATACTAAACAAACATAACACATCAACCCTGAAGTCAGCTATAGAACAGCTGTCTCTTTCTCTTGCAAAGAAATGTTTGTGAAACCAGTTCGGCAGGTTCTAGCGTGTTGACTACACATGTTTAAGATGAAAATCCAACTTTAAGTCATATATTCCTGTCAGCTGTATGATAACAAGATGTGTGATAACATGCTCAGAGGAGATGTCACCTTCTTGTTGCAGATTGATGATTTCTGTTGTGTATTTTGCTGAAACTTTCGCTTTAGTGGACAGATAGAATCTCTTGTTCTACCCCATAAGCTACCTTGTCTACCACCACAGTAAGTAAACATTTAGTAATTTCATTCTTACCGTTATGTTTTGAGCTTTGTCTCTTCAAAGCATCATCTCTTGAAGTCACCACCGACGGAGCACACCATTTTAGCTTGTCCCTTGTCTTTTCAATATCTTTATGTAGAAAAGAAAAAAAACTTGGTATGAACAGTTTCACATACCGACGAGACAAGCTCTCGCCCTTTCTGTCTGCCTTTGCTACCTTCTCTCTCTCGTCTCCTCTCTTCCTGTTCCTCTTACCACCACCCCTATTTATTTGGCCCACATCTGACAAGTCATGGTATTATGAAACCTTACTGTCAGAAGCAGAAGAAACCCCCGCTATGCTTCGGGTCAGTCTAGGTATGGTCCCAAACAAAGGTGTTTTTTCCCCATCACTTGAGATTAACTTAAAAAATGTCAAGGCAGCTGTGAGCAGCTGCTGCTTTAACTGCTGCTCATTTGATTATGGCAGACTCAACTGCTACATGTTGAAACAAGCGCACGGTTTGACACTGATGTGGTTTTGGCACACATCCTGTTGACTTGCTGCTAAAAGGAGAAGTAGAGTCAGACAAGTGAGAGAAGCTGTCTAAGTGAGATTGACATGTTAAAACCAAATTGAAACACAACTTCTTTCATCTAAAAGTCTCTGTTAATGCTTGGAACTAATGCTTACTACTGTAGGCTGACAAAAGAGCACATAATCTACATTTTATTTAGTTAGATCTGTTTCTTTTTGTTTGACTCCTCACACACACACACACACACACACACACACACACACACACACTTCTGCTTTCTGAAGCCACTTTCTGGAGTTGCTGCAAATGAACTGTGGGTTTTTTTTTTTTTAACATCTACCCAGCAGTGTTACCCCTCTGCTGCCTGAGAGTCTACCTCTACCACATGCTGCAGTGTGTTTACATGGCTTGTACCGTTTCCTGTCAATCGCTAGGGGACCCTTGCTTTGTGTGCTATGCCTCGGATCAGGCTGTGTTGTGCGTCTGTGAGCACAGTTGGGCAGCAGTCGTCGCCACTGTGCGTCGCTGAAAATGTTGCAGCAGCAGCCTCTGACGGGCAACGGGCCCTCCAACGGCCGGGGACTCGGCATGAGCGGCCACCCCGGGATGCATGCGCTGAACTCGGTTCATCAACCTTCCCAGCGTCGGTCCGACGGAGGGGACTCGGGCCTCGAGGGCACAGAAAACGGACACGAAACCCGCAGAGATATTGGCGACATACTGCAGCAAATAATGACCATCACCGACCAAAGTTTGGACGAGGCACAGGCAAAGTTAGTGATAAGTTTGATTTTTGTTATTTTGTTTTTAATGTCAGCTGTTTTTTGTTTTGTTTTGGCGCTTTGTCGACTCCGACTTCGGCAAAGTTTCCTCAACTTCAATCTATTGTTTAGATTATTTAGCCAGTAGCTAACTTAATTAGCAATCGATAGCCAATGAAAACAAAGTTGCTTTGTTATAATTAGATTCGTGTGCTGTTGCGTTAGCCGGCGCTTATGCTTTCTTCGCTGTCATTCACAAAACACGCATTTCTTTCATGGGCTTTAAAACGTTAGCTATTGTTAGCTCGCTAGGCTGCTAATGCCAGCTAGCAAAGGCTACAATAGGTAGCTAACAGGTGCAGCTAACGCAGACGTTAAAAGCGTATATTCCTCCACATGTTAAGACCTAATCATATCATAAACGAATACAAATATATTGCCAAACTCAACAGCTACTGGCTTACATACCTGTGAACAGCTGGCCTCTTTAGCTCTTGGCGTTACGCTACGTTTAGCCATGCTAAAAGAGAACTGGGTAAGTCACTCAAATGTGTGTTTTTGTTTTTGTCTCTTCTTCTTCCCTCTAACGCTAGCTGAAAGTCACTGTATGTGTGCTTTTATCTCTTGTGCACAGGAAACATGCGCTCAACTGTCACCGAATGAAACCTGCATTATTCAGCGTCCTGTGCGAGATCAAGGAAAAAACTGGTAACGTTGTTTGGTGTTACTCTTTACTTTAGGTTGCCTCTGTGTTTGCCTCCATGCATTTGTTGTCTGTGTGCAGTGGGGCTCTTTGGGTTGTTGCAGCGTTATGAGACTGTGTTGACAGTGTGTCATCAGAAGCCAATTATATTAAAAACACACACAGAAAAAGGAATTTGACTTTGTCAGTAACTGTGTGTGTTTACTTGCAATGTCAGAAACAAACATACAAGAAGATACATGTAATTAGACAGCTATTATGTAAACTGTTATTGGGTATAAAAATAGGGACAACAGCTGAACAGTGCCTACAGGGCAATGCAATACATGTAACTGTACTGCAAGAGTTCAACTCCTTTACGGTACAGTAAATGTGCGGTGGTGGACAGTGCTGCTAGATTTTTGTAGATTACATTTGATGTTTTCCTTTGTTGTAACAAGCAAGCCACTCTTTAAAGTCATATATTTAAAAACAGATTCCCTCAAAGACACTGAGAAGTTACGGTCGTCTGTCTTTCAGTCTAGTGAAACTGCTCTGCACAGGAGGAGGATGTTCTGATGTGGGTAGTAAGTAAATGTTTAGTAGCGTGATTAGAAAACTGTAAACAGTATGTGATAGTGGCATATAGAGTAATGACCCCTTTCAAACAGAGTGCATCAGTGTTTCTGTTGGCTGATCCTGCAAAAAGCCTGAGCCAGGAGTTGCACCAAAACAGGAAATGCATTCATGGGTTCATCAGTTGTGTTTAATGGGTGATGGAGGGAATATTCACATTCAAAAAAAGTGTAATGTGACTGTACCAGTACCCCACAAAACTAAACAACAGTGACATGTGTCTTATTAGGCCTGTCAATGAGGAACGCTCAGGAGGATGAGCCTCAGGATCCTCAGCTGGTGCGATTGGACAACATGCTGCTGGCGGAGGGTGTGGCGGGGCCGGAGAAAGGTGGTGGGGCTGCTGCTGCTGTGTCTGCTGCCACCAGCTCGGGAGGGATGTCACCTGACAGCTCGCTCGAGCACTCCGACTACAAAAGCAAGTTGAGCCAGATTCGCAGTATCTACCACACTGAGCTGGAGAAGTATGAGCAGGTACCGTGTCGCAACAGGAGACGAGCGCTGACATTGCCCGTACACGCTTGCCTGTACTAAAGCTGCTCGCCAGAAGCGTAATCCATTGGCATGTTAGGCCTAGAGTTCACTCACATAACTTATCTCTGCCGGGGAATACACTTCTGTCCTTATGTTGCTGATCAGAACACACCAGGTATACGCTCCGTATCTCTGTATGAGAAGAGACATCTTAAGATTATTAGAGCAACACATATTCCAACCTACACTGAAGAACATCATTCAAACCATTGTAATGATACTTATCAGCAACATACAATACATTTTTCCTGCAACGTGAATTAAAACCTTCAAAATGTTTGAGTTGCCTGTTCAACTTTCTGCACATGTAATACATAAAAAAAAAACCTTCTACAATAAGCTTGTATTGAGCTAAGCTGTTTTATTGGGCATCCAAATGCTGCTTTAACAGTGGAACATACCAGCTATGCAAAGACCGTTAGTAATTATGCTTATACATGATTATACATGCTTACTGTCAACAGTCCCATTAAGCTGACAATTTTCAGAATGTTTTAATGTGACATTTTCTCCTCTGACTCCTCTCATGTCATTAAATATAGAATAGGCTTTGATAAGTAATAACAAAACCGCAGCATCATTGCTTTGCGCGTTTCTTTCCTTCACTGTCCGTCGTCTTATGCCTCCCCTACCCAGGCATGCACTGAGTTCACCACCCATGTTATGAATCTGTTGAGGGAGCAGTCGCGCACACGGCCCGTGACTCCGCGGGAGATAGAGCGCATGGTGGCCATCATCCACCGCAAGTTCAGCTCGATCCAGACCCAGCTGAAGCAGAGCACCTGCGAGGCCGTCATGATCCTGAGGTCCCGTTTTCTCGATGCCAGGTAGGAATTTGTGGTTGTTGTTTTGTTTTTTTTAAGGCATACTGCAATGAAATCTGTCTATGAGTATCAAATTCTCACTCCTGGTGGCAAAAACGTGCACTTTGTCCCTTTTTATTTTTAGAGAACAGTTACTGTAGTCAGCTTGGATTCTTTGGTTTCAAATGACAAATGAGAGTCGCTGTAAAAAATAAAATACAATAAAAGTGACAATCCTAATGCACTTAGGTTCATTTTATATACATACATTTCCTAATCCGACAGATGTGTTTGTTTCAAACAAAAATTGAGAGTGAAAATAATTGCAAAGAGAAAAAAGGCAGTAATATGCAGATATATATCGATGCCTCTTGTTCAGAATTCATATTCAGACTTTTCAAGTTGCACCTATTTTTAGACACAATTCTAGGTCGAATGTATACTAACTTTTGTGGAGCATTTTCTACTGACATAGTGGCCAGCATGTGGGAGTGTATAGAAAAAGCATGGGCATAAATAGTAACTGTGGTGGGGTGGGGGTGGGGGGAGAAACATTATAGTATGTTTTCAAATACTTATCACCTGTTTGTATCTTCTCAGGCGCAAAAGACGTAACTTCAGCAAACAGGCCACAGAGGTCCTGAATGAGTATTTCTACTCCCACCTGTCCAATCCTTACCCCAGTGAAGAAGCCAAAGAGGAACTCGCCAAACAGTGTGGAATCACCGTCTCTCAGGTAAACCACTGACTGTACTTTCAGGAACAAGCAACAATAAAACAGTTCTGACTTGATCTAAGAAGGAAATTCTTTGTTTCTAAAGCTGTGTGTTATTGAGTTTTAATGTCAGTGAGCAAAAAAAAAGTAGGAGGTCTTCTGTACTTAATCTTAAAGATAGCATTTATAATTCCTCAATAGCACGATTAAGCATTTCTGTGTGTTTGAATCTGCCAGGTCTCCAACTGGTTTGGCAACAAGAGAATCCGCTACAAGAAAAACATTGGCAAGTTCCAAGAAGAGGCCAACCTTTATGCTATGAAGACAGCTTTGGGGGCCAGACAGGGCGACGATTCCCCACATACTCCAAACTCCACAGGTACCAAAAGACGTTGAAAGCTACAGTATGCGACTACTCATCTTGAGGCAGTGAAACATATTGTTAGCTCCATGTTTTTCTGCCTCAGTATGTCCGTCCCTGAACTTGTCAATCAAATGTCTGAGCTGTGTACCTGAACACAATGTACAACCTGAGGCTGAGGAAAGTAAACATGTTTGGCGTTGTCAGGCATTGGAGAAGCACATAGCAAACAAGGATAATTTATAGTCACAATAGTAATTCCAACATTTGTGTTTTTTCAGTAAACTGCGTTTCCTGCCACAGCCTTGTTTGGAATGGCTTTTATCTTAAGTTTTAGACAGAAACACATCCTTTGTCTTCACATTTTAAAGGCAATATAACACAATGTAGAATTCCATTATGCCATTAATAGCATAATCATGTCTGTATGTAACTAGGTTTACTTCTTGTGATTACTAAGATTCTCTCTCCTCTTTCTTTAGGGTCTGGGTCCTTCTCTTTGTCTGGGTCAGCTGACCTGTTCCTCGGGGTTCCACCTGTGAACGGCGAGCAGTCTACTTATCAAATGGGCATGCAGGTACTTTATACCACTTCGGGCATAGTTGCACACATATTTAAATGATATGGCCGGTGATACTGTCCACAAATTACATAAAACATCAAAACCAAGTAAATGTATACACTAAAAAGGGTTATATATATCTTATTCCTCTGTGTCATAGAGCTCTGTTGTTCTCCAGTAAATATTAAAAACACACCAGTGAACCACACTGTTTCACTGGGAGGGGAACACACACACACACACAAACACACACACCACACACACACACTATAGTATAATTGGAGTTGATCCCACATACACCGACATGGTGCTGTGAATACTCACTACAACACCAGATGTGTATAATCCCTAACAAATGCACTATTTACTCTTGTTTGAGCAACATTTGCACAAAAAAAATGGCACCCAGCTGTTAATGGTAATTCCTTTTCCTTTAAAAGAAATATCCTCAGTAGAAGAGAGGCAAACTAACACATTGTTGGTTTTGGTCTTTTCATGGG
Source organism: Dicentrarchus labrax (assembly GCF_905237075.1). Classification (NCBI taxonomy): domain Eukaryota; kingdom Metazoa; phylum Chordata; class Actinopteri; family Moronidae; genus Dicentrarchus; species Dicentrarchus labrax. The sequence goes on along the minus strand of NW_026136707.1, from coordinate 4,194,006 downwards.
ATTTGTAATATAGAATAACTCGAGCCTCTTTCTTAAAAGAAATACCAACTGTTTTATGTCATTTGCAATTCAGCTTTTTTTTTATCAGTAACTCCTATGATGGATATTTTACATCACTATCAACCAGGGCTGCACCTGATAATTATTTTCATTATGGATTAGTCATTTGGACTATAAAACATGAGAAAACAGTAAATAATGCTTGTCAAAATCTTCTGGAGCTCAAGGTGACGTCAAGAGAAGGAAAAGCTTCTCATATTTGAGAATCTGAACCCTCAAACGTGGCATTTTTGAGTGAAAAAAATATTTTAACGCTTGACTGATTATCAGAATAGTTAAAGATTTAATTTTCTATGGATCGACTAATTGATTAATTGACTAAACCATGGAGCTCTATAGTTTTTGATGATCAAGGTATTATAATGTAATGTATTAAAGTTTTTGGGATAAGTCTAACATCAAAGACCGAACAGGTGACTGCTGAACAACTGACTTGTGAATCAGTACCCTCAATGTTTCCAATAAGCACCCGAACACACCAGCAAAGAACAGTTGACAGCTGCATTACCTCCAAATGTAACATAACTTTCACAAAACCTAACCAATTGTGGTGTTAGCTGGGATAGATTATCTCAACAGTAGCTACCTATAAAATAGAAAATCTATACAAAACATCTTAAGATGGCGCAGAAGAGTTGGTAGGAATGGTAAGTATACACCTTTGTAGTTTAAGGGGCTAAACCCACAATGAAGAATGACACAATGCAGACACAAGTCACTTGTTGTCCTCTAACACCTCTTGTTTGTTCCTGTGTTGTTTTTCTTCCAATTTCTCAGCCTAATGGGAACTGGCATGGTCGAAACTCTCCCCCGTCTGGCGCCTCACCCCACAGCGACCACTCGGAAAACTCTGACTGAGGGCCCTGCCCGCCGGCACAGAACGACAGCAACGGAAAGTTTGATGACGGAAAAAGACAGAAAGAATGATTTCACACTTCCCACTTGGCTGCAGTTCTTTTTGTACGTTGTTTGTTTGGTTTGATTATTTTAAATGTACACTGTTTTCTTTTCTTACCGCTCAGCGTTGGTAATTATTATGTTTCTATGATTAGCTGAGTGCACGGATGGTAGAGTGAAAGTGTGTGTGTGTGTGTGTGTGTGTGTGTGTGTGTGTGTGTGTGTGTGTGTGTGTGTGTGTGTGTGTGTGTGTGTGTGTGTGTGTGTGTGTGTGTGTGTGTGTGTGTTGTGTGCATGCAGGTGTGGTTTTATTATCGGGGTTGTAGGGTTTGTTTTCCACTACTTTTGACATGTTACTGAGGTGTGTGTTTGTGGTTGGGTATGGGAGGGGGGAGGGGCTGCAGTATCATTGTTTTTAGCACACTATATCATTATTAATATTATTGCTGTTTTATTATTAGTGCTACAACTATTTTCGTTTTAACTGCTCAGAAAGAGAGAATGCATTTAGTGGATGAGAGGGCAATAGAGAAAAATCCAAAGATTTTGTGTGTTTGTTTCTCTGTTTTGTTTGTTTGTTTGTTTGTTTGTTTGTTTGTTTTTCTACCGGGCTTATGTGTCCCTGTACAATGAATGGAGAGTGACTGAGTCCACATTAACGGTTTGAATGAGTATATCAACAGTGCTGTCTTTTTTCTGTACAGTGAAACACCTGTATTCTCTCTACCTCTTTTACAATAAAGACTCTCTGTATTCACAACCAGATGGTGATCGTGCAGATTTATGTCAAGTCGAGAGGTCGTGGTGAAAAAACTGGAGGTATTGCCTCTCTTTCCAGAGCTTAATTTATGGTGCTCACTGCATTGAAAATTAAGAAATATAGCAGTGCATCTTTCCAGTAATAATGGGCTAGTTTTTTCAGTTCTGTGCCAAATTCTAGTTTCAACATTTAATTTATATTGTACTGATGTGATGCATAATTCTGTAATTAATTTACTTTTTATTTCATTAGTTTATTGAAAAGGTACATTTTCCATTTGTTGCCTGTGGCTGGATGTTAATGGCTCCCTAAAATAGAATAAAGCATTATATATACAACTCATACAGCGGGCTACAATTCAAACAAAAAAAAAGTTATGTTTAATGAAATAATAAAGTATATAGGAGCCACCCTAACAGGTTATTCCCAGTGTAATGTGGACATTGCTCCTGGAAAGATATGTTGTATTTCATTTTTGAAAGAAGTGTGAGCACCACAAACAAAATTGAACTCAATTGTACTGGGATAGAGTCAAAAATCTTAAAGATAATTTCTCTCAACCTGGGAAAACAAATAAATATCTACATGGCTACCATCTTCCCCACTATAACAACCAACCACAAACCCTAACCTCTCACAGTTTGGACAAATAATGGACCTTATTACCCTTATCAAAGTTGGATTGTAATTTCATTCTCTAGACTTTAGAGGTCAGAAGACTTTTTGGTGGGTTTGCATCACTTAACTTAACCTAATATAGATTTTAATGCCAAAAAGATGTATGAATATTACACTATACTGCAATTCATCAGATATAAATGAACACCAACTTTATGACGCTGGGTTAGAAAACAAATAAATTGTTTGTATGTTTCTATCCTGCAAATGTAATTTTTTAAGCATTGGAGCTGGAAACCTTTAATAATGTAACTTTTCACACAGACAAATAAGGAGGCTACACCTTTCTTTAAATTAACCAAAACGTTAAGCTGAGATAGGGTGTTGCGTGTGGCGTTAAATACTGTAGGATACTCATGCGCCCCAGCTATAATGCAATCAAGCCTGTTAATTAATCTACATCAGCAAAGGACCCCTGAGGGCCATCGGGCTCCAGTTCACCAACTATAATGTTAAATCAAAAGGCTGACACGTGTGCGTGGTCGCTGCCACTCGGCTTTCCCACGCTCGCCTGGGAGCATCAAAGGGTTTCCGCACCCAAATGTCGAACAACTGTGGCGCTAAACGGCGCGCCAGCACGAGACAGTCGCCCAAATGGCACGCGTGGTCTATTGTGACAAGTAGGTGTGAATGCAAAATGTTAACCATTGTTACACCTCACCCTGCGGATTGACTAACAAATGCAAAGGCGTCAAGTGTGAGGGCAAAGTGTCGGCACTCGCCCGAAAGTGAGCGCACAGTTGATGGCAGGGAACAAGGACGAAAAAAGACAAAAGCTAAAAAATAACCAGTCAAAAGTGATGTTGAGCGATTTGGACAAAATAATAGGCTTCAATTTCTCACTTTGGCACCAGAAGTTCCATCATGCAACCTCAAATCAACCTTCAACCTCAAAGGGTGCATGGCGCAACTGTACTGACTTTAGTGCACCCAAGTCTCTCCGTTGTCCAATCCTACAACATATTAGGCGACTGATATCACAAGAAAACAACAAATCCTACTGGAATGTAATAGGGAATATTCAAATAATACAATGAAAGTGCAAAAACATCACACATACTCACCATCTAGTGAATATCAGTGAAAACTAAAGTTGTTATGATTATAAAAGTTTTTAAATCGTCCTAATTTACTGTCTTTGTTAAGATTTTTGATTTTCTTATTTTCAGAATAGCAAATCTGAACTGAAATTATCTATATTTTAAGGTCAAATACCAAATTCTGAATGTTCATTACGCATTTCTTTTTAGGAATGGCTTTTTACGCACCGGTTTTTCCCGTAATAAGTTTTCATACACACGTGTCTTGTTGTAGCTTAACCTCAAACCGGTTTGTTGTTGGATAATAAGATAATTCAGTTTAATCAAATGTAAAGTACCTACATTGCAACGAGGGACCGTGGGGAGGTGGTGTGGGTGCGGGGGGGAGGTGGTTGGGATTGTAAAATTTGGTCGGGTGGGAGGAGGAGTCTGGCTGGGAGGAGGTAAAAGGGGCAGCCGTGGGACACGATCTTCAGTACCTGATCAGTTACAGACTGTGAAGGAACACTGGATAAGGATAGACCAATGGCTACAATGAAACTGTTACAGGACATGGAGGATGCACCAAACGAAAGAAAGGTAAATTAAATCTTAATCCATGTGTTACATATTGTTTTTTACAACTACTGCTATTTTGATGATTACTCTTGGATTGTTAGGTGGTTGAAATGATAGCGTTGTCCCAGTCAAGCAAAGAGGAAAACGTTTTGTTTTTTTTTCTCCTCTAGTTCATAAAATCTCAGGTGGAGAAACGTAGAAGGGAAAGAATGAACCGCAGTCTGGAGTGTCTGAGGACCATGTTGCTGCAGGAACCACAACAACTGGTAAAAAAACACATCTGAATGCACTTGCAGACTTTCCATCTTTGTTTTAGTACTTCAAAAATGTATTTATCATTATTTTTAGACAACACTAAAAATAATAGCCTCATCTCAAACACTTGCTTTATAGAAATATGTGATATACAATAACTATATAAATATACAATATCAAAGAAAAACAGTGTTATTTGAACAAGCTATATTTATAAGGGAATGTCATCATCATCCATTTGGCTCCATTAACTCATACTGATGTTTTCATGCAGGGCGGGACTCAGCACAGAGTGGAGAAAGCTGAGATACTCGAGCACACGGTCCTCTTCCTCCAGAACACTGCCAAAGGAGACAACACAAGAGCTGGAGGTGGTGGTGGTGGTGGAGGAGGCCAGAAGCACTCCTTCCAAGACGGCATCTCCACCTGCCTGCAGAGAGCTGCTCACTTCCTGGGCCCCGAGGGTAAAGGCCTGTGGCTCGGAGCAGCGCTGGATGCATCTTTTGGCGTCCAGAGGAGACCTGATGCTCAGTCCTCCTCCAGCTCCCTGCCGCACACAAAGTCCATTCTTCGGATGCTGAGGCAAAAGTCCAAGCACAGACTGCATTCACAAGCCTTCAGCGTGAACAGTTTTGCTCATCCGTACCCACTTCCGGTCCAGCATGGGTTTCCCAGAATTCCTCAACAGCCTCAGAGACAGCTTGAGATCAGGGTGGAGAGACAAGTAGGCAAACAGAGCCCGTCCCAGAGCCATCCAGTTAACCAGACAGTGTGGAGGCCCTGGCCTTGATCAGTCAACTCTGAAAGTGAATTTGTAATGACTCTAACAACTGATTCATATTCACCGGTGCCATCTGTACTCTTCCTGAAAGAACATGGTCTTGCAAGCAACGGCCTCCAGTCTTCTGATAACGCATGAAAGTGTTTGCTATTCACCTCAAAGCCTGTAAATAATGTAAAAATGTCATTTGTACATGTGCTGTGTGTGTGATAGGGTTGACTCACTACTATTGTTTAATGGTTTCGAATGAGCGCAGTCAGTTGGGCAGCCATATATTCTGCTGACAGGCACAGGGACTCACCCAGACTGGGACAGACGTGAGCCGGATCATGTGGCTGAGGCTGAGCCGTCCGGCTGGAACTGCTGCTGTGCTCAAGAGCAAGTTTAGAGGTGAGTATCATGGAGCCAAAGAGTTTCTGTCCACCTTCACATACTGCTCAAAACTCTCCTCTGCGTCTGCTGTCATTGTTCAAGAGTGTGGTACTGAAGTGGATAATGATTGAGTGTCCATTCATCACATTTCCAGGTGTGGGACCTCAGGGTTCGAGGCCAGGAGAGCCCCATGGAGCCCCTCACATTCACCTGTGGGCCATGATTTCTGCCAGCATTAATGACATCTGTGGCTCTATGTACAATATAACGTGTATTGTCTTTATATTTTATATATTTTGTCTATTTTGCACACTAATTTATTATGAATGTCTCCCTATGGTGAGCAGTACTCTTTTTTTATACAAAAATAAAAACATTTAAAAAAAAATGAAAATGAAGCATGGTGTCAAATTATTTTTTTTTAACAGAATCAGATGCAAGCTACAGGCCTTTTGTTTGCATTGACAGCTCTTTTTAGTTTTGTGTCGGACTAGTGTGAAGCATGGTGTCCTGCAGAGCTACATCCTCTAGGTGTGAAGTCTGGCCATGAGGTGACACAGTTCAGTAGCAGTTCTCACTTCAAAGACATCAAAGACAGCCCTGCTCACACATTATTCACTCTGTTTGAAAGCCTTTTTGGATTAAACCAAGAATAAAAAAGATAATATAGCCTGGAGCAGTATTTGCAAAGATCTACCATTAAAAAAAATCTAAAATAATTAAATTGAATCATATAACAATCCAGATTTAGTTTCCACCAGAGTGTGTTTCCACCCATCTATTCTGTTCTAAAAGAAGTCTTATGTCTGGTTCAAAATATAATTTCTTATATAATTACTGTACTCCTGTCCATGTCAAACTTTTCCATAGTATCACAGCACTAAATTGCTCTGCTTTTCCAATATGGAGTACTTTAAAGTGTAAATACAAACGTCAAAAAACTCTGTACCTCACAGGATGAAGCTGACTGATCTCACCCCCCACCCCCGCCCAGCTCATGTCCCCGTTTGTTTTCAGTGTAATTAGTATTCATTCTCTCACCCACATGGTCTCCTGCATACAGGCCAGTCGTTTTCTGCGCGTGTCCGGTGTCACTTCGCAGGAAACAAAACGTGTCTTAACACCTCCTGCAGCCCTTTGAAGTTCAGTCACACTCAGAGGACATTTGTCCTCCTGTCTGATTGTTGTATTTTAAATTATTAGTTATTTTTTATCAAGAAAAGGTCATATTTAAACAGTTTTAAACCGACATAAAAACAAATTTTATTAAGAAATTATATTTCAACTGCTGCTGTATGTTAAATGATGTGTTGGCCTATCATTAGGCTCTGTAGTGGAATCAGTTAATTATGAAAAATCAAGAACGCAGTCACCTTTATTTATGGAAGAGTTTGTTTACTTGGATAAATATTGACATAAATCTAAACTATAGTGATGGAAACTTCAGTAAAATGTTGTATTATGTATTATGCTTGGTTATTTTTACCCATTCGAACTTATTGACCAGCAGTTGCAGTTACTTTAGTCAACCATTGTTTGGGTGAATCTGATCTAATGTGAGACTGCATGGGAGACACTTTTCTGTCTCTTTCTCATGGGAAAAAGAGAACGAAGCGCCCATTTGCACTTTTATTATCTGTTAGAATTAGTACGCCATTAAATGAAGTGTGTGGAGGGTTGAGAGCTTACAGGTTCCCACACACACACACACACACACACACACACACACACACACACACACACACACACACACACACTGGTCACTCAAATGCAAATTAGGCACCAGGCTTTTAATTATTTTACACCTATTCGTTGAACTAATTGTAGGTTTCCCTCAAATTCACTGAAGAGAACTGACTCAGTAAAATGTTTCACGGCAAAATTCATAAGCCTATTCCGCATTTGTGGTTGATATTAACTTTATAAAAACACGGCCATGTTCCCCTGTAGAAAACTGTGTCGTGGGTTCTTGTGAACACAGATCTCTGTTATTATTCCTTCATAGAGTTCATTTTAATGCACTTAAATATGTTGTTGTTGAGTTGAGTAAATAATTGAATTGAAGCCCAGCTGGACTGTCAGTGAAGGTACCACCACTCTACTGGCTTTATGGTCGTCTTATTGTATTATTCTATTATATCTGGGACTTATCTCAGTGATATTTGGGACATTTATATCATGTCTTTCTAAATGAAGTCCTAGGCACGTGCCAAACAATATCATAGACGATAAACTCTCCGGCAAAACATACAAAGATAGAACAATAACAATAAAATACAATATATCTCGACGGAACTGACGAGTAAGCGTTCCTCTAATATATATATATATATATATGAATGAATGAATGAAGTCTTGAAGTCTGTCACATATTGTGTTGAGTCAAGTGTTAAGCGTTTTCCAAATGGCGCGTGTGTGTAGGTGTGAAGTGGTCGCGTGGTGCTGGAGCTGCTGCGCGTGTCTGTCTCACTGGGTTGAGTTAGTTTCAGAGTTTAAAGGGTCAAATAACAAAGACACTGTTTGTTTCTGCGGGCAATGAGTAAAATAAATCTAAGGAAGTATTTATTGACTGAAAATAAGAATTAATCTCTAAAATCAACAGCTGATCAAAACTGACCTCAGAGGTCTAAAAATATTGTTTTCCCTCTAAAAAATGAACTAATAACGCTAATAACTATTAAGAAACATTGAGAACACGACAGTGGTGGAGAGTAACTGAGTAGATTTGCTTCAGAACCTTTTAAGGGTACTTGTACTTTACTTGAATATCCATTTTATGTCACTGAATACTAATATTATACTTTACATTTCAGAGGGAAATCGTTATTTCTATACTGTTTGACATTTAGAGACACTTCCTTTACAGACTGAGGTTCTACATTGTAAACAAAACCCACATATGATACGTTTATATAGAAACCTTCAACTTGTGACCTCTTAATTAAAATAGTGCCTGGTTGGGACCCTTTGCCTCGTTGTTCTTATAGCATTTCCACAAAAGAGAGATTTTACCTCTAAACTTATCTGAACTCATTAAATAATAACTGACTGAAACTTCAAAAAAAGAGCAAAGGTTAGAGAAACATCCAAAACTTTTAATGCAGTATTTTTACGGGTTTTTTTAGTGGTAGTTTTACCTCAGTAAAGTACTTCTTCCACCACTGCAAAACGGACTGGTTACATAAACAATGTGCCTGAAGATAAACTGTTATGATGCTGCGGGGAGGATGAGGCAAATGGCCACGTGTTCTCCAAACCTAATAACAACAAATATACATAAATAAATCTCCTTTCGTCAATGCACATTTGGCCTCTGACACAACAACATGCAGACAAATGCCGAATAAGTGTGACAGTGGGAGAATGTCCCCCAGCTCTTTCTCATCATGGGAACGTGGAGCAGGAGGCTGCATCCTCACTTTATTACCTGTTAAAACCGATACTTCATTTATGAAGTGTGCTCGGAGGAGAGGTGCCTCTCTGGTTCCCACTCGCACACGTGGAACTCAAAATAGTCTACAGGGTGTGACAAGAGTCAAACAATGTTTTGTCGTTTTGTTGTAGTACTGTAACTTAACACAATTATTGGAATAGCCGCGCGTAAAAGGTTCTACTTTACGCGTAAAGTCTTTTTACGCGTGCCGCGGTTGTCCCTTGAGAACTACAGTATGAAAATCTAATGTACTACCTAAAGACCGACAGTAAAATATTGCCCTTGGTAACTGATCCCACAACAGACTTGATTTAGTTGTGTCTACTGAGTGTGGGAGACTGTCAACATCTTCAAACTTTCAGTAATCTTGGCAAAAGGTGGGAGTCGCTCCCTCAACTTTCTCTCATGGGAAAATTGGGCAGTGTGCTCTAGTCACACTTTATTACCTGTTAGAATCGATACATCATTACAAAGAGTGTTTGGGGGAGACGTGGCTTTCGGGTTCCCACGCGCTGCTTTTCAGAATGCCATCATTAAATGTGCCGTCTCATTATTTCACAGGTATTTGTAATTTTACGCGCGACACATAGATGAACTCTCAGGCAGACTTTGCAGATTGTTTGTAGATTCAGAAGCATATGTTTAATGCAATAAAATATGTTCAGCTTTAACCTGTAGTTTTTGACTCGTTAGCTTTGTTTTACATCAAAGAGACAACACATTACAGAGCTGCGCGTAAAAGAGTGGATTTTACGCACGGCCAAACAGTTGACCTTTTAGCAGATTTTACATAATTTATGACTATCTCAATCATCAGTGAGTCACTAAAAGAGCGCTTATTCAAAATGTTCTCGATTTTGTCTGATTGTTTCGGCTCCACACTCACTGTGTGAGTGTCGGCCTGAGGGAGTCTAGTTTCGCCGTCAGTAATAACGGCGTGAGAAGTCACCCACGGTCATTTGTCTGAGTGTCACGCTGTTTTGGCGGATGTTTGTTGCTTTTCCCTTACATGTGTAAATAATTCTCACACGAGCGGGTAACACCTTTCACAGGCGCGTGCCGCCCTGTGGGCAGCTGCACGTGCCTCCAGACTAGTGAAGGCTCTTTAGGCGCATCGTTCACTCTGCATTCATTTTCTGGTCAAGATGTGTTAAAAAGAGATAATTAAGAACAAAGTGAAGTAGAAAATTAATAGTATATATATATATATTAGAATATATATTACATTTCTAACTTATTTTAACGTTTAAACATTCATAGTTCCACTGATTAATTTCCACTGATATGGCCAACTCTTCACTTTTTAACTGGAGGAGACTTAAACTGCAGGAAACCAATTAGGAGTTGCATATTTCACAGACATTAACGAATTGGTAAAACTGAGTTTAGTAGTTTCAGCATGGAGTAAAACCCAGAGTAAAAACAAGTCTGTGGTGGGTGGAGCCTAAAGTTACGCCCACCTATGGCTTAAAAGCCCTCACTGAAGACTGAGAGAGCACATTCAGCTGTGACGGAAAGACCGATAGATCTGCTGTTACTCTTGGATAGTTCTTGGAATACAACCATGAAATTGCTGCAGAATTCAGAGGACGCAAAGGCACAAAGGAAGGTACTTGTATCATTTATGCTTTCATTGAATATCACAGATAATTTTGTAGTAAATCACAGGATCTGTTATACACGAGATGCACATTACTCCGTGTATAAACATTTCTAATTTCAATCATTAATTTTATTTTTATTTTCTCGTTTCGTTTCTCGTAGAGCCTCAAACCTCAGGTGGAGAGACGTCGAAGAGAGAGAATGAACCGCAGTCTGGAGAGCCTAAAGACGCTTTTACTACAGCGACAGGTAAAAGCCACATAGCTCTGGTGGTCAGGTCATCCTCCAAGATGAAAGGTCTTTTATTGAGTCTGAGAAACCGTTTATTAAATCTTTTTTTCTGTCCTAGGAAGCGACTCAGCGCAGAGTGGAGAAAGCTGAGATACTTGAGCACACAGTCCTCTTCCTACAGAACACCGCCACAGGAGACCAGACGAGAGCTGAAGTAGGTGGTGGTGGAGGAGGAGGAGGAGGAGGCCAGATACACTCCTTCCAAGACGGTTTCTCAACTTGCCTGCAGAGAGCTACTCAGTTCCTGGGACCCGAAGGGAAGCGCCTGTGGCTTGGAGCAGCACTGGATGCGTCTTTTGCAGCTCGCTTCTCCCGTTCAGACTCTGATTCCGCAGGCGTCCAAAGAAGAACTGAAGCCCATTCCTCCTCCAGCTCTCTCAGAAAGTCCTCCAGGTCCATTCTTCAGTTGCTGTTAAACAGGTCGGCACACAAACTGTGCACGCCTGCCCTCACCGCGGCCAGTTGTGTTCAGACCCGCGTAGAATCACCTCGCTCTCCCCCCACGACTCCCCAGCAGACCCACAAAGTGGCGAGTCGAGCGAGTAAACAGAGCCCGTCTCAGAGGCAGCCGGTCAGCCAGTCACTGTGGAGGCCCTGGCCCTGATCACCACGCAGTGACTGCAGAAACTGAACTTTTATTGACTCTAACATGCTGACTAATATTCCTACAACAGCATGTGTCGTTCATTTGACTTTCTACAAGGACATTCTCAGTGCAATGTATTGAACACGGGCCTCTTGCTTTTTGTAAAGTCTGATAAATTTGTAGATATTGTAAATGTATTATGATCACACATGCTGCTACAGCCTTTACGGGCCAACTCGTGTTAATTGTGTCATTTATGATGTATTTTTGCACCTTAATTTATTCTATTTGTCATTTGTAAATAAACAAAAGGAAAAATCAGTAAACGATGCGTATGTGTTCATTGATTGTTTTCGGGCACGTGTCTTGAGGAGCATAAGTGTGGAGTAGAGCTGCCACACAGGGGGATAAAGGCACCATGCGGTGACGTTTCACGCAATATCACACATGGAACAAGCTTTAATCCTCACTCTGAAAAACTACAACATACAGGCGGTCAAAGTATTCAGGAACACACAGCCTTACATTTATGCCTAATTCATCTTAATTAACCATTAATTTTGACACCTAATGTCGATTTACGTATAATTAGAATAATATATTATGAGTATTGTGTCTGTAAGAGTATAGGCAGGCTATATGTAACTATTATAGTTCAATTTGAGCAAACTAAATAAAGCTGATAAGGAGATAAAGCCATGCGTAAAAGTTGCCACTGCGTGCCCAATGTCATATCTTCCGGCATTGACGTCAATATTAAGGACAAAATGTTTTGTGCGTTTAATTTGATATTTAATAGAGAATGGGAATCGCTGTTAGGCCTGAGAGTCACTATTGACGGTATAAAGAGAATGTGGTATCTTAAGCGTGCGTAAAAATGTTTTGCGTAACGCTGTCCGATCATTTAATTGCGACAGTTGAAAGAGTTGTTCATAGCACGGGGCAGAACTTCCAGTCTGTGATTCATTTACATCTCAATAGTAGGCAAATGCGCGTGGGAACGTGGGAAGTGTCTCCTCTCTGTGCCACCCTCTCCAATGTATCAGTTTTAACAGGTAGTAAAGCTGTAAATGCAGCGCCATTTCCTTCTTTCCCATGAGAAAGAGTCTGAACCCACCGAGGACCTGTTATCTGAAGCAACATGGTCTGTGTAATTTAACGGAAGAATAGAAACGGGACTGGATTTCAGCCAGGCTAGAAAATGGATATGACAGCCGGAAAATACTAAATATTATTAAAACACCTTTTATTACAACAGTTTTTATAATAAGACAGTGACAATGATGATAACATTCCTGTGTCTTTGAAGAAAAGTTGTAGCTAAGAACTGTATATATAACGTGTGTTCCGGGCACACGCCAGCTCTGTTTATTGGTGTGAATTACTGCTCAATAAAAGTGGCTGGCGCTGACGATAGGCCTGTGTTTAGGTCCTGTTTGCCTCTCCTGTGTCTAAATAAAATCTTATGTAACATTATCATTTCTAATAATAATATATGTTATAATAAATAATAACAATATAATAAAGTGGTCCAACAAAAAATAGCTTCCAGACATATCAAATTGGTCAGGCTTTGTTGGGTTTCAGGGTTTGTTGAATTCCACCCACTCCACCGTGGCAACCAGGTAACGTAATTTGAAAATAAAATACAAAATCCATATTATTTACAGTCACTTTATTGCATCAGCAGGATGTGCCAACCATCCACACATTTTCAAAAATAATTTCTCCTTGATCGTGTCCGCAATAATCAGAATATGACCTGTTGAATGTCAAGAAAATATGAATATATTACAGTATTTATAAAGATTTCAGTTGTGATATTCATCACGTTTGACTGGCATCTCAGACATGTCATTATATTACCTATTAGATTCTGTCATCTGACAGATCATTTACAAGGAACAGTGTCCCACTCCCTAGTAAAAAATATAATCATAATAATAATTTAGGCAAACTGGGGAGGTGATTTGGGAAGTGCTGCTGTGTATTAATTTGACAAGAATGTAACAAATAAGTAACCAAGCAAATCCGTCAGGCGACACCCAACAGATGCATTTTGGATAATAATTAAGGTCCCAATAAATCAATGTTGGTCTCCCTCCAGCTTTGGGCCTCCTTCTAAGCCCTCTGCTTTGCACTGAGCTTAACAACTAAATATACCTTATGCCAAACTTAATCTCAGTGCCTCTCTGTCAATATTGTAAGTCATTATCTTATTCACATAGGCTGAATGGAAAAGCAGCTGTGGCTTCTTCTGTCTGTTCTCTACAAGGCTGTTTGTGTGGAGTCAGCAGTGTTGTTTGACTTTTCACCTCTGGATTTCTGCTCTGAATTTGCTGAACTCACCACTGCTTGTTCTACTCTACTGGGATTGTCACCATTTACAACTGGCTGGCGATCTGATTGGGCGATAACATCTGTGGGAGGTGAAACAACCACTCTTTCTATGGGCTCATTGGCTGTTCTGTCTGTCACAATAACATAATTGGGCTCTGGCTGGTGGCCACTGGAGCGACGCTGCAATGCATGCTGGGTGCATGAGAAGGAACGCTGACGAGGGGCAGGCTGGGGCGACAGGAAGTGAGGTGTTGCAGCTCTGGGGACTTCCTGGTGCCTGTCCCGATCCTCGTCTTCTGAAGTAACCTCCTGTAAGGTGCTGATTGGCCGAGGCGAGCGGCCCATGATTCTTGGAGGGACCAGTGCTGTTGCTGATTGGTTGAGCTGTGGTCGCCAGTTCTGAGGAGAAGGGTACTGCACTCGGCTCATCGACCAATCACTGGCAAGACAAGAAAATCATCCCTATATTAGACTGTAACAGTAACAGAGAGGTTTTGCAGAAAAGTGTTGTTTGTCCCATAAAATACAAATTTAGAGTTAGAAAGCCAACTCTAACATCAACTTTAGAGTGTCTTTGAATGCACCATCAAGGAATAATTTTTCAGGACAGTAACTGCCTTAGCACAAGACAGCTTTTCAATTTTTTACTGAAAAAAAAAAACTAAATTTGCACTGTGATTGATTACCCATCTCAAGGAAGTTAAGCTGATGGTTATACTACCCAAAAATTCAGGTTTTGCTTATTTTTTTAAACTCATTGCAGTGGTTTCAATGTTGTGTGAAATACATCTATCAATTAAAAATACTTTTTTTAAACTGTGCGAATACTGATTTACTGCAATGTGTGAATATGGATTGTTACCTCTTAAGAGGAATTTGCAGGCTGCAAATCACTTTTGTACTCTTGTGCTTAACAGTGTCTTAACAGTCATTTTGTTATTTCACCCAGTAGCCACTCCTCTCATTGAGTTAATGTGTAAAATATGTTTGATGCCAACAGCAAATGAAAAGTTTTATGTGATGTTTGGCTAACTGGCTAAAATGAGCAAAGGCTCATCATCCTTTGATCCACTCTGCTCACAGTGTTAATTGTGAAACTTTTGGTCAATAAAATGTCAGAAAATACTGAAAAATGTCATCAGTTTAGTTCAGCCAACACTACATTCAGTCTATTATCAGTTTACTTTCACTTGCAACTAAGGAATTCTCACAATTAACAGTTTGCTTGAAAAGTGACAGTTATTTATTATTAACCATCAAGTAGTTGCATATTATTTTACTCTTGGACTGATTGATTAATTGACTTATCATTTCAGCTCTAATTGTACATTTCTCACTCATCTCTCTTTTACTCATCTGGTGGCACATCATCAAAAGGCAGACAACAACATACTGTTGTCTGTGTGTGCAGTGTATTACTGAAACCTTACTTTTGTGGAGGTGGGGTCATATCTCGATTTCCTATGATCCCAGAGAAGGAGGCACTTCTTCCAGGCAGGCCTTGTGATCCGACCCATGGTGAGTACATCAGAGCACGCTCCTCCCACAGCATGTCATTGGCTGAATCGACGGGAACAGGCCCTCTCTGAATTTGGTGAGCCAACAGGAGCTCTAGCACCTGGTGATGCATGCCCTCTCTTGCCACGTCAATCGGACGACGTCCCCTCCGATCATGCAGCTCAAGGTTGGCACCATGAAGGAGGAGAAGTCTGGTCGTATCATAGCAACCATGGAGGGCGGAGAGGAAGAGTGCTGTTTCGCCCTATCAAGGAAATAATCGTAAATATAACTTATGTGATGTGTGGAGGATATTTATTCCAAGTGTTGTGGTGATCTGCCCAACCATTCAGAGTGACTATCACATAATAATACTCCAGACAGTCACCTGTACAACTTAAAACATGGATAATCAAATTTATATTTTTAATATGATATATAATTAATGAACCATTGGTAAAGAAACAAGAACTTACCTTATTGTCCTGCAGGTCCACAGCGGCCCCATAGCGAATGAGGGTCCTTGTTAGGGAGAGGTGGTTTACTGAGCATGCCCAGTGCAGGGCTGATCTCCCTGAGAGAGACAGTGTGAGTGGAGGGGAGGTATGGGGGAAGAAGGGAGGGAGTAAGTCAGCCAATGAACAACCATTACACAACAGAGTTGAGCCCAGATGGTGAAGAGAGGGAGAATGGAGTGATGGGATGCAGAGATGAATTTTTTTCAGCCGAAGTGAGAAAGGGGACAGGAAGACAGGCAAAAATAAGAGATGTAAAAAGAGGCAGACAGAAGGGCAGAGAGACAAAGAGACAGCAAAAGCAAGGAGTAAGATGAGCAACAAAGTTAATACGTCTATCAAACCGAGTTTGAGCACTAGAACACATTAACTTTGTTCTGAGTCAGAGGAGGGCAGCAGGGGAGCTGGAGGAGGAGGAGGAGGAGGAGGAGGAGGAGGAGATGGAGGCCACGAAGAAATGAGCACAGGTCGGGAGAGGAGGGACACAAAAGAAGGATGTGAGAGAGACGGGGTAAGTTACACCAGTTACTCAGCCCCTCAGTGTACAGGAAATAATGGATCAAGAGCTCAACATGTTATTTTTCTCCAAGGTGAGACCAAATATGGCATGTGGGCAGGTAAGTTTAAGGCTTTTTGTGCAATGTTGCTCAGTCTGTCTTTCAGACTGAAATAGCTCAACATATTTTGATATGAAATTTAAAAATGTTGAAGCAGACTACCTTTGGTGATCCCTCGACTATCTTGAATGATTGTGACACAAAAAGTGTGGATTATTAAATAATGTTTGTGAAACCCCAAATAATTGTTAAAAAGCACTTACAATAAAAACACTTAAACCAATTCATGCATGAAGGGGTTAAAGCAGAATTACACAATCTCTGCTTCTGACATCAGTGCTGACATAACATATGCAGGAAAGTGGTTGGATATCATGAAAACTGAATTTGCACATAATTCCTCATTAATGTTTTAACCTGCTTTCCTTATGCGATGGATTATTTATTTTATCTTGAACTGTAATTTAAATCAAATTAGCTACAATTCCTGGTATTCACATTGCTCTTACTTCAAGAAGGTTAAAACAGACACCAAGAATTACATGCAAATATTTCCGAGTGCCAAAGTCATATTAGTAACTAATATTAGTGATTGATGCATTACCAGTATGATCAGTGTTGTTGACGGGCACTCCTGCTCTCAGCAGCTCCAAAACCACTCTGTCCAGCCCACTACGCACTGCTCGGATCAGAACCACAGACCCATCCGGGCCACACCACTCTGCGGACTGACAACACAAGCAAGCCATGATGAATATATAATACATATTTCACATATACTTACATATTCAGCACTTTAAGTTTGGCATTATACAATGTTGTCTATAGTTATAGTAAATTTAAACAAAAACAAACAAACAACAAAGCATTAAAATCAAGCTCTAAACAAATGTAAATCAACATAACTACACTAAACAGACCTGCTGAGGAGGACTGAGCAAAGGAGGAGGCATGGCGTTTCTCTCCCATCCTCTAGGTGGAGCTGAGGGAGAACCAGAATTATTTGTGTTAGGATTTGAATACACATACAAATACTATAAATAGAAGGATTTATACAGTTATACATGTAATCTCTCTCAGACTGTAACTTTGTACTGTGTAGTACATCAGTATGAGTCCTGTTTTACTCACAGCATCCTACATCGTGTATGAATATAGTGTCTTTGTATAGTGTCTTGTTTATGAGGTGTTCATCACTCTCAAAGATACTCAGTTTACAATTATATCAAACAGAAAACATATCATATATAGTTGATAATTAATTTTCTGTTCATCGACTAATTGTTGCGGCTCTAGTCCAGTATAGAAATAACAATAAAAGGTGGATGTGAAGAATGAGATGTAGTGCAAAGGGAGTCCCATTATTTTCTACATTAGTAAACCTCAGAGTGCATTATTTCTGTTTCATTTATGAATTATAACAGTGATCAGTCTGTTGTTTAGAAATATTTGAGCTGTCTTAAGATGCCGGCCAGCCAATCAGAAACAGTTATTTTTGTGACCATAATGCTGGACGTGGTAAAAATATATGCCAGATTCCCAGATGAATAAAAGTTTTGGGAGCTATGAGCAACTGAGTAAGTGAGTAGTAAATGAGTGAATAAACCTCACGTTGTACAGGTCTGCGGGGCTGTGAGGTTCCGGCCCGGTAGTGTTTCTGCTCCTGGGTCCTGTGGTCACAGATGGAGGCGGCCTCCTGTCGCCTGGAGCATCTCGCACTGATGTCTTCCATTGAACTCTGGGTAAAGTCTGTGTCACTTCCTATATCCTGGTCCCTTTTGAGAGGTCTGAAAACCGAAAAGCACAGTTGATTTGATTTATAAAACACTCAAGAGCTCTGCGACACACCCAAACCCAAGAATACAAGCGTTTGTTTTCTTTAAATGTAGACTTTGAGGAAATGGACCTGGACCCTTGAACGTGTCAGGGATTACAGATAGTTATTGTTTCACAGCCCGGAGTAAGCTGTTGTCAGTTGACAGTATGTTACAGGATAGAAAGACAGGTAAGAAATAGAGAGCGAGGGGCCAATGACATGCAACAAAGGCTCCTGGTTGCAACTAAACTGGGGAAATTACATGCGCCCTTACCCACTTGACCACCAGGACACAGACAGTGCCCCTGCTCTTACAATATTTTCAATACACATTCATGAGGGCTGTGACTATCAATTATATTCATTATCAATTAGTCTGTTAATTTTTTTCTCTCCAGATGAATCAATTAAGCATCTATAGTATCAAATGTTACAAAACAGGCCTATAACAATTTCTCAGAACCCAAGGGGACATCTTAAAGTTACTTGTTTTGTTAGGCCAACAGTCACAAACCCAAAGTTCTTTAATTTGTTTACAATTACATAAAACTGAGACAAGCATCTAATCTTTAAACTGTGGGAACCAGGAAATGTCTGGTATTTTTGTTTGATTCATAGCAGTAATAGAAAAAAGGTAACGGGAGATTCAAATCACTGGGAGTGATAGGAAGAGTTAATGAGTAGATTGCCTCCTCCTTTCAGTAACTGTTAAATCGTTATGAATACTATGTGAATGTACCATACATACTGTATAACAGGATAAAAGTAATATCCAACAGATTCAGCCTTTTTTAATAACTGGATGAACTCTCACTTGTTTTAGAATACACCCTATTTGTTACATGACATCATTCCTCCAGCAGACCAAACATCCTCTCATGTCTTTCAAAGCAACTCCTCTCACCGCATCCGAATGGCATCCTCCCCCAGTGGTTCCCTCCTTCTCTTTTTCTCTGCTTCCTTTGCTTTCTTCTTTTTCCTCAAACTGATCTTCTCTTTCTCTCTGCTGGATCTGACCCTCTGCTCTTGGTGGGCTGCGTGTGGGGTCAAGGCCTTGGATTTGGGGTCATTGTCTGTGACTGTGGACCGGTGTCTCACCCTGTGGCCGCCTTCCCTCTCTGCCCGCTGCTGCCTCACCCTCCTCACCACCAAGAACACCACCAGGACCAGCACCAGCAGCAGGCCGATCGCTATGGCAATCACGGCCCATAACCACGCAGGCGTCGGCTCTTTGAGAGGAAGATTACAAAATTAATTTTTACAACTGCGAGGAAGAACAATTTTTGTTAGGGCTACATGAAAAACATATCAAGATACTTTCCACACTATCAATCAACAGTCAATATCAGTATGTGGTCCTGTTAAATTAAGTGCTCAATTTCATCCAATAAATGTTCCTCACAATGAGTGAAATGATGATTGTGTTTTAAAATCCTAAACTTTCTTAAAAAAGTTCACTGGTTTGGTGCGATGAAGCCCAGTATTTTAAACCCAGTACTAAACCCAATCATCTATAATCTGAATTTAATTTATATTTTATTTTTAAATGGTATGCTTACACCTAAACTGCTGGTTTGGTGAGCCTAGTACAGCACTACTGCCCTAGTGGAATCCCTATTTGCATGCATTTAGCTGGCCTTCTGACCAGCGAACATCACAAAGGTCATAAAAAACAAGTGTAAAGTAATTTTAATTTATAGTACTTGTTATATTTTCACCAGATATCCTGCTTTGTCATTTTGGTTCATGCTTTCCCTCTCTGAGTTAAAATGTTTGAACAACCAAAACTCAAACCTGTAGTGATCACACACACTGGAAACGGAAATGTGTTTTATAGTGTTTTGTTTGGATGAAATTCAAAGCTGGATGTGTATATGTGCGTGTGTGACAGGACATGTGAGCTTACCTTTGACTTCCTTTATCTCAGTTTCCTCCTCTCTGCTTCCTATTTCCTCTCGGACTCCTCTAATACTGATGACGTTTTTTAGCTCATTAAGGGTGGGGAATGAGGAGGGCCTCCGCAACATTACGGCACGCAGGAAACTGGCTGCCTCTGTGGCATAAGGGAAACAGGTAGAGGGCAGACGGGAGCATGGCCTGTTGTCCACTTGGAGGAAAAGGAGGGAGCTAGGAAAGAGTGGAGAGAGAAGGAAACATTAGGAAAGAGCATGTATGTAATTACTGAGTCCTGTTCCAATGTGTAGATTTGTCAGGATAAGTTTACTCAATAAAATCTGGAACCCTCTCAATCATTTGTAAAAGGTTGCACCTTCTTACAAAACATAAAATCAACAAAGCATACCTTTGAGATTATGTACTGAAAAAATGGATATGAATGGGTATTACAATTAATATCAATATCCCTGCTGGTCAATATCGTTCCGTTCAGACTGTCTTACTGTACATAATGGAGTTCCCCAAGGTTCTATCCTTGGCCCACTTTTATTTTGTCTTACATAAATAATTTAGGTATTAACACTTATTGATATGCAGATGATAGTGTTTTGCCTCGCCTTGAATCTTTTTTCATAGATTCCCTTGATACACTACTGTCTACTAGAAAAATTAGTAGTAGTGGTAATTTTCTAATGACAGATGTGTAAAACTACCCACTCATCATTGTGTAACATTGTGTATTATTGTGCAGTGTGAATTTCAGGGTTGGCTGGCCATCTCACTTTAACTGAGTCTTCTTATTCATAAATCCATTCTTGCTAAACTTCCCTCATAGTTAATTCGGAATGATTATCTCAGATCACAAGACACGTGCAGTATCTGCTGTCTCTCCCTAATGCAGAATTCAAGACTATTGTAAAACCAGTGTTAAATGACTTCATTGTTAATTGTCTCTTCTAAGTGTAAACATATTTCTGTATTATTATCTGTCTTTAGTATTGCTTTATCCATTGTCTGATTTTGTATTGCATTGTTTGCAACTTTTATGCTGCTGTCCTGGCCAGGTTTGCCTCGCAAAAGAAGTTTCCAACCTCCAGGGGACTGGTTAAAGAAAACATAACTTCACTCACTTTTTTGACATTTCACACAGCACCTACCCATCTGAGTCAGCTGGTGATGTCTGTGTCAGCAGGTTGGCAAGCTGTTGTGGATCAAAGTCAAACAGGTTACTGTTGGTGGAGAGGGGGGCGGAGTCTCTTAGTTTGAGCGGTGACTGGAGGAGGACGCTGAGCGCCCAGAGCAGGGAGCTGTTGGAGAACGTGCCACGCTGTAGTGGATTTCTGGTGTGAAGGACCAGTGTGCCTTTGGCCCACAGGCGGCTCTGGTGTGTGAAGCAGTCGCTGCCGTCCCATCCACAAGAGGCGCTGTCGCATCCCTGCTCGCAGTGTGAGTTGGCGTAGTGATCACGGCAGTACTGGATGTGGCCTGGACTGAGAGCCATAATGGGAAGGGATGATGGGGTGTAAATAAAGAGACAGAATACGATATTTGACAAAATAATCTCAATTTAAGGTCAATTTACTAGCTTTTTTTGCCCCAGAGCTTTCAACAAAGACAACGGGATGCGGTATTTAGTTGTCAAACTCCATCATTATTTTTACTGTTGTTTCTTTCATACTGCCATTAGTTCACTTTATGGACAGTTCACTAGTACTCTTTTCTCACACAGTTTCCAATCAACAATGTGATTTTAATATTGTGTTTCATATTGTTTTGAATTGTTTTAATTGTTTATTGCATATTATTATGTTGCTGAGTCCTTGGTACCAAAGATAACTTGTAGTATTTCATTATCTAATTCTTCTTTACACAAGTGTACTTATTAATGACAATGAAAAATATTGAATTAATCTTATCAATGATAACAATCAAAACACATGTCCACATGTTGCCTGTTTTGGGGGTTTCTTGGCTGAGTTTCAAATATTAATACAAGAGAGGAAAGAATATAATACATAGAAACAACTCATAAACCAGCATATAACAATTTACGAGCACAAATAAACCAATGGAAACATGAAATGTTGTATTTCACAACTTTCACTATTAAGCTGAAAACATTTTTAGGGTTCTATGATGATGAAAATGACAACAAAAGTGTTTTACTTGCACTGGCCCCTGTTCTTCAGGCAGTCGAAGCCGTCTCTGAGGCACTCTGGCTCCATACACTCTTTGTCACATGATCCGTCTCCAAACTTGTCCTTACACTTTCTGATGACTGGACACTGGCCCCACGGATCACCAGATGCAGCTGTGGAGAAAAACACAGATTAGTGCAAAACAAGTGGAAATTGTGCACAGTGTTGCACATAAATCTTCCTGTAACAGTTTTTGTGGTTAAAATGTAATAATGGTGTATTTGTAGAAGGGATACAGATGTATGCATTTGAACTGCAGGTGAATTTTATCAGCACTGCGATCACTTCCACATTCATGAAATTGCACACTTGGAAAATAAATGTAATCTTATTCACTCATGTATTAAATTATTAGGTCTGTTTTCACTAAGTGTTCTATCGCAGGACCAACTCACCCACATATTCAAACCACTCATTGTTTCAGAGCATTAGCAACTATTCATAACAATGCAGGTCAAGCCATGAAAGGTTGGCCCTGATACGGACCGTTAAAGGGAACAGGAAACGGGCCCGACATAAACAGGAAGTTTCCACGAGAAGCGAATAGCAACAGGAAATGGAGTGGGCCGGTCCTTGATAAAGGTCGAAGGTCATCACTGTGGCAATGAGGAATGTGATGGAGTTGGACAATGGGCTTGGCAGGTGTGTGCGGGACCATAAAATCATAGCAGAAAAAAAGCATGAACAATAGAGCTGAAATTAGACATGTTAAGTGTTAAACACTTTTGTATCACTTGATCAGCAAAAAGAGCCTTCCCGGCACAGGAGGAATAAAAATATAAGCCCTTATATTCCCGTAAAAATATAAATGTAAGGAATATAAATATTAAAACAGTGTGAATGAGGAACAAGGCTGTTAACGTAAATGACACTGCGAAAAAATACTTTTATTTTACTAACTTTTTCCAAAACAGAATATTATACTGACAAAAAAACCCAACAAAAATATTATTTCAATATTACTATTTCAACATGATGCACTTGGAGAAGAGTTTTTACCTAAAGTTCTTTATCGTTATCCGACAAATATAGTCTGGACAAATCTAATTCTAAATCACATGGGCTACAAAACCCTCCTTAAAAATAGTGATAATAAGATAGATACCATTTTTTCCAACTTGTTTTCAGATTAAACTTTAATTTCTACAACCTACAGCTGGACATACCATGTTTCATGTATGTACAAAAGAAAGATAAAAAGAGAGAGTAGGATGGCTAACTCACCATGACATGTCCAGCTCATTCCCAGCAGAACAAACGTCCTCAGAGCCAACATCTTCAGGTTGTTTAGGCCACCAGCTGCGGGGCCTTTTCTTCTCTGCTCAGAAGGATCAGCAGCCCAGTCCAGTGGCCTCTGATCTCCAGAAGCTCAGCTGTGACTCACAGCGTTATACACCGCTGTAAATCTGTAGCTCTGCGGAGTCGTTTTAGTCCTGCTGTTCACAACGAACAGTTAACTCTGAGTGAAGTAGCTCAATTCCATCACCGCCGCCGCCTCCAACACCTTCCAATACCACCACCCAGCCCACTTTGTTCACTCGCTCTTTTTTTTAGAGGCCCTGCGGATATCTGGACAACTTCCTGCCACTGTGTGGAGAAGAATAGGAGGGTGATGACCGTATGTGCATGCATATGTGTGTGTGTGTGTGTGTGCGTGCATATTTGTAGCTCTTGCGTCTAAACTTGAAAAAAAAAAAAAAAAAAGGCACGCAGTATGGGGTAAGTGAGCTGTTAGAAGAGCCGTTATTTCAATGTGTAAAATCTACAGGGTGCGAGGGGATGGCGTGGTTTGAATTTGACCTTTACAAAGAAGTGTAGTAGCACACACACACACACACACAAACATTGGCTTTGTCCAGCGACCAGGTCCAAAAACACTTGACTGTGAGTGCTCTGCTGAGAGTAGTCTGGAAACTGTTTCTGTTATTTGTTCTTATTTAATTCACAAAAAAAAAAAAAAAAACATTTTTGGCCCAAATGGCTTGTTCCCAAGCACAGAGTGAAATAAATAAGAACTTGAGCAGTCTGCAGTGTTGTGAATCCTTTACGGGCATCTGACTTTGACCTTTCACAAATTCCAAGCAGTAGATGAACAGATAAATATGTTTTTTTTTACACACATATTAAGACAAATCTTTTGCTTTAGTCTTGAACTCACTGTTGACAAAAAATCTCCAAAGACCTTACATTTTAAGCACAGTCTTCTGCATTACAAAAACAAAATGATTGTAGTGCTTAAATAATTCTTATGTGCAACTGTGCATCTGCATGAAGACCACTGGATTGCTTCAGATAGTGTGAGCCTGGAAGAAGCAGTCTACAGGATTTATTGAAACATGAGATCATTAAGTACAGTCAGGGTGGCAAAGTCTTATAGTTAAACTCAACATGTATATGATCACGTTGTAATGGAGTAACACACAGCTTGTCCTTTTTCTGTCCTTAATCCCTTTCTACTGGTTACCCGCTTTCTCTTGCTGTGGCCCCGGAGCTCCCCGTTCCATGCAGTATTCCTCCCAAAGCTCATTAAATAAATTTCCTGTCGCACCAAAAGAACACCCCTGATCCTTTTTGGGGTCGCACAATCCCAAATCCATCTTTTTAAATACAGCACAGAAAACCTGCCGAGAGAGCGGCGTCGTCATCTTCTCTAAGCAGTGGTTGTAGTAGTGCCTGTACACCTCGGACATGTTTGAGAAGACTGGCTCCAGATACAGCTTGGAGATGGACGTCCCGCAGCAGTATGAGGGCACTTTGGGTAAACTCTCGAGGAACTCCTTCAGGACTACATGCTCTGAAGCTTTACGGGACTTCCTCTGCGTTTTCTTCTTGGTGTTTTCCTCTGAATTGTCCTGCTCGGATACATTTTGTGCCCAGTTAAGCACTGACCACTCTCCGATCCCCAAAGTGGAGAGGAACATTTTTTTGCACACTTGTTTTTTGTCACCGCCAGCTATCAAATGATACCGCATCGAAACTGATCTCCTCGACTGAGTCCATGGTGCTCGTGTTCTTTCCACCGGGTCGCAGTCGACTAATTCCGCCACATAGATCTTTCTCTGAGGCCAGTTCATACACTGCCAGAAACTAGTAAACAGCTCGTTCCTCGTTTCTTCACTGAAGTCAGCACAGAAACGGTTGGATGCTCTTTTGCAAGCACTGGATGTGCACCTCGGTCCGATTGCCCTCGGAGCTTTTGTTATGGTTGTGCCGTCTTTCTTCCGTTTGCTGATGTATGGTTTGCCCTCCATCCTAAGTTGCTTTTGTCGATTTTGCTTCCATGTTAGCGGCTTGGCAACTCTGGATTTCTTTCTGGGCGGCCCCTCTGGTTCTGGTGCCCTGTTCTTGTCTTTGTCAGTGGCATTCACTTGTTCTGCGAAAAACAGGGAGATGTCACTTACATGTATGAGGTATTGCTGTGATACATTTAAGTGTAAAACTATGGGCTTTTGCTAGAAAATGGAAAATAATGGTAATTGATTTAATGTTAATATTATTACATTAGTGCATTTAGGGCTGCAACTAACATTCATTTCCATTCTCAGTTAATTTGTTGATTAATTCCAATTAAATGATTAATTTACAGAATACAACCAGCAGATTTTGATCTAAAGGCAATCAATTAACAATGATATATGACCTCATGACCTATGTCCTCATATTTAAGCAGCTTGAACCAACGAATGTTTGGCAGTTTTGAATGATAAACAATTAGTCGACTATCACTTACCATGTGTCAGTTGACCAATCGATACATAAACCAATTGTTTCAGCACTACAACTATGTTAAGTAAGTAGATGAAAAAGAGTAAAGACAAAACAAAAAGACCACTCACCCTGGTTAACCTCCGCGATATTATTGACTGCAGAAGAAGTAGCGTTCTGCTGTGGGCACTGAGGGACAACCTGCCTCTTTTCTAATTTGTTCTCATTTGATTCAGGCTTCTGTGTTGCTGGTTTCTGTGCCCAGTTGAGCACAGACCACTCTCCTATCCCCAGAGTGGACAGGAACATGTTTTTACACACTTGTTTCCTTTTGCCATCCACCATCAAGTGATAACGGAGTGAAACCGATCTCCTCGACTGTGACCCCACCGCCCGAGATCTCTCCACGGGGTCGCAGTCAACCTGTCCTGCTACGTACTGTTTTCTCTGAGCCCAGTTCATGTGCTGCCAGAAATCGTCAAAAACCTTCTTCCTGGTATCTTCGTTGATTTCATTACAAAGCCTGTTTGATGCCTTTTTGCAGGCATTGGAGGTGCACCTCGGTCCCACTGCTCTTGGCTGTTTTGTCACAATCTCGCCGTCTCTTTTGCGTTTGCTTTGGTACGCTTTACCCTCCATCCTCAGCTGTTTCTGTTTGTTTTGCTTCCACTTTGATGGATCTCCGAGTTTGGCTTTGGGTTTTTTTCTGCCTGCCCCGGCCTTATCCAGATTAGTGTTTCCATTTTTAGCAGCTGTATTAAGGAACGCTGTAAAAAAAACATTTGATTAATTATCGGAAGCAGTCCTGTCTGAAATACACAGGCTTGATTTATCAAACACAAGATTGATGTGTTATTCCTAGTTGTGGTGAAGAATTGCAACAGCCTGCAGGAATGACACCGATTTTGCCTAAAGGTCAACAAAACATACAGACTAAAAATTATGAATGACTATTTTTTTGGTCAATCTTTTGTTTTCTTTTCTGGTTTGAATAAAAAAATGTGTTGTACACATGTGGAGAATTTGAATCTACACATCTTCAAACCTAGTCATTGCAATAAAGCTCCACTTACTAGCCCTGTTTATAAATCACACGTAATATATCTAATAAAAATGTATAGTTATTATACATATACAATTTGTATCCCAGTTATTGTGTCATTGGTACATGTTTATCACAATCTGTGTAGTTTACCTTTTTCTTAAAAAGTCAAATCAAAATGGGCATCCTTGAGTATCCACATTCCGATTAATAACAGATATCTGAACATACAAAGATCGTATTATGTAAATTCATTTATGTGGATAATGTGCATAAAATTCTGCATCTGTTCACAACAGATAAACGCCACCTGACAGCTAAAACGGCATCAAATTAGCATTCTTTTACAGACTATAAAACCCTGTCAAAATGTGGGTGCAGCTGTTAAATCCACACTGTTACTTACCACCGTCGACACCCAGAGGACCAGCGTTCTGTGAGGGAAACTGGGCGATCATCTGCGGCTGGGCAGTCATCACCGAGTGGGACCTTTTTTTGGACGGTCCATCAGACTTCCTATTTGCATCAGTGACGTGCAGATGGTCTGGATAAAACATCACACACACACACACACACACACACACACACACACACATCTCGATAAGTCAGTGACTGCTGTGCTTCTTCTAATAGAGCATCACAGTCAAACACTGAGCTCACACACACCTGGTGGGATGTGGTGCAGCCCAAAAGTCTCAGTGACTGTGGGTCTGTGAACAGGGGGGTCATTGGTGGGTTTGGGATGGAGACCAATATCCTCCATTGCTGCAATGGCTAAAACACAAGACACAAAGATTGTTGTTGCATCAAGAAAAAAACAAAAACAAAACCAATAATACACATTCTGTGATCATCATTCAGCCTGTTTGTCCATTCAGACCTCTAAACCAAAATAAAAACACCCTCCAACCACATTTCGACTGTAGACAACAAAGCCATGTGTCTAAATCCAGATGTTTTTGCAGATTACGTAAGCAGTAGGCGTTGCACGGCCTGACATTCATCGAAAAGGTGAGTGAAAACGGCTGTAACTCTTCTCACATCAGGTACATCGCTAACTTTATGTGCAGCTAATTCCTAGCAGCTCTCCTAGCAGGCTAAACCACCACACAACCCCATTAAAAAGGACACGTATTGTCGGCTTTGCTTACATAGTGTTATACATTTGAAAACGTCTCGTAGACCCGTCGGTTCCATCCAGATCAGATCTCAAGTTTGTCCCCCCCCCCCGGTGCCGGTTGTTTACTCCATCACGGCTCTGACACCGGAACACAACATCTGCCAGCTCAGTTAGCTCGGGTTTTTTTTTTTTTTTATTCAGATGACGGTAAAAATCTTAACTGGCTGATGTGAGGAGCTTCCCACTGGCAGCTGCCATTTCTGAGCATGCGCACTGGCCCTCGTGGTGGAGATTTAACAAGTTCAGGTTCTCTCGTTCATTAGAGGGTAAATAGATAGAAGATGGGAAAGAAATCGCTGTCACACAGTGGTGGAATAAGTAGTCAAATACCTTACTTAAGTAAAAGTAGCTAAATAACATTGTGATAATACTCCACTACATGTAAAAGTCCCTGACTTAGTCTAAAAGTATCAGCAGAGTAAGCCTACATTGTGCAGGAAAATGGTCCCTGTCAGTGTTTTACTATTATCTATGATGGTTTTTGGATTAATATTACTGGTGCATTAATGTGCATGTTGTATTTTACTGCTGTAGATGTCTAAGGTTGAGCTGATTTGAACTACTTTATACACTGTTGGGTAGTTTAATGCATCATATTCTAGATATATGTATAACTTTTCATGAGCTCAGAAAAAAACAGACCTGTTTTTAGCTTTGTGGTAATGCATTGTCCAGCTAATCCAAGAGGGATTAAAAAAAAAAAAAGTTTATTTAGCCTAAGAAGCAGGAGAATTTGCTCTTAATCCTTCAGTCTATCAGAACCATTCAAAAGCACCAAATTTGGAAATACATGTTTTTCATAAAAAATAATAAAGTGGAGTATAAAGTACAATATTAGTCTCTGAGGTGAAGTGGAGCAGAAGTAGCTTATAAAGTTGCACTACAAAGTACAAGCACCTCAAATTTATACAAAAGTACAGTACTTGAGTAAAGATATGAAAGTGTTCTCAAAAAAAGCATCAAAAGTAAAAGTACTTTGTGTGGCTGCTGTCAGTGTTATATTGTTAACAGCAGTGGTGGCAGAGATCCACCTCAACAGTCTGTAGATTTACTTAAGTAAACATATTAATTAATAAGTAAGAGTCATAAGTAAGAATAAGTAAAAGTCCTGCCTTCAAATTCCTACATAAGTAAAAGTACATAAATATAATCAGCAAAATATTCTCAAAATGTTTAAAGGAAAAGTACTTGTTATGCAGAAAACACATTATAATATATTATATGATAAGATTGTTAATACTGATGCATTCATATTGCAGTATTTTACTGTTTTAGCTGGAGCTAGTTTGAACTACTTTAGTCCAGTGGTTTCAAACATAGGGGTCAGGCCCCCTCACATTAGAAATCTGGGTAGTTGTGACGTGAATAATGGAGCAGGAAAGAAGCAAAAAAGAGTTTTTATAACAAAGTTATTCATCTTTTTCTATAACCATTGATTTCTCAAAGGTCATTTGTCTTCTTTTGGCCTCAAACAGCTATTTAAATTCAGCCATCTGAGAACTACACAGGGAAACTCATTTTCATTTTTTGTGGAACATCTAACAACTCAGACACCCTTGTGACCCCTTTCTTAAAGGTATCAAACCAAAAAGGTTGCATTGTAAACCTATCATATACCAGACAACTCAGTATTTACTCAGTACAAATCTGCAGTACTAATACTTTGCTTGTGTATTTTTGAGTATGCTACTTTATACTTCTACACCACCACATCCCAGAGAGCAATACTGTTCTTTTTTTTTTACTGTACTGCAATTAATGATGGAATTACTGTTTTGTAGATTAAGATTTTACATTCAAAATAGTTAAATTAGCTCCATGTCATCCAACTACAACACTACTATTAATAAAGTACTGGGCACTAAAAAAATGCTATATAACTAAAATAGGCATCCCTTTGACAATGAATCTGTCAAAAATTGGATTGTATTTACATAAATATACATCAAAGGAAACATATATTAAGTGTGACTGATTTATAGTGGCTTGGAAACAGGCTGCTTAAAATGGTAAGAACATTTATAGCTTCTCATCACATCCTTCTAACATGAAAGCAGGGGGAAGGAAGGAAGCTATTGGGGAGTTCAAAGTTTCAGCTCAGTTGTCTTACCCGGTCGCAACACAAGACGAACCAGGCAAAGCAGGCCACTGTCCTGGTGCCAAACACTGTCAAGGGCAACAACGGTAAGCAAAAAATAAACCTTTTCCCACTGTGACATGTCAAAAGGTCTACAGGGCCCTGTTCTGGGTACAAAAGTAAAAATAAAATACTTACTTTACTAAGCTACACTGTATAGCCTTCAATAACTTATTACTGATTTTACATCTCGATGAATTGTGGTTTGGCCCAAAAACCTTGAACAATGTTCTTTTTACATACACAGACAGACAAATACAACTTTATAAAACCTTTAACAAAACAAATGCCGAAGGAAAACAAGCAAGTCTAACAGCAACAATCAATACAATACAAGGCAATAGAAATAAAACTAGCGATCTGTATATATAATTCAATAAACCTGTTTTATTTAAGACAAAATAAGGGTAAATTATTTATTTTACAATTTACATTTACATAGAAATAAACACAAAGTAAGAAAAAAATTGAGGATTGCAATAAATAAATAAACAAATCTTGGTCTAAAAGATAAAAATGTCATCTTTTTTTGCAGCAATGCAGCATAAAGATCATAAAAACTTAAATATAATAAAACAAAAAGACAACTCAATACAATAAAAATGCCACTGGGTGGTGTGTATGTGACATCCATAAAGAAAATAGTAATTCATAAACGCAACTGAATTATATAATATAACGAAACACATCAATGCTGGAGTTAAAAATTTAAACATTATTGCCAAATTAATGAAAATCTACATTTTGTGGGTTAAAAATGACTCAAATACTGTTTTAAACTGAATTAGATTCATTCACATCGTCCAGGGCTGACAGAGGTAATACAGCTGAGGCACTTCCAGCGTTTTGTCACACGGTGTCGCTGTTGGACTGTTTGGAGGTGGTTCAGTCAAACACACCAGACGTATTATATAACCACTGTACTGTGTGAACATGCTTCATACATTAGCGTTTTACAGAAGTTAATTAAAATAAATACGATGCTCCTTAAAGCAAAGTTTGTTTTTATTGCTCGCTAGTCCTCGTCCGCCATCGTGGCAGACAATTACGTTTGAAGGGACTTTCCGTTGTCATAAAAAAAAACCAAAACAATTTCAATAGTTTCGGTTTCGGTTCGACACTCGCAGCTCGGTCGACGACTAAACAGGAGGTTGCCGGTGGGGCATCGTTAAATTAACACTCTTTAGTTTGTTAAAAGGTAAAACATTGTTTTCGTTTTAAGTTCTCAGACGAATATCAAACATCTGCCACATCAAACTCGACTCGTCCAAAGGGAAAGTAAGTTGGATTGTGAACTGTTGTGCAGCTAAACTGGGCTAGTTTTACTGTACTGTAACATAATATTCTGACCTAATGCTCGTAGTAATATTGCATTTTTGAGTGTGTTGCTCATTCATGTTCGTGTTTCCGTGGGTGGGTTTATCTTGGGTGGGTGTCTGTTTAAAAGAAATCAGCAGATGTAGATGAAAACGAAAGTAATGCAGAAAACCATCTGCAGCAAACTGAAAGTAAACTCACCTTTGTCAACGAAGAAGGGCATGTAAACGCAGATTATATAAATCTGGATTATACAGCTACAACAGGCATATATTGGCTAAATATTCAGCTATGTATTCTACATGTTTCTGCCCACAAGTAGATAATGTCCGTGTTTTCTGTTTTGTAGTCTTCTGTTAGTCCCACCAGCAGTGGTGGAGGAAGTCAAAGTACTAAATAGTTCCTTTCACAGTGTTAAGCTAGTATAGATTATTTATTGCTGACTTATTGCTGATGTTGAGACAATTTTAAGTGCTTTGTATACTGTGTAGATTAGTAATATTGCACTGAATCATATCTATTTAATGTGTTTAAATGCAAAAAGTGTAAGAAATGTGTCAGTTAAATGTAGTGGAGTAACGTTACAGCATTTACCTCTAAAATCTAGTGGAGTAGAAGTATAAAATAGAAATAAAATGTAAATATTGAAGTAAAATAGCTACAAGTGAAGTATGTCAAATATTATACTTAAGTACAGTACTTGAATTAATGTACTTATACTCCATCACTGCCCACCAATGAAACCTGACTGTGTGTCGCCTTAAATTCTTAAATTGTCATTTGTTTTTGCAGAACCTGTGCATTATGCAGAAAATGAGCTACTTCTTCCCTCTGTCCTTCGTCTGTCTGGATGTGTGCGTGGTGCACGCCATCCGCTTGGCCCAGCTGTCACCTCTCCTCATCTCCCATCCGTTCGTCACACTGTGGGGAGGAGGGTTGACCAGGACTTGCCTCCTAGCCATCTTCACCCTCACCTACCCTGGAAGCCTGCCGTGGATGAGCAGCTTCAAGGGGCTACAGAGCTTAGGGGTCCTGTGCTTCCACTTCCCGGTGTACATCACTTTTCTCTGGGCGCTAGGGAAGTCCATCATGGAGGAACTGTGGGGGTGGCACTCCTGGGAAAGGGTGGGTGGCTGTGTTTTGCTCGCTGTTATGCTGTTGTGTTTGAAACCATGGTTAGTTGCAGGATGGATCACATTGATACGGTAGCACACACTTTTCTTAACACCTTTTTAGGTATGTTAGTGTGTTACTGGGGGTGACAGATCTAGAGCAGTGCCCATGATGCATTGATGCATTGTTGCACTGTTGTGTGAGAGGCTTGAATCCCAGTTCAGCTGCTAAGAAGTTCAGTACCCAAATGTTATCTGCCCAAAAACTAAACTTGGATAAGAAATGATAAACAAACATGGATGTCATAAAAATAATAATGTGGCTAAAGTAGGCAAAAAAGGGCAAAATTATAACCTGTCACAAGGATTGAGATAAAAAGGTAAAGGTTTTATTTTGAAATAAAGCTATTGAGCCAAGAACAAGAACAAGACTGAAACCAAAACCAAACCAGTATGAAGAGAACAAGAAAGCCACCATTTTAAAATTAGTCAGAATCACCAGAAGCCTTAAATTATTTATTTCATGTGATATTTTTTCTGGATTTGTGTATTAAAACCTGTCATTTGTTTTGCAGGTGTTTCAGGGTTATGTTGTGACAGTGGTGGCGTGGCTCTACTGGAGCCGATATGTGTCATCTCTTTTGCTCTCCTGGGGTCGATACATCTCATCTCTGTTGACAAGGGCGCCGTCCAAGAAGTCCAAAGAGGACTCTATTACCCCTCTAAAGAGACTGATCGAATACATGCGGCCCTATTCCTGCCGCTTTGTTGCTGTGCTGTGTCTCGTGGTTCTCTCCTCTTATGGTGAGTGAGACAATACTTTAGACCTAATCACAAAGCTTTGGAGATATCCTGCTGTTCCTGCTGTGTTAAGTAAGATTGTGAAGCTCTCTGAAGCTCGGAAAGACTCGTAGGCAAATGAGCATCTGTAAAAGACTAAATGGCTTCCCATCAACAGTCAGTTATGCCTCCACTCTACTGACTGTTTAGGGCTATCTAACAGCTGTTAGACAGTTTTGCCTCCCCAAAGATCAGTATTGTGATAATGTGAACTTCTTACCTCAGGTGAGATGGCTATTCCTCAGTACACTGGCCGTGTGGCTGACTGGATCATAAATGAGGAAGCACCTGATGCATTTACAGAGGCCATCACAGTTATGACGCTACTGACTGCTGCCAGGCAAGTAACAAAGTAGTTAAAGCAGTACCGCTTCTACGTTTGTATAATACCTGAATCTGTTTGGCTCAGATTCTTCAAAACTCTCATCTCAAATCATCACTTCTTTATTAGGAGAGAGAAATGTTTCAGGTCATAATTTTATTGAAGCTAAAATTAATTTTGCTTTAATATATTTTAAACTTTTGTACACAAATGAAAATGTTCAATTTAATAAAAGTACTTATAATGAAAAGAATATTTTTTTCCATTTTAAATTTTAAAGTAGAAGTGATAATGTAATAATATCCTCATAGTGCTAGTTTATCCTGTAATGTGTCCTCTTTTGTATATTTCAGTGCTGTGCTTGAGTTTATATGTGACCTCATGTACAACGTCACCATGAGCCGCATACACACTGCAGTGCAGGGATCCGTCTTCCAGGCTGTGGTGAAACAGGAGATTGCTTTCTTTGATGCCATTACGACAGGTAAATCACATGTACAGTATAATGTACATACAACTGACTCAACAGAAAATAAAGGAAAGAATACTGTATACAGGACGTCATCATGAATAAATCCTAAGCCTGTTTTTTCTTGCACTTATGGGACACACTTATATTTTTTATCAAGGCCAAGCTTGGTGACCTGATTGTTATGAATGTAAAAACCCAGAATATACAGCATTTTATCAACATGTCAAATACATACTTACACTGTAATTCAAATTCTTTTCTCAGGTGAACTGGTGTCCCGCATGACCACAGACACCAATGATATGAGTGAGGCGCTGAGTGAGAAACTAAGCCTTCTGATGTGGTACACGGCACGTTTTGCGTTCCTCATATTTTTCATGGTGAGCCAGTCATGGAAAATGTCCCTGCTCACTTGCATGGGACTGCCCATCATCTGGGTCATACCTGAGCTCACTGGACACTTCCACCAGGTAAAGAGGGGTTCCTTAAATGTCTCACATTCTCCAAAGCTGCTCTAATCAATATTTGTATATTAACAATGGACGAAAAGACATATATGTAATGTGAAAGGGGTTGCTCAAAGTGACAAGTGACCCACATTTTTTATTCATGTTTCAGACTATTGCTGCAAAGGTTCAGGAGTCACTGGCTAAGGCCAACCAGGTGGCCACAGAGACCTTCTCCTGCATGAAGACAGTGAGGAGTTTTGCCAATGAGGATGGTGAGACAGAGAGGTACAGACAGCGGCTGGACGATACTTACGCCCTTAATAAAAAGGAAGCAGCAGCCTATGCAGCCTCTACTTGGGCTAACAGCGTGAGTTGAATACTGATCTGGGTTATAAAGCATGTAATGATTTCTTGGCATATGTCTGTGAGCAGGAGACAAGGGGGGGTTAACTAAGAGAATCTTGCAAAATGTGCTTGTGTCTGCAATGTG
This sequence comes from Dicentrarchus labrax, assembly GCF_905237075.1. Classification (NCBI taxonomy): domain Eukaryota; kingdom Metazoa; phylum Chordata; class Actinopteri; family Moronidae; genus Dicentrarchus; species Dicentrarchus labrax. Next base: position 4,158,808 of record NW_026136707.1, on the reverse strand, counting down.
ACCTGAACGGGTGCTGGCAGGACATTTTAAAGCCTGAAGATGTGTTTGTCACTCCCTGCCATCTCAGTTATTTACTTCCAGAAAATGTAATAAAATACATTCAGAAAATGAAATACAGCCAGAAATGTGAATTAGTTTGAATTTGGGCAACAGGGTGGTGCCTAACAGAGCTACTACAGCTGAATGCTAGCAGACCTCAAATCAAACACCTGAATTATATTAGGAGAACCAAAACTGCGTGTTCATTTAAGTAGCTGGGATTCAGTTTTAATATTATTTAACAGTTCCTTTAATGTGTAAACCATTGTTTATGTTCTCCCAGATGACCACTTTGGCCCTGAAGGTGTGTATTCTGTACTATGGAGGGACTCTCGTGACCAGGGGGGCCGTTAGCAGTGGAGACCTGGTGTCATTTGTCCTCTATGAGCTGCAGTTCGCCTCTGCTGTTGAGGTGAGCCACCGGCCAAAATAAAGGGAATTAGCTTGAATGAAGCAAGTATGTTTCCCCCGACAGCAGAATTACAAGTGCCTCATTCTACCACCTCTCTTCCAGGCCGTCATGCGTTACTACCCAGAGGTGAAGAAGGCAATCGGTGCCTCTGAGAAGATCTTTGAATACTTGGATCGCAAACCACAAACTCCCCCAGAGGGCAGTTTGGCACCTGAAAATCTTAAGGGACACATTCAATTCAAAAAAGTTACATTTTCATATACTGGCCAGACAGACGAAGACAAGCTTGTGCTCAAGGTATGTGTGTGTGTTTATCGCCTATGCATGTATTTACAGTTAATGATTTTATTGCATACAATTCTTTAACAATACACCATATTCCTTTCTTCTACCAGGACCTGTCTCTGGAGATAAAGCCAGGCAAAATCACCGGCCTTGTGGGGCTTAACAGATCAGGGAAGTCCACCTGTGTCAAACTGCTGGAGAGATTTTACCAGCCCCAGTCAGGGGAGATCCTACTGGATGGGAAACCACTGCTAAGCTACAAAGACCAGTACCTACATGACAAGGTGGGTGCCACAAGACATTTTTTCTATTTGGTATTGGAATCTTTAAAACATTAAACTGATATTGTCAGCTAATAAGACTTGCAGTGAGTGCGATAATAGGAAGCCTAAGGTGAACCTGATGAGTTTTAACCACTAGTAGTGCTACAGAACGATGTGTGTCCCCATTTTGAGGACACAGGCAATGCTATACATTTTGTGTGTTTACAACAGGACTCCACAGGGGACCTTTAAAGCTGCACTAAGTGACTTGTGGCACAACATGGACAAAGGTCCACTTAAACCGTTCAGAAGTTGTCCTAACACAATTAAATGTGACGCAAATTCTGTGCTCCTTGACCTCACTTGATCACGTTAATATCAGATTTTTTTATTTATGTTGCAGAGAGATCTATTATTCATCATGAAGAACAGCAAATGTTAACTTTAAATTCCTATATCACTTAAGTAAAAGTCGACTGCAAGGAGATTTTTAGCCTTTCAGGACCTTTCTGGGAATGAAGAAGCTTAATTACTGTACTCTTTATTTCAATTAAGTCATTGTACCGCAAAAATGGACTAAAATTCAAAATAGCAAATACATGAGTGAATTCTGCAGCAGAGACCATAAAATTTAGATGAAATGAAAGTCCCTGAGCTGTACAACCATCATGATATAAGCTAGGTGAATCACAGTTCACTGAAAGTTTCCACTGAGATTTTTCCAAATGTCTCTCCAATTTCACTCCTTTGCTCCTGTTTTATCTTTCACCTAATACTTACACACTGATCACAGGAATTTTGTGAGGACACTTGCTTACTGCATTGTGTAAACCACTCTCAGAGTTAGCTGTGACAGTTACGCAGTCACTGACGTTTACTATTCATCCTGTCTGTTTATAGATTGCTGTGGTGAGCCAAGATTGTGTGCTGTTTGCTCGCTCTGTCCGGGAGAACATCAAGTACGGCTACGAGGATGCCTCTGATGACGAGATGTACAGGGCTGCCAAGCTGGCGAGTGCCCATGAGTTCATCAAGGACCTGTCAAATCAATACGACACAGGTCCGAACCACAAACTCAGCTTCTATTAGAGTGAATCTTAAAATGCAGTTCTTCGCAAGGGTTGTTGTTACACTGTTACTTTTTAAAATTCATTTTAATTCTTAGATGTTTGCCCAATTATAGAATGAATGTCTACAATGGTACATTTCTTAGTAATGGGAAAACTGCTTTACTACTTAATTAAGTAACACATTCAGGCTGTCTGACCAAGGTATCTGCAGATCTGGAAAAACATAACATTTGGTTTCCTGAAAAAAAAAAATGACATTAAAGGTATTAAAAGTCTTAAATATTATTACTGTTAGCTACAGTAGCTATGAAGTTCACTGTCTTCATAAGCACCTTTTAGCAAAAACTTAATTTAAATGCAATAATCATTTTCAATAATCTATCCATTAATTTTCTGCCAAGTTACTTTAATTTAATTGATAATATGATTATTTATTGTTACATACTGTTTGGAAGTATTGAAAAACACTGTGGTTTTTCATCATACTTGTGTACTACACTTTTATTTAACTTTTTGAACCCGGCAGAAACCCTGCTGACAGTAGTGCAAGTGCAGATGACTTTAATTAAGTGCTCTTCTCACTAACAGCACTTTGGCCTTGTGCTCTTGCCTAATGCAAAATACACTTTCCATTTCCCAAAGATGTACATAAACACAATAACAGTATGTCCTTCTGTGTGACAGATGCCGGAGAGAAGGGAGGCCAAGTGTCTGGAGGCCAGAAGCAGCGTATTGCCATTGCCAGAGCTTTAATCAGACGTCCCAAAATCCTGATACTGGACAACGCCACCAGTGACTTGGACACAGAGAACGAATACCAGGTACATCATCGTTGAGTGTCTCTATTTTTTGCTCATTATTTACTCGTGTTTTCCACATGTAACATAAATTCATGATTGTACCCAACAGGTCCACCAAGCTTTGTTAAACCAAACCAACAACTGCTCCGTGCTGTTGATATCCAACAACATGAGTGTTATAGAGAAGGCCAATCATATAGTTGTCCTCAGCGACGGGACGGTGAAGGAGGAGGGCAGTCATGACGAGCTGCTGGAGAAAGGCGGTCTTTATGCTGAACTGGTGAGAAAGCAGAACATGGGCTTTCACCGTAAAGAAGAGGAAGCAAAATGATGTACGTTGATATGTGCGGGCTGTTGCTGCCCTCAAGTCAGAGAAGCACTCGCATTATTGGAAGGTTGCTGATTAACTTCAGACTTAGTGTTTTTGTCCATATTGTGTTTTTTGTGGCAGAAAAGTGTTTGCAGGGCACTGGGGAGTGCTGGGATAAAGAGCTTGTGCGCTGAGTGAAAAGCGCTTGTATTGGTGACACATAAAAGTCAGAGCGCTCTGCAAACAGGATGCTGAGTGCTGCAAGTTTTCTCTAGACGGCCACATGCTTATGCCTGATTAGGAACAATTAAAAAAAGACACTGGGGCTCCGAAAGAAAAACGCTATATGGACACTTAAAGGCTCAAAACTCCAGCAATACTTGTACTATACATAATAACTTCATCGTGAGACCACACTCCGTACAAGTGTTGCTAAGGTTTATGCCCATTAAGAATATTCCCTTTCTCTATGCACATTGGTAGTAGGTGACGTTGCAACATTGCTTATAATGATACAAATTCTACAATAAATCATCTTCTGGTATTTATTATCATATCACCCAACCCTGCTTTGCATTAGGCAGCTCCCATATGCCAAATATCTGTGAATGGAAAGTTTCTGATGATCACACATACAATAGCTTCATACACTTTGTAGATGTAGATGTAGAAGGATTTTAGGTATTTCATATTGCAATATTTAAGATTGAGTGTGTCTAAATTTTCTGGGGATATATATTTTTCATATTTGTCTTTTTATTGCACTTTTCTCTGTAATGATGATTCCTTGCTTATGTTCAAACCTGTTTGTAATCTGTGTCTCCTCACAGTTTCTAAAGTAAATTCATTAATTCATCTTTTTTTGTCTACTTTGTTTTACTTTTGGCAAAGCTTTTAGTCGGGGCTACTTGTTTCTCCTACTAACACTTTTTTTGCAATTAATGTAAGTTTTTGCAGGTGATTGTGGGTAGTTTAAAAGTAGATTTTTTAATATTGGAAATTAGGAATTTAAATATTGGAAGAAGCAACACGGGGCTTTGTCATATCACTATAAACTTATTTTTGATTTAGTTTGCACTTAAAGGGGCACTATACCAATTTTATGTGAAAATCAATTCACCATGAGGAGCACTACTCAGCCAATAAAAAGTCCTAAAATATTGACTGTGGCTCAGCTCGGGCTTGAGACTTACTTATTTTTTTAAATATATCTTTTTGGGGCTTTTATTGCCTTTAACTGATAGTGACAGCTGAAGATAAAGAAGAAAGGGGGAGAACAAGAGAGAATGACACACTGCAAAGGGCCAAAGGTCAGAGTCGAGCCCACGGCCGCTGTAGTGAGGACTCAGCCTCGGTACATGAGGTGCCAGCTCTACCAGGCGAGCTATCTGGAGACCCCTTAAGACTTCTAACATAGAGCTTGAGTTATAAACTGAAAGTATGGGGTTTGATAGATGTTGGCATTTACTGGAAGGCAAGAGTCTAATTAAAGATCCTACTGAGTTATGGGAATTGTAGACTCCAGTGTTTTTGGAGCCTGACCTACAGGGACTACACTTTCTTATACTTTATCAAAGGGTCTTCTTGATATCCAATCCCAGAATTAGTCCCTGACTTTAAGAAAATGAATGATTCCCGTCTAAGCTATTTGGGTTCTAACATTTTAAGGCATGGCTGAAGAGGGTGTGGGGAGGCTCATGTTGGCAGCTTGTGGAAAGTATGTTGCTTCAAATACAGAATCTCAGTAGTTTCTGGGTTGAAAAGCATATATATCCCATAAAAAGCATGTTCAACCCACACACAGATATACTCCAGGCCAGAATAACTGTGCGTCTTTAAAATAATGTACCATTGACAGTATATATAAGTAATGCACATTAAAAAATACTAACAGTTACCACCTTGATAATCCGAAGGGGTTTTATATGGCAAAGAAGACCTGCATCCGCAACCAGCTGCACATAAAACACAATCGCTGCAGACAGATGGACCACATAAAGCCGTAACTGTGAATACTTTGAAGGCAAATGCTAAAAAAAAAAACGAGGCAGTTCAACGCAGTGCGGCTCCTGCAACCATTGTGTTCATACATGACGGAGAACAAGATGTACAGAGAGCAGGGCCGAGGGGGCGTTGGGCGTGTGCGCTCCCTGTGACAGACGTCTGGCTGCAGCCAATAGGAGGGCAGAGTCGCCCCGAACGTGACAGGAAATACGCGTCGCTGCCACGTGGTGGGTTTATATAGGGTCAAGCGGAAGCGTTTAGGCGCCATTTCGCTGCGGAGCTGCACAGTGGCGCATCGGTGGAAGTGCAGCGTCAACAGCGGTGGGGAAAAAAAAAATTGGGATTGTAATAACACTCCGCCCGCAGCCCGATGGAAGCGGCCGTCAACCCGCCTCACGACAGGTAAAGCCCGCCTCTCGTTTTCGGTTCTTACTTGAGCTGCGGAGAGTTAATCGATCCCCCGCTGTGGCCGATAAAAGATGGACTAACGTTCCCTAGCAACGTTCAAATGTCAGCCTTTAACGGTTAGCTAACGGTAACTGTTACCGTTAGCAACAACGCTAGCCTGTCCGCGAACTGGTTGCCTTGTAGTAAGACTTGCTATTTTTTTATTTTTGTTTTGATTTTATTAATTTTTCACAGCACACCATCTCATCATGACTTGCTTAACTACGAGCTAAAACTGGAGCTACGTTTGTAGACTCGCCCCCCCTTTTTTTTTTTTTTTTTTTTTGGTGGTTTAGCTTTTAGCTTCACCAGCGAGCTGGCACAAAGAAGGCGAGCTGACAGCTGCAGCCCCACCGGCTTTCTGTCAGTCGGGTCATTCATCGCTCCACCAATCTCACAGCCTGTATGTGACTGGCAGTAAATGCTCCAGAAACACAGCGTTTGCTAATCCAGACATTGTCGTAGTCGCTTTTTAATAAAGCTTTTAGATTTTGTCGGGGTTTTGTTGTGCAGTCCGCTGCGGACGCTGGTTGGTAGCTTTTTAGCTTAGCTTTACAGCTCCTGTGCTGGTAAACAAACGACTGGGGATTGACTGGCAGGTTTATCGTTTGACCACTTTCTAAAGCAACATGTTTTAAGTAATGATTTCGTGTATTTTGCTCCTTTTTTAAAAAAGTAAAAAAAATCGCTGTCCGTGATTCGTTTTCTGTCATTGTGAGCCAGTGTTTACAAACAGGGAGGGCGGGGCCTCCACACCACGCGATCACCAGCTGTTGGCATGGAGATACAGTCTTTACTTTTACTTTCATTGTTTTTGATTAAAAGGTTTTAAAGAAATAAAATAATTTAAAAAAAAGAGGGTTTGTAGGCTTCACTGTGCGACTGCCTTTAGTAGAAACAGAAGATGATTCAATGCAGATTAAAACAAGCCACATTGGTCACATGGAGCTGTTTACTTGTTAATGATAACAACAGTAGATCAGAGGTTTAAGAAAGAAAAAGATTGTTTTTGCCTCTAAGTAGCAGACTGTGCTTATATGTTATGAGGCACTAGACTGCATTTTTGGCTATAGTTAAGGTTTTTTTTATGTTTTATTGGACATAATCAAGGTATTCATAACTCCATAGAGTGGCAACATGCTGTTTTATTTTCCTCAGAAGTGTTGTAAAGCATGCATGGTGTGTTTTTTAATACTGTCAAATGTTTGCCAGAGCTTACTTTTATGTTGGGTTTAAAGCTAAGCATGTTTAGTGAGCTCTGTCGCTTTTAAAAAAAAACCAAACAAAACAATTATTTTGGCAGTAAAAGTCTACATCTGAAAAGTACGCAAACCATGCTATTTCTCTGTGACGAATTGACATAATTCCCCTGTTGGACACCGGTGCATCAGGAAATTATAACCAGTAAGGCCCATAATAAAAACAAAAAATGACAAATGTGTTTTTCTGTGCTACAGGTGTATACAGTGATCCAGTAGAAGATCACAAAACATCTGGAGTCACTTGGACCTGTTGACAAATATTCCAAAAAGCTGAAATAAATGTTCAAATATGTGTGACTGTTTATGTTGTTGTGGATTCAGTACACAGTGGCTCATGTTTTTCTCAGCACTAATGCGGTTTAACTGTTCTTTGTGTTGCTGGGATTCTGACTGATGTAGAAAATCAGCTCACTGGCTTTGCCACAGTTTGTGTGTCAGTGGGGCAGGTGTGTGTCCTTAACTGTGGGGTAAGATTTAACTTAAATCTAAATGGTTTATGTGCTCTGCTTAGAGGGAGGTGAAACCGAGGTGATCGGGTTTACAGAGTGGCCTCATCCGACTACATGGACTGAGAAAATGCCTCAGGTCTATATAGGACATAGTATATGTAATTGTGTTGAACCACAGCCAAGATTGAAGATTCCTTCCGAGGAGAGCACGGAAGTCTCTCTTTTCTTTGACTTAACGCTGAATTATTAATTCCTTGTGGGAAATTGGTCCTCTGCATTTAACCCATTCGTCATCTGTTGGAGTAGTGGGCAGCTGTAGTGCCCAGCAGGGACAAACTCAGATTTTGAGACCACAATGTCTCAGGACATTGACAGGAGCATTTCCTGACATCCTTTCCTTCTGTAAATGAGAGGAAACCAGAGGTCACAAATGTCACGCAGAAAATAGCAGTGTTTATTAATGTTTTTCTGACATTTCTTTCCAATAAATATTTAATTTGAAAGCACACACAAAAAAAATCAGGCATAGTTAATGTATTTGCCCGCGGCTGTGCAATATTAATATTTTGTGGTTGTGCAGCGACAGTTTATAAAAATGAAGTGGCTGTAAAATTCACTGTTTTTAGAATTAAACAATCTCACTGCGCATGGTGACTGTAAGATGACAGTGAGAGTGTGAGACATTCAGTTCCAATAAGCATAATATATTAATCAGCCAATGTCTGGCTGTTTCCTATATTTATGCAGAGCTGAATGTGATTAATATATCACATAATTTGGCGTCTTATTACTCAACCTTACTATAAGTGAATGTTCATTTTTCGGCTGGTGAGGACCCATGCGATGGCGGTTCTCATGACTGTGCTAAAAGCAGCAGCCTATTGGTAGAGTCCTAGTTCCCTGGATGACAGTTAGCTGACTGAAAGCAATAGTTTTACTGGTCATGGGTTACATGATTGAAGCCTGTATCGGATGCAGAGATTGAGATTTTCCATGAGTGCATGGTTTCATGGGAGTGGATAGCGGATCTGTGAATCGATGGCTGCATCAATAAGAGTGGCAAAGGTCATGCAGCACATTCAACTTAAAAGTGCCATTTTCTTCATGAGCAAGCATCTCTCTCTCGCAGTGGACCTTTTTTGTATCTTTGTATTCCCACACAAAAAATGGGTTCACTGGTCTTTTATTGATCTTTTATCATATAGTTTAAAAAAAGGAATATGTTGTTTGTAATTTCGTTCTCTTTCTCATCCTCACCTCCAGCTCTCTGGTCGGGTTGTCAAGTGGCGGGATGGACCAACACACCAGTTCTGGCAAACGCATTCGCAAACCCTCCTTGCTGTACGAGGATTTTGAGAGCCCGTCTCTGCCACACACGATGCCACAGGGGCCTCCTGTCCCACCACAACCCCCAGTGAAGGATCCCAGCCGGCCTGGCCGCATGACCAACCAGCTGCAGTTTCTCCAGAGGACCCTGATGAAGTCTCTGTGGAGGCATCACTTTGCCTGGCCTTTCCACGAGCCTGTGGATGCCTACAGGCTTAACTTACCGGTGACTTTCACTTTCTACTTTCACTTTAATTCTGTTGAGTTTTATTTATGTTATCATGGTAAAAATCCCCTACTTGATGCTCCCTCTGTTTTGTTGGTTTGCAATGTTGAGCATGCTCCACGAGTTATAGTTTCATTTTTCACAAAGATTATGTGTTTCTCACTCTTCTGCCATTCCCCCATCTATCATTCTATCTTTTTTTTCAGGATTACCATAAAATTATCAAACAACCCATGGATATGGGAACCATAAAAAAGCGCCTGGAGAACAACTTCTACCGCAGTGCGAGTGAGTGCATACAGGACTTCAACACAATGTTCACCAACTGCTACATCTACAACAAGGTAGGTTAAAAGGTAAAAAAACAGATCTTTATCCATCATGTGTTTTTTCCCTTTTTAATTTCTCTCTTAGTCTTTCCTTTTGTAGGATGGTCCCACTCTAATTTCATTTGATATTAGGATGGACCTTACTCACAATTTCTTTTCTTTTACTGACCTAACACATTTTTTGTTTTTATTGATGATTAAGGCCCAGGTGTAGACAGGCAATTTAAAACCTTTTCTTAATTTCCCATGAAAAAAGGGTCATCTAACACCCTATCCTATGTAATAACAGAACATGTGCTGACCTGCATATACTGTACGTGTGTAACATCACAACTTGTGAGACAAGAGGGAAAATGAAAATGTCAAGTTGACAAGGAAACAAATGACTTCAGCATCCAACTGTTGAGAAACATGGTGCTGCCTCTGGAAAACTTAGTGTAGAGCCGAAATCGCAGAAGGGAAAGTGCAATATCCAAATTGCAGAAGCTGCAGTTTTTTTGATAAAGGTAAAATATGTAACAAAACAGCATTATAATGAAATACTGTAGTGCTGCAGAGATGCCCTGGCCTACAAATCTTGTTCTCAAGTGTAAGAAAACTTTTGTGCTTTCTTCAACAGGATTATGTGATTTATTTTTTAGCATTCAACAACTACATATTCCAGTGGGCTTTTTAAATAAAGTGTCTTTGCCAAGTTTGTGTAAGTGGTAGTTGTAGAGAATCCCAAAAACATTGATTCTGTCGCCATCGAGTGCTGACACAAAAATCCTTTTCACCATCAGTTCCATCCATTTTTCATTATTTTTACTTTTGGTTATTCATTTCGTTTAAGAAATACGAGAACCCCAGAGCAAGTTGCAAGCATTTCTGAAGTTGTCTAGCAAATGTTTGGTATTCAGTGTATTGATGTTGTCATCAGTCAATACATGAATTAATCAGCTAATCTCTAAAACTAATAAAATTGATCTGTTGAAATTAAAATGTATTGTATTTATACTGGCTTCTTTCCAGTGTGCTAATGTGATTATGAATTATGTTTTTGTCTAGCCGACAGACGACATTGTGCTGATGGCCCAGTCCTTAGAGAAGATCTTCCTCCAAAAGGTGGCCCAGATGCCCCAGGATGAAATTGAGCTGCCTCCTCCAGCTCCTCGAAGCAAGAACAGCAGGGGAAGAGGTCGCAAATCTTGTGAGTGTGTGTGTGTGTGTGTGTGTGTGTGTGTGTGTGTGATAAGTCTTGCAGAATTGGAATGAAATTGTTTATATAGTTGTTGTTTTAGTTTTCTACTAGAATCACTGTAAACTTTTTGTTATAACTTTACAAATTGGTCACATTTTCTTTTTTGGCATTTTCTTTACATTTATACAGCAATTACAAAATGTCTTCCTGTTGCAGAAATGAATCATGTAAAAGTTGCATTCATGATGGAAGCCACATAAAAAGGCTTGCATGTTTCCAGTGATAATAGGCTTCCTCCAAACTATTCAGTCTTTTATCAGCTGTAATTCTGTAGCTGAGTTCTGTCACTAAAGTTAAATATACTGCATCTCTCAGCATCGAGGGCTCAGCAGGTGCCAGCAGTGTCCCAGTCAGCCTACTCCCCTTCTTCCTCGGACACTGGGGAGTCCATGCTGGCCAACTCTCCACAGACTGTGCTGACCAAAAGCCTTCCTCCGGCCAACATCATGGGCCTGCCCCCTACACAGCCCACAACCAAGGTATACACAAAAAAACACAATATTGATCGAGACAATTAGCATAAATTGTGCAGAAATTTCTCACTGAATAAAAATGAATGACAAGTATGTGAAGATTTAGCCTATTCAATTAATGTCTACCAAACACAAATGTCTGGAAGCATGTTGATGGTGTATTAGTGTCCTATGCAAGGAAAACACATGCTGATCTTCTGACCTCCAACCTCTTTATTTCTAGAAAAAAGGTGTGAAACGTAAGGCCGACACAACCACCCCCTCCACCATGGGTTTGAGTGTGGGTATGTCGGGACCAACGCACATGGTGGGCTTGGGGAAAGGAGGCCACGGGGGCCAGGTCCACGACACCTCCATGCACAGCATCTCGTCCATGGGGGGCATGAGCTTGGAGACCCCTCCTGGGATGGGCCTGGTCAGGGGCCCCGGAGGTCCAGTCCTGCTCCAGCCAATGATGTCAGCCACTGGACGCAGAGTGGGTAGCGGGCGCCCAATTAAACCCCCCAAGAAGGACTTGCCTGATTCTGTCCAGCCCCAGCCCTCGAGGAAGGGCAAACTGAGCCCTCAGCTGAGGTACTGCAGCGGGCTGCTGAAGGAAATGTTGTCAAAGAAACATGCTGCGTACGCCTGGCCTTTCTACACACCTGTGGACGCAGCTGCACTGGGACTTCATGACTATCATGATATCATTAAGTGTCCCATGGACCTCAGCACCATCAAGGTGACGTCTCGTATGCTTTTAACTTGTGGAAAGAGTAATAGCTATCAGTATAGCTCCTACTGTGTGACTAATTACATAATAAATTTAAGTTGTTTCAGATCTCTTAATGTTAGAATGTCATTTAAAAAATTACATTTAACATGCTGTGTTGACAAGCATTGAAAATATTGTAAATTGCAAATTGTTTTCATAATTATTGGTCAAGCACTAAATTTGTCCTTCCCTAACTCTTCATCAGAGGAAGATGGACTGTCGTGAATACAGGGACGCTCAGCAGTTTGCTAGTGATGTCAGACTCATGTTCTCCAATTGCTACAAGTACAACCCACCCGACCACGATGTCGTGGGCATGGCACGGAAGCTGCAGGTGAGCTTGGCCGTCTTTTCAAATAATCCCACTGAGATGAAAGTGCCTATGAAACCTACAGGACCTAAAGGTGAGCTCACGCATGCCCATTTTCCTTTCTCTGCGCCCTCAGGATGTGTTTGAGTTTCGTTTTGCCAAGATGCCCGATGAACCACACATGGATCACACAGCCATGTCAATGAGTGGCCACCCGACATCCTCGTCCTCCTCTTCTTCCTCCTCCTCGTCCTCTTCATCCTCCACTTCTGAGAGTGAGCCCAGCAGTGAGAGTGAAGAGAGCGAGAGCAGCCCCAACTCGGACAGCGAGGAAGAGCGAGCACACCGCTTGGCCGAGTTACAGGACCAGGTGTGCACACAGGTAAGACCGGTTACTACTATTTATTTATCCAGGTCTCTTTTATTATGACTGAATGTTTGCAACACAATGATCATTTCTTTCCAATTTAATTTTCTTAACAGCTCCGGGCCGTGCATGAGCAGCTGGCTGCCCTCTCTCAAGGCCCCATCGTCAAGCCGAAGAAGAAGAAAGAGAAGAAGGAGAAAAAGGAGAAGAAGAAAAAGAAGAAGCTGGAGAAGCGAAGTCGGGGTGGCAGAAGTAGAGCTGGCTCTGAGGAATGGAAAATGCCCGGCAAGATACTGAAAAGCAAGTCTGCCAGAGCAGGTGGTTCACAGCCCAAGAAAAGCCAGGGGAAGAAGAGTAACAAGAACAGCAAGTTAGTAGTAAAATAATGATCCAATTATCTCATCTTCACATCAGTGTGGAGCTTTTTAAGCTTCACAATATACAGTAAAATAAAGATAATGTCTATACAATAATGGGTTTTGTCCCGACTGTTTCACCTCCTTTTGATTCTGCAGAGCCGCAAAGAAGCCGTTCTACCCCCCAGTGGCCCCTTCAATGCTGCCGCACTACGACTCAGAGGAAGAGGAGGAGATCGTGCCCATGTCTTATGATGAGAAGCGCCAGCTGAGCCTTGACATCAACAAGCTACCAGGGGAGAAGCTGGGTCGCGTGGTTCACATCATTCAGTCAAGGGAGCCTTCACTGAGGGACACCAACCCCGAGGAGATTGAGATTGACTTTGAAACACTCAAGCCATCGACGCTGAAAGAGCTGGAGCGCTATGTCATGACCTGTCTGAGGAAGAAGCCCCGTAAGCCTTATGGTGAAATAGGTAAATATATGTCTGTCAAACAAATACTATAATTGGTTTAGATTTTTGCATTTTACAGGGACATTTAATCAATATTGGTTTGGAAACACATTTCCCACCCTCAAATAACAATGCAGCCCTGGAAAGCATAGCAGTAAGCCAGTGTTCAGCCAGCTGTTTTACCTTTTTTTTTTTTTTTTTTTAAATTTCAAATGAGTCAATAATGATTGACGCACGATATATTTTTTTCATATTAGAGATAAATTATATATTTCATAGGTACAGTGTACATTGATCACATCACTGTTAAAAAGCCAGTGTTAGCTAAAGGGGTAATTTATAACTTTTGTCCCCTGGCCAGATGTTGAGTTAGCCAATAAAACAACAATAAAACAATTCCAACAGAGGAAGGTAGATATGAACATGAAGCAGCTGAACAGAGGATGAAAAGGTGAAAGGAGTAAGGAACAGATATACATAGTAGGAAATGTGCAATTCAAACAATAATACAAAGCAAAACCATGTTAAGCAGACAATCTAATCATCATTAAAACATGACAACATGTAATCACGTTACACAACAGGAGACATGGGTAGAACCAACAAGACAGTGAAATGAAGGACAGGGCAATCTAACATTGGTATATGCAAAGGAGCAGTTGAACTTGATTCTTGAATATCAAATTTAGATTTTCCTCTGATTTACTCAGAAAAAAAAAATGTAACCATAGCATTACACCAAATTGACAGGCATGTAACGTTGTGTTCCCAGCCACTTAATGCACTTGACTTTGGTACTGTACCCACATCTTTTATTCATCTCTCCCCTAGTGAGTGATGGGCTAGTTTTCCTCCTGAGTAAACATTGCTGGATATGCTCCTTAGGGTCAATGCAGTGGCGTGGAAAGTTGATGATGAATTTGCGAAGTTAGAATGTACAGTACGGCAACGCAGTGCTTGATACTTTAAGCATTTAATCAATGACGAGTCATGGAAGTTTGTTGGGTCCTGTCATGAAGCTACTTTAAGTTTCCCACATTAATGATTGTACAAGCTACGCTTAAACTAAATAACACTTAACCAATGGTAAATATGATGAACCACATTTTTGTAACAGCTTGTAGCGAGAGCCACGTCTTCTACCCAGGAAGCCAAACTGCAGAATGAAGATACAGCTTTTTTCGTCCGCTAAATAAAACTGATGTGGAGAGTGAGGAGTTGGTCATTGGGGTATCACATGGTTACAGCCCATTACTTATGTTTGATTGAATTTGGCCCACACTACCAGCAGAATCCCTGTGAGAAAGCCCTCATGTTCCAAGACCACTACACCTAAAAACACTTAACTGCAGCTCATTTACACAGATCCACGGATACACAACCACACACGTCACTGCATTACCACGTGGACCCCAGGACTATAACAACTTCTGTCATTTTTTTCATATACAGCAGCAAAGAAAGGCAGCATTGGCAAGTCCAAAGAGGAGCTAACTCTCGAGAAGAGGAGGGAGCTGGAGAGGAGGCTGCAAGATGTCAGTGGGCAACTCAATTCTGTGAAGAAACCTACGAAACCTAAAGGTGAGCTCACACATGCCCATTTTGCATCAAATGCACCTTCAGCGTTGCTATTTAGATGTAAACTATTTCCTCATTATGGTTGGTCTTTAATACATTAATAGTTCTCCCTTTCGCCTGTTACCTGGTGTATCCTTTAAACTCTTATTTATTTACTTGTCGATCTCTCCGCAGTGGAGAAGCCCAGCACTGTAGAGACGCACACCCAGCCCGCACGCCTCAGCGGCAGCAGCTCCAGCTCCGACTCATCATCCTCCTCTTCCTCGTCCTCGTCCTCAGACACCAGTGATTCAGACTCTGGTTGAGATCCTTAGCACTGGCTAAGAGAGAAAACACTAATAACTCAGGGACTTGGGCTGGCCCAGGACACAACACACCCTGAAACAGTAGTAGGCTGAGATATTAGATACCATGGCAAAAAAAAAAACACTCCAAGTGGACTCCTAGAATGTTTTGAATGTGGGACTGAGGGATGTGAAACATCTCTGTGGATAATTGTAGAACCCAAACACTAAATGCCTTGGTTTCCCCTTCCTCCCCTTTGTAAATACTTGTACAAATTTATGTTTCTTTTATAAAGAAGAATTTTATGGTGATCCCCCAAAGAGGGAAGCGGAGTAATAAAAAAAGAAAAAAAAGGATGTGGAAAGATGGGCCTTACTCCAGATCTGCTTTGGCTGGCCTTACGCTGTGTCCGCTGTGGTGAGGGAATGGAAGTGTTTATTTATTTGTTTTCTTCACTCACATTTCCTCAGACGTTACTGGAATTTGAACCAGCAACCTTTTGGTCACAAGCCTTGCTTTTCTAACATCTGGCCTTCTACCACGCTCCATTTTTAGATCAACCCCTAGATTCAGCCTTAATCAACCAGATTGTTAATAACGGAAAAACAACAATATTGTTAAAGCGCTCTAAAGATTCCTTCTCATGTTCACTGCTGAAGCTACTGAGCAGTGAATAAAAACACGGCTCTGGTATCTGCCATTTTCAGGTCAACATTTTTAGTTCAGTCACAGTTTGAGTTCTGGATCATTTCCCCTTTTTATGTTTACGCACATTGTTCTTTGAAAACAAAGTGGGTTTAGACATTAGTACAGTATAAAAATGGCTCAACATACTGTAATCACAAAGTTTGCAATTCAGTAACATTCTCATTCAGTTTGTATGGATTTTGAAGGCTGCACTGTTTTCCTAAAAGCCCACCAGCCACTTTAAGACGGACTAGTCTTCTAAATACAACACTAATTGAAGTAATGTCTTCAGTAATTTGAAATCCGTTCTTACTGTTCAGCTTTGGTATTTCTTCTCGACATTTTTCTTCATTACATCAAACTGTAACTGAAGTGTTCATATATTTCTCAAGAGCTGAACACAGGCTGCTGAATGTTATCTGATATAGTGCAGGTTTCTTATTTTCACATTAATCTCTTTTAATGTGAAGTATTGCGTTTGTTTCTTGAAGACATCTGTAGCACTTGAAAAACTCCGTGAAGGTTTCTTAAAGAAATCTTCTGGCTGCTCGGCACTTACTGGAACAAATGGTGTTGACTGAATAAACTGAAGCAGAATAACGCTACAAGTAAATAAAGATTAAAGGTAATCTTTATTTAGAAATAGTCCATGCATAGTTGAAGCTGTTGTTGAATGTTCAGTGAAAGACTATATGCTTGTATATACTTAAACTGTATTTGCTGTTGCACAAACTATTGTATTTCTGCTGTTCAGTCTTTTATTTTTTCAGTTACCTTGTTTCCTGTTTTTTACCTGCTGTTATTTCTCATTCCAGTTAACTGTCTTAGTTGTTTCCTGAAGAGCGTTCACATGAGCATTGCCACCTCTGGTCAAGCAGGTTGTTGCCTCTCAGAAGCATACCTTTCATTTGACGAGTGTAATAATTAAAATATTCTCTTCTGTAGAACGAGTTTTGAGTTTTGTCTGGTTGTCTGAGATCAGCGGGAGTGTGACATTTCAAATTTACATATTTAAAAATGTAAGATGTAGTGCTGAACTCCATTGACTAGCAATTTCACAGTTTTGATAATCAAATTTATCAAGCAAAAACATTCTGTGGGTACAGAATCTAAAATTTTTTTATAGATAGTTTTAACTTGGTTTGGCAAAACAAGCAATTTGAAGATATTACCCCTCTCTTTAGGAAATTATCATAGCTTTTATAGACTAAACCAGGGGTTCCCAAACTGTTTCATATCAAGGATACATAATAGATGAACATAAGACCCCAAACCCTTAATTTTAAAAGATATTGTCTTAAGGAATCCCTGAGTATTTATTCTTTTTTTTTTTGCTTTCAAGATAATAAAGTCTTTGTAGTCAAACAGTGATTAAAAGATCACTATAAATCACAGTCAATCAAAATGTTCAACCCTATTTCTTTACTTGTCCCGACATCCAAAAAAGTTAAAATATTCTATTCCTCCTTTTTGCTGGGGACCCCATACAACCCACTCAAGGACCCATGTTGGTCCCTGAACCCCAGCTTATAAACCAGTGGACTAAACAACTGGTTAATTGAGAAAATAATCCGTAGATTAATCAAGATGAAACCAAACATTGCTTTAAAGCTGATGTTAATTAATGGAATAATAAAGGGATTACCTATTTTTTGTTCTTATAAGTACTTGATTACTGTACAAATTAATATAAAATTGCAATATACTGAAGTATGATTGGACAGTGATTAATAAGACATCCCATACCTTTTAAAAACAAAAGATAATCGCTTTAAACTTGGTATTTAAACCAAGATGTGTCACAGGCGTGCATATTGTGTTTATGGTCCACCAGGTGGCAGCAGCTACTCATGTTAGAATTTGAGTTACATCTTCCTTCAGTGTTTTTCAAGGTGGAAACATTGTTGTCACTGAGTTACAAGCACTGACTCGTTCATGTTGTAAGGAAGTCATCTCAGCATATGAATGCAACAGTGTCAGTCTGATGTTTGGGAGGGGGACAAGGGTCTTCCAACGTTCAGTTAAGGTAAGTTATGTAAAATTACATTATTAATGATTGTTAGGAGGCATTACAATTTTTAGTTTGCAGGTATGGAAAAAGCAGATTAGAATAAAGAAATAGAAGAAAAGTAAGTTATTACTACACTGAGGATGCAATATATCATGAAAAAAAATGGATAAATGCTTTGGTCATTCAGGACACACCATCACATTTTGATCAGTACTATAACCAGATTATAAAAGACACTTTCTGTCACCGACTGCATTTTGCAGCACAGCTACATTTTTTACAATACAAATCATTGTGTCTGGTTACCTGCCAGGGTGGTTGATGGAGCCAAGAACAGCCACATTTTAGTAGCAGCTTGGATGATGTCCAGTGTTAATTCTCCACAGCATGGACACCAGATTTTTTTTACAAAAACAACTTTGAACAACTTGACTGCCAATTGCAAACACCATTATGTCATGTACTACAGTGGTTCCCAACCCTTGTCCTTTTCTATCGTTTAGTAAACTGACGACCCCTGAGTGACATATTTTATGGATATTTCATATTATCTTCAAAACTGTACATTAACCCAAATAGTGAACTGCAAGAACTTTGTGTAAAATGAATGATTTGGATGGATTTTGAGAAGATTATTTCCCTCTGTCTGTATTATGTATTTAAAAAAATAATAATTTTTAACAATCATACAGATCTAATAGGCTTCTTCTTGGACAAATTCAGGGTTTTCTTCTTCCTGGTGCTTGGCCATTTTTCTTTTAGACGATTTACTTTACATTTTCTTTTCAAAACAGAAGTGAACCAAATGCTGAAATATAGGCCTACTGTGTGTACGTTTTCTAGCATGCCTTAAAATGGTCTTGTGATCCCCCCATAAAGCTTTGGCAACACATAGTAGATCAGGTTAGGAACTATTGATGTAATATGGTTTTAATTTTTGCAGGCAAACACTTGCCAGTATGCTATTGAATTTGATGATAATCAGCTCCTCTGTATGTTGACCCTGTCACCTATCAGGCAGTCATGCGTCTGCCAGAGTTTGCATATGTGTCCCAGGGTACCTGCCATCCCACGTGCCATAAAGGGAGAAATCCTACTTTGGAAAAAAGTGTCAGAAGTAAAAGTACTCTTTCTGCAGAATTATGTCCCCTCTGAGGCTCACAAATTTATATTCATATTTTGGACTTGGTCCAAAAAAAAGAAGGGATAATTTGGCTCTTTAGGCCTAAAACCGTTATTTAAATGAAACCATGTGAGAAGTTGGCAAAAGCTGTTAAATGAACACAATTTAACACCAGTAAAAAGCAAAGAGTCCTGCTTATAGCCAAATCCCAAGAACGTGGCAGTTAAACTACTATGGTGTAATGAGAGGAACGGTAAGCTGTGTTGTTTAACACAAGTTAATGAGAGGAGTGCTCTGGTGTGTATTCTTTGGAGAAGAACAGGTACCAGCAGGGACTGTCCCTATGAGCTGCAATTAACCTCTCTGGGTGTATAATCACGCATTCATTGTCAGTGCAGGTTAAAGCGTCTATCACTATTTATTGTGCAGCCCTGCGCTGGGGAGTTTCCATTAATTAATGTGCGTTCCATAGTACTGATATGTGTATCTATCTTCCCCTGGTTTAGGAATCAATTACAGTAAACTTATCTTTCAATCTTGTATCATTTTGCATCTCTCATTTTAATTTATTTAAAACTTGCCATGCCACAGAAATCTAAAAAATGTTTTTGTTCTTGGCGGATTAAAGTAATCTGTTATTTGATAGGTTGGACCTCTTTCAGAAACACTTAGTGGCTAATATAGTTTAATAATAACAACGTATCAACTGACAATGTGAAAATAATGTGACAATGTGAAAGAGGTTGCTCTTAGTAATGAACCTTCCCTGCAGTTCCCCTTGGCTTTATGAAGCTTTATAGTGAGTTGAAGCTCATTATTTAGCTGTCTGGCTGCAACTTAACTGTTTTGACTCTCATAGCATTGTTTTCGGCCACAGCATGCAGCTGTTTTTAACAATAAAGCTTTAAAAACCCACTGTTCACTGCCTGCCCTTCACCAGACAGCAGCAGATAGCAGCTGGCTGGTGAAGGTAGTGGAGCATTTAGCAGCTAAAGAGCCAGATATTACCCTCAGGACTTGGTAGAGACCAAACACGGTGCTAAAAGAGAGTAAATATTGGACTTACATTTGTCAAATGAATGCTACTGCTCCATAACAGCTAATACGCAAATAAGCACCTGTTTGTTAAGTTCACTATCAACAAAGGTAATGATATGGTCACACATTCTTTCAGCTGCACCAAAGTGGTTCAAGTTATTAAAGGTTTAAGATACTAGTAAATGTGGTTTTTGTCCCCTGTTCACATACCTATGTCTGAAGCTGTTTTTTTTTTTGATTTGGTTAATGTCAAATGAGAAAATCTTAATGCACAAGCATACAATGTTGTTTCGGACAATTTTGCGTGAGGACCATAAAGAAATGTTTTGAGTGTGTAGTGTGGAGGCAGTAAAAGCTGCATATTAATGCCTCTGTTTATAGATTAAGATGTTCAAAAAACATATTTGGGTGTATTGTTGCAAATGTCTTTGTCAGTCAGTCCCACCTCCATGATCTACCCCAAACAGGAGCTGAAACTCAGGGTCCCCAACACATCATCAGCTGGTGGGCCAGAGTAGGGGTCAGCCAGACTCGGTACTACTCTAACCGCAGCTTCAGCTTCTGCATCTCATCCTACTTGGACTTGGAAAACAACCTTCATTCCAAAGGAGAACAACATCTACTCTTGCAGTCTGGGCCACATCAGCCTGCAGATCACAATATGATCAGTGAGACAGTTGGTGTAAAAGAACAGGGGGGGATGTTTTGCACTTGTAAAATATACACAAAATATGTAGAAAATGGAAAAGGGATGTAGGATATTGAAATTATATTGCAAGATAACACAATAGACATATCCATTATGGCTAATAACAAACTAAAGCCACAGTTTGGCACTTACTAACAATACGTATATCAGATAAATGCAGTTCATCAGGTATGTTAAATATATTTTCAGCCCACTTTTTATAAGTTAACTGATGAATTGTGCATATGTAGTAGAACAGTAATGTAATAAGTAATGTAGGACAAATATTATTGGCACAAAACAGGTAACTTTAGTTAAAAGTGGTATCAGCTTTCAAAAGTTCACATCAGGGAAACTATGTGTGTGTGTGTGTGTGTGTGTGTGTGTGTGTGTGTGTGTGTGTGTGTGTGTGTGTGTGTGTGTATTTTACCACAGAGGTGGAGGTACATACAGACCAGCAGGTTGTAGAGACAGCAGTGTGTGTTTGTGGTGTGATCCTGGGGCTGATTGGAGTTGTCACAGGACTCTGGTTCATCATGAAAGCCAACAAGTCCTGCCAGGCGTATCAGGCACCAAGACAAACACCTGAATTTCTATGTCAGATGTGTGATCTTCTTTACCTTTTTTTCTCTTGTGCTTTTCCTCTGGGAGGGAGATAGAGTGCGATTTCTTTTTGTCCCCATCATAGTTTTATTTTATTTCTTTTCTACACCTGCAATGTTTTATGTTGTCTGTGTTTTTTCCATTTCTGCAACAACGCTGCATCTAAACCTCGGCTAAAAAGCATGTAAAAGAAATAGTTTGATGTTTTGGCAAATACATGTTTTGCTTTTTTGGCAGAGAGTTAGATGAGAAGATTAATAACACTCTCTTGTCTGTACTGTGAATAGTCAGGAAATTGTTATTTTAGCTTAGCATAAAGACTGAAAACTGGGGGGGAAATGCTAGCCTTGCTCTGTCCAACAGTACCAAAATCCACCTACCAGCACCTCTAAAGCTCACTAATTAGAAATAAATATTCTGTGTATTGTTTTTATGCTTCAGTTTTTGTTTGGATTAAACAAAATAGATATAACAAGTTGATTTGTGGGCTTTAAATGTACAGATTTAGTTTAAGTCTGCAAGCTGTAGCCTTATATTTTACTCACAAATATGAGAGTGGTATCAATTCTTGCCATCTAATTCTCTGCCAGAGAGAACATTTCCCAAAATGTGAAACTATTCCTTTGAGAGACAGCGAGATCCTTAGTTTAGCCTCCAATTACTATTTCTAGATTATCCTGAAATGTATGCAGTGGCCTTCAAAAGTGTTGATATTGTTGACTCATGACACAGATAGTTTAACACATTTTGTTCCAGAATGTATTTATTTTTCTAATATAAGACTTTAGGCTTTAAACTGTGTTTATGCCATATTGCAGCACAGCATCAGGTTTGTAGCTTATTGTGTTTGTCATGCAAAGCTCATGGAGGGAAATTGAAAATGTCTGTTCCTGTTTGTTGTACTGCATGTCAAAGTACATGCAAAAACACATTAAAATTAAAGAGAGCAACTCCCATTCATGCTCGTGTGTTTATTAACCCTTAATCACAGCAGCCGTGTGATCACTGGCACACTCACAAAGTCACCATCAATTATCCCAGCATCGGCTCAGCTTTTGGGCAGATTGCTGGTCCTGCAGTGACTGCCTGACACACATGATCAGTAAATGTTTGTCATGTCTGCTTGCTTGTGTTTTAATACTGGCACAGAATGGTGGCGCTCCAAACTGCCTCTGTTCTCTGCTGGGTTTATTTGGCTTGGGCCTGAATCTAATTATTTTCACAGTGATTGATAAGATAGCTGCCACATTTTAATATGGAAGCGTGTGGAGCCTCTGAGGGATGAATCTGAGATCTCAAATACTGAAAATACTGCAGCTTTGATTTTGTATAAAAGTATATAATCAGCGTTGAAGAAATAATTCATACCTTGGACTGTAAGTAAGATTAAGACTGCAATTGTGCTCAAATGATAGAGCAGAGAGAACAAATGCTGAATGACCAATTAGTGTACAAGTGGCAGCCTAATAATAAGCATGGCATTGCAATGGAAGAACAGAGCTGGACTAACCACATTTCTGTTTTGCTCATTTACAAGTAATTGTGGTGTACAGAATTTTCTCCTATTAAATAATTTTGAGCATGATAACAAAACCCCAGCTATGACAAAACTTGAAAGACTTGTTCATCTCAGCACTGCCCTTGCATAAACATTTGTATTGTCATTTTCTTTACGAGAAAGCAGGATGCAGTTTAGTTTTTGAGCTTGAGAGGTTTTAAGGTGCTTGAATGAGTCTGTAGGCTTTTGCATGCAGCGAGTGATGAACTTTGTGTTGCAGTTTTCAGTGTTTAAGAGATGATGGGACTTTATATTCCATACAAACTCAGTCTCTGCTGTTTTACTTTGCACTACACCAGCAGGTAGGTGTCTTCATATATTCCTATTGTATTCCAGTTTTTATTTATATGTACTATTTCATTCTATATAATAGTTTACACATCTTTTGTTTAACTGCAAGTCATTAGGAATTATTCTGACTTAACCTATTGCTGCAATCTTGCCCAAGTGGTAGACATACATTGCCATCAATAAAGCCATGAAATAGAACAAATGGGCTGATTTTGCTCAGCAAATGAGCAGTAAATCAAATGAGGGATTATATTGTCATAGCTGTCAGTACTACCTGATGTGCTGTCTGTTACAGGTGGCTATGTATATCAGATGATATATGACCGTGTGTATGGTGACAACATCATGGACGTGGATGTCTTTGTGAAAAACATATTTAACCGGAAGCTTTCCAACATGTGTGTTGGCTTTTGAGAAACTGGCATGAAGTATGGAGCCCATTATAACAGTCAGACTTGGAGAATAAAAGAAAGAAAAGGTCAAGTGGAGACTCTTTGCAAGTTTATTCAGAAGGAGCACTTTGGATAGGAAAGCTATGTTATTTTATTACTTGTACCTTTGAAAAGGTAGATTTTGAATCAAGATATTAAAAGCCTGTGCCATTTCATTGGTTTAACTTACGTCATTGGAAAAGGAAAACAATTGTTCTCTCCCTATTCTTTAATTAAAGGGCTTGAAGAAAACCGTTTAGCCCATGACTCTCTCCTCTGCACTCTGCCTGGAAGCAGGCTCTACGTCCAACCGTTCATTTAGCTACGTCTGTGGTCTAATCATGTCGACACTCCAGTGCCTCTGACTATCAAGAGTCCATCAGACTAAGCTTGCTGACTACAGGAAACAGTCCATGCTTGAGTGCAGTGTTCTGGGTTTGTTTCCTCAGGATATGAGGGTGAGCAGGTTGAGAGACGGGGTGTCGTCAACACATATCCTGGCCGGCGGGGACTGGAGCTTCCAGCTTCACTTTTAGCTGTTCACACCCAGCAAAGGGGAGAGGGTGAGCTGCAGGGTGGACCACAGCAGCATGAAAGAGGGCCTGCAGGTGGACTGGGGTAGGGATTAGTCCATAAACGAATAAACAATCAAATAGTGTTGATATTTAGACATTTACACATGTTAGTTAACATATGTGTCTTTTTTTACTTAATAGTAAATGAATAACACTTCGCAGGCCTATGACAAGTTAAAACATGGACCACCCTCTAGACTCTGGGGGTGTAGAGGAGCCAGTGGAAGATCAAACTGCATTGATTAAATCTCCTGAAACAGTCTGAAGATAAAGCCGCGTTCATGCCTTATGGGATGGATGGCAGAGATGGAAATGATTGCCATGTTAACGAGCATTCACGTCATCTGACAACTCAAGCAGGTTGTATGATTACAGAGTTGGTTGTGTGAGGGTTAAAAATACTGTGCATTGACAAAATTACAATATATATCCAATAAATTAGGGTTTAATTATACTGAATGATGGACTTTGGCTGACGTTAGGCATCCACGTTTGCTTTGTTTTCAGGTTCTTCTGTATCATTAAGCTCCCAGTCGGATATATCAGAGCTTTCAAAAAAGTTCACTTTTGACATGAAGTTGAAGTTGGTAACTTGTAATTATGATTGCTCTGATATGACATGAATGCAGCATAATGGCTGTGATGAGGAGGTGGTGGATGGCAAAGTAGATCTCTCTGTTCCTCCCCTCAGCCTTAGCCTCAGACATTCTCACTTCTCAGAGGCCCATGACTTTCCGGTCCGGCACTTGTCCCTGGCATGTTCCCATATTCCTACATCGCCTGACCTCCACACCCACCTGCTCACCTGCTCCTCATTCCCTCATTACTCCCTATACTAGCCATTCAGCATCTACTTCCTACCAGGTCGTCTGCTGTGCCCCTATAGCCATAGAGTTCCAGCTGCTGCAGCTGCCTGCCTGTTTCCTACATTTTATTTTCCTGCCTGCTTGCTTTTCTGAATTCTTTACCTGTTGTTGATTGACTGCTTGTTGCCAAGATACAAGCTCAGTTTACCTTATCTGCTGCATGAGCCAAATATCTGCAACCAGAATCGTTACATACTCAGTCTGAGTTTTCCCAAAAGCTTCATCTGATGTAAAATACAATTATAGAGGAATTTCCTGGTACATTCGAAGGACACCTTATCTTCTTCCTTCCCACAGTTGTGTAATGCACAATTTTAATGTTCAAGAAGGGAAAGAAAACTTTGTGTCTCCTAGAAAATAATTATAAAGTGAGCCAGTGTCCATGATAATAAACATTTGCTTTATATCTTAATTAAAAGTAATTCCATGAATATAAACATTACTCCAGCAGCTTGATGACCATTAATGTCTATTGTGTGTGTGTGTGTATAGGTAAATTAGGCATTATTATGGTATTAATAGGCTAAAAGTGTTTTTCCCCAAGGCTTGATTTCAGATGGTGCTAACTTTATCTTCATGTCACCTTATAATATTTAATTCCTGGCCTAGAAGGGTATTGAATAAGTAAGGACTCTGATCTACTATAGGATCTGTGAGCAAATTAAGATGTCACTGTCATTGTTTCCCTCACTCAAACACCTGTGGGATGCTAAATACCTGAAGAAAGCAATGGGGATCATCTCCTTCTTCATCAGCTTTACAGCAGCAGCTGTTAAAGCAGTTTACTATTGGTAGAAACAGAGGTTTGTTGACGTCAGTGTGCGTATTATAAAACCACTCACTTTTCTTTTGTGCCATGTTCATTGTTTAGTCAGAGATGGTGAAAGAGACCAGACTGTGAAAATTGGTGTAGTTACGTTACAGAATATAACAGGTAATCAGGTTTTATAACACTTTCTTTTCATGTTTCAGGTTTGACTGCAGCCCATAGGCAGACGAGGACAAACATCCCCATGTCATCTTTCAGATTTATAGAGGTTTTAATAGAAGGTACTCTAGGTGTTAAGATGAATAAAACATAATAAAGCTCAGCTGAATGCTTGGATTAGCTTAAAATATAAAGTATTAAAGCTGGTAATAAGAAAATAGTCCCTCGCTATAGGCTGGCTTCCGTGAGTGACCTACAGTGGGAGGAGAAGATGACAACTGGCTCCCTGACATGGCAGAATTCCTCTTTTATCATTTTTGTCAACCAAGGACTCAACTGACGTATTATCCTTCAAAAAAGTGCCATAAATTGTTCCCACTTTGTTATGATCTTTTTGTAGGATTAAGGTGTCAGACTCGCCACTTAACACAAGTGTCTCCCCTTGAAATTAGACTCATCATCTTTACATGACGTGTCACATCTGTGTATGCTCTATTTGTCTATGTGTTTTGAAAAGGATAAGCGTGCTTTATTAATCCTGTTAAATAGAATAAAAATAGAATCTTTAATAAGAAACTCAACTTAAACTTAAGTATAGTGTAACGCTAATGTTAGAGATTTAGTGGCATTACACGAACGCCCCCATCTAGAGCCAGTGTTTGTCCCTTCTGGGCTACTGTAGAAACATGGCGGTTCAACATGGCAGACTCCATGGAAGGCAACCCACGGCGTCTGTAGATATAAACAGCTCATTCTAAGGTAACAAAAACACAAGGATTCTTATTTTCAGGTGATTATACACTCATGAAAACATACCTATGAATATTATAGATGGGGATCCTCATGTTACACACTGGACCTCTAATAAGAATGTATCCCCTAAACTATGGAAGACAAATTTGGTAATGTACAGTACATAACTGCTCAGCAACTCATGGCATAAACAGACAGAATTAGTGACAATCTGGTGAAGAAAATGAAGCATTTTACAGGCAGATTTTTCCCATAGAATTTAGTGGAGACCAAAACAGAGCTAAAATGAAAGTGAATATTGGACTAACATTCATTAGTAAGTCAGTGATCAACTTAAAAGATGATAATATGTTAATTTTTACAGCTTTTGAGTCAAAAATTTTGTCATTACAGGTTTAAAGATAGTCTAAGTCTTGTATAGTATACTAGTCTACGTAACACTGTATGTTGATGTATTGAGAATAAATAAATTATACATGTACAGTTATGTATACTGGAAGATGCAAAAATTTACATTCAGATGTATCCAGTGTGTTAGCTTAGAGCTGTGTCTAGAAATGCTACCATCCTAGCTAGTTATTGTCCTAAATGTGTAAATATCGTCAGAGAATTTGTATTATTTTCACCTTTATCTGAGTATGAGGCTGTTTTTCTTATTTCAGTAAAACTGGGCTTTTTAAGTTTTATCAGACAACTGTGATATGGTGTGATGTCTGAGCATATCCAGGCGAGACAAAATAAACACTTTTCTTCTAATCTCTTATTTACTGGCACCGCACGTCTGAATGTTATTAATCTTGGACAACAGCAATCCTTGCAACAATCGATTACAAGACTTCATAACTAAGGTGCTGCTGCTGAACCATATCCTGTGGATTACATTTGTAAAGGTAGCACAGACCCGTGGATTTTCTATTGGCTGCTGAAATGTTAAATTCAGAAGAATTTGATTCACAGCATGTTGTAATGTCTAAGATGAATGAATTATTAGAAGCATAGCAGAGACTCTTTGTCTCTGAACGTCATGGAGAAAAAAACATTTCTTTTTCCAACACCAGCTGTTCATTCCCACACCGCTCTGTGACTCTGTAAATGATCCATCCTGATACGAGTGGTCTATTTTGGAATTGACTGTGAAGCTATAAGAGCTTTGAGCCTGAACCCCCGGTACTTGTTAGTTGGCATTACAGAGTGAAACACTGACTCACTGCTGTCAATATGGCAAGTCTGTTCACCGTTGTGGCCCTGCTGGCTGTGTTGTCCGGTGGGTTATGTGAGGAGAAAACCTTTTTGCAGCGAGCTGGTGCCGCCTTTAGCGGCAGACACTACAAATCTATGCTTTCTGTGAAGAACGGAGAGCAGTTTGGGAACTGGACCTGGCCTGAGATGTGTCCTGACCAGTTCTTTGCTGTTGGCTTCAGTATCAGGGTAAATACACTGACTCCATTAATTACAGATACTCTAATTATTATTATTATTATATATATATATATATAAAAAGATTAGCTTTTTATTAAATAGTTGGTGATGAGATTAATCACAATCTACATTTAGTTATAAAAAACTGAGAGAAAACACACACAACAGGCAGACATCCAAAAACCAAACAAAAAAAGTCCAATACTACTTGTTAAGGTCACCATCTGAGCAAACAGCCTTCTTCAGGATGAGAACAACACTCATCATCTGACCAGCATAATAACAAAGGTAGATGTTGCAAACCAAGCCAATCAACTTGAGGTTAACTGAAACTTTGCCTCATCATTTTTGATACTGTAAACATCTGTCACAATAGTGACTTGTAAGCTTTTAAGCGTTATTTGTAAATAATTTATCTGGCTTGAATGTATGGTGGTTTGTTTTTTGACTTTTATCATTTTTCTTTTTGTGTCTGATTTGTGCTTGTGTGGACATGTGATGTGCCTTCCGCTGGCCTCAAGTTGATTGCCTTGATTTGTAACACCTGTCCATGTCAGTATAAATACCAGTCAGTCAAGATACAGACAATAAGAACTGTTGTTCTCAAGTAGAAATAAATGCATTGAATTTATGAGATTTCGCCTTTCCTTTTTCAGTTTAGTTAAAGAGGATATGAAAATTAAATCTAATTTCAAGCCAACATGTTTCTCTATATGTGCATGAAACCGTTTTTGGTTGCTGTAGTTGTTCCTCTTCTCTCCATACTGGCCCATAAGTGATCCTTTGCTAAAGAGATGTCAGTGGGATGGGAGACACAATTCAGTTCAATTCACAGCCAATATGGAAAGGAGGAACAATTACAGTAACCAAAAACTGTAACAATGTACAAATAAAATGGGCATATGAGTATAGTTTCAAGATACTCTTGAAAAAATGCAAACCTATTCTTCTAAGGTGGTTTACAGAGTGCAAATATCTGATTCAAAGCAGCTCCAGTCACAAAAAACAGAAGACTTGAGAAAACAGCATTTGAATAATAATCCCTAACCATTCTCAGTCAATAGATGAAATGGACCAAGCGCGAATTCGCAACAGCTGTGACCACGTATGTGCATGCATCCATGCATTCATACACACTCAACACTTGACCTATATGCCAGATTTCAGCCTCCTAGAATGAAAAGACAGAATGAGCTATAGAGCTGCTGGTCACAGCTAAAATGCCTCTTTTTGTTTCAGATATAACCCTCACTTCTCTGCATAGACCACAAACCATAACATAACAATCTATTCTTTAACCTGATATGAATTTGCTATACATTTTCTGGTGAAACAGCCATTAATTTGGTTGCTTCATCCAAATAAGATAACATGAAGATAAGAAGCTCGTTTGACCAGAGCTGCTTCTGGGAACTGTGTGTGGGAACTGAAATCTGTTTTTCTGTTTTCCTCAGGTGGAGTCTAACCAGTATGGGGCGGATGACACTGCCCTGAACGGGATCCGCCTCATTTGTGCCAAAGACGGGAACCGAAGCTTCCTGTACTCCATCGAATCCCACACCGGCTAGTAAGTAGCCCGCAATGGTACCACTGTTCAATAAGGCACACTTTTAAAAGGGATTAGAAGTCGTAATCAATGGCTCTATTTATTGGTTAGGAAATCATTTATTTTTAACTTATAGATAATCTATATGCATTTAATGGATCCCCAATTGACAGGTTGTCTTTTCGTTTTGGTAAAAAAGAAGTTATGGATGTTGGGAACCCCTTAATAAATGCTTGTGGTCACTTTCTAATCAACAATTAAAGGTCCAGTGTGTAACATTTAGGAGGAGTTATCGGCAGAACTGGAGTATTATATTAATACGTTTGTTATTATTAGTGTGTAATCACCTGAAAATAAAAATTGTTGTGTTTTTGTTATGTCAGAATGAGCAGCTTTATCTTTATCTACAGAGGGAGCCGGTCCTCTTCCACAGAGTCCACCATGTTGAACTGCCATGTTTCTACAGTAGCCCAGAACAGACAAACCTAACACTGGCTGTAGATAGGGTCTGTGCGATTTTGCAAGTTTCGCGGCCACCATAGTTTCTCCTACTTGTTTGAAAGGCTGCGATGTATTCACTTCATTTTTAATCATCAAATCTGCTGTTGTGTTGTTAACAAATTTTGGTCCAGATTGTCTACAGCCCATAATGTATGATATCCAATATTACTGCTTGAACATTAGGTCAGCTGTTCTGCCTTGTGGTTTGTTTCTTCTACAAGAAAGTTTTATTTTAAAGTGCACAAACTGTTAGGGACAGGGGCATGGAGACTTTAAGAGGTGCCATTAAGACTATCACTGTGGCCATAACACTCAGTAAATTATAAGTGTTACTTTTTAAACATTTTAAAACATTTTAATTAATGTATAGCATTTGACACAGAACTGAGGCGTTTTTTAGCAGTGGCCAATGATCCGCCCTGATGTGTTCTAATGTTGGACAGTAATATCAGCATATCAGTAAAAATACTTTCCTTGTAACCTTTTTGAGCATGTCTGCCACTTAAGCTGAAACGGTTTAATTGATATCTTTAAATATGCAGCTGTTTGTTGCTGTGGCCAGATCGATCTTGTGAAAGAGATCTTTTCTCTCAGTGGGACTAACCTGGCTGTACTATAAAGGTTAAATAAGAATTAGATAAATAAAGTAGGTACTTTGAAAGCAGCAGGAAGCTGGAGACTGGCAGTTTCCCATCATGTTCAGAGGGGAAATGAAAGCACTGCTTCTGCCAGGATTGCAAATTAGGTGTTCAGATGTTGAAATGTCTTGACGTCCCTCCAGTGTTTCCAGCCCCCATCTTGGATCTTTTCCTGATTATTTTTTTTTTCTTTCACACTCTTGTGTATTTCCTTCTCTCCTGTCCAGCTTCGGTGACTGGTCCAACCCCCAGTACTGCCCCAGTGGTGTGCTCACCTCTTTCCAGATTCGTGTGGAGCCCCATCAGGGTTTGTTTGGTGACGACACGGCCATGAACAACATCAAGTTCCGCTGCAGCAGCAACCCGACGCTGGAGGGCCCCGGCATGGACTGGGGAGAGTACGGCCACTGGAGCCAGGAGTGTCTTGATGGAGGAATCTGCGGCATTGAGACCAAGATGGAGGAATACCAGTATGGCCTTGATGACTCCAGCCTCAATGATGTACGCTTCCATTGCTGTGCCAAGCCTCAGCAGGTAAGATAGATGGTTATATAATGGAAACCAAAGCCCAGAAATAGCTGAGTGGTTAATGATACATCCACAGAAAGTACAGACCGTTTTCTCTGGATGGCTTTATTTTGGTTAATGAGAACAATCTTATTCCAGACAGGAATATGTGAACACAGATTGTTAGAGGTATACTGCCACTAAAAATAGTAACTTTTACCCAAACCTTAACATGCAGCAAGATGCAAGAAAAACTAACCATTTGTCCTTTCTTGAATAAAAGTGTGGTATGGTTACAGATAATAGTGGAAGAAATACTGTGAAACCTGAAAACACATCTTAATAAATTAAGTAAGTTCACATGAAATAACACGGCAATTCTCCAAAAATCCTATTTTGACTGCAATTCAAGTTTTGCAGTATTTTGAGTATTTGGCGATTTATTTCTAGCTTGTTCCATTGACTCATTTTCTTGAAGTTGACTTTATGTTATTACAAAAATCTGAGCCTCACTGACCACATCAGTAAGGCTTTGTTTTTATTTCAGTTTATTGATCATTATATGCCCAATTATGCATCCAAATAATTCTTAATGATCCATCGAAGCGTAAAGATTTCATATTAATCACATAAAAAAAACAAATGAAAAAGAACTGGCTACCATTTTGATAATCAATTAATTATAAAAATTTTTTATCGTACATAAACTGTTTTGACAGGTAATGTAATCATTTGCTTTAGTGGAAGAAACCCCGGTAGTAACATTTCTATAAAGAAGAAGCATTTAAGTTACTTTATTCAGATAAATTCTGTTAACACATTTTAAATAAGTTTGGAGAAATGCTGCATATGAGGGCAACTTAAATTAACTGAATGGAATGGGTACAAATATACTTAATTTACTATAACAATAAATATCTGAGTTACTTCTACTCAAATATCTTTCATGCTCAAATTGTTTGAGTTAAAAGGTTTAAGGCAATCGGTTTTAGTTGAACTAACACATCAGGTTTTACAGTGAACGTAAGCGCATCAGTACAAAAACACTCAACTACATATAAGAGTCCTACATTCAAAATCAAACTTAAGTAAAAATACAGAATAATTATCAACAAAATGATCTCAAGTGTAAATAAAAGTACTTGTTCTGCAGACAAATGCCCCCTGGGAGTGTAGCTATCTTAAGTGAGTAACATGAGGCAATGGAGAATGTGTTTGTAGCTAAAAACAAATCAGAAGTGGTGTTTTTAGTGTTTTCAGAGCCAATTGAGTGGCTGTGCCTGAAGATATCTCATTAACTTGAGAGCTTTTGATGATGACATGAGATGTTCCCAGATGATGAAGATGGAGGTCTGACTCCTTGAGGAACTTAACCACCAGCTGTTCCTCGGGTTTGGAAATGTTCTGGTCTTGTCTTGACACTTAATCTTAAACCATGCCATACTGTATGCTCACAACTGATAAACACTACAGGGTAAATTATGTTAGGGAGCGCAGACAAGTCTGCAATGTGTAATCACAGTTACATAGACGGGAATTTGATTTGTTTGTGCACTACATCTTTAACCTCTAGGGGATGACAGATTCATAAATCACTGTCCAATAACCAAAGTACTTTTTTTGATTTTTGGTTTCAAGCTTTTGTTATTGGGGTGTTTGAATCTAAATGAACCAAATTAAAAACAACAACAAAGGAAAGATTTTTATTTTAATCTGGTTCAGATCAAAGAAAAGGTACTACAGGTTTGACTGCAGCCTATAAATCTGCTGTTCTTTTGAGCCACAATGAGTCCTTATGAACACAGAAATCATATTGCAACAGTTTTACTTATCCTCCCACTCTCTGAATATAGAACGAAAATACTAATAAATGAGTGTGGTAGTGTGTTTGTTTTTCTGTATATTACTGTGTGCTACCTCTATCCCCAGAGGTGGAAGCTGGACAGAGAAAACTGCACCTGATAATCTTGGGAAGCTTTAAAATCCAGTTTTGACCTTGGAAACAACAGTTGACACAAAAATGTCACCCCAAGGTCCATTTAGCTTTGGCTTTCAATCATATCTTGTCCATTTTGGCTTCAAAAGCAGAGGATGGTTACTAAGTGGACCTTGAGGTGAGATTGTTTTTTCATTTTGGATGCACGGTTTGGATCTATTTTTTAACATTTGAAGGTTTGCAGGAAGACCGTATGAAATATTTCTAATGCCAAATGTAATATATTCTGTATACAGTTCTGTGGCAACCATTCATTGTTGTTTATGATATTGTGCTTGTCGTTTTTATTGACAGTAAAAGGTGAGGTGAGGTGAACATAAAGCCGACCTGATCCAGTTCGTCTCCAACGACCTGAACTCAAGGATGACAAATAATAAAAAAATCTCATTTGAATTGCTGCTGTCTCTTGATAATGATTTTCCAGAACCTGAAGGTCTTGATGTGTATAGTGTCAGTTGCTTCGTTTTTTGAGATCAGAGTTTAGAGCAGTCTACAATAAACTGACGGTTATTTGTCAAAACCTCCAGCTCCCTAAACAAAGTCGAGTGTCACCTTCAGCAGGAAAAACAGAAAGATTAAGGAGCACCGCTTCAAATCAAGTCCTCGTCTGAAGAGCCACTTTTTACATCATGTCATCCCCTCATCACCTCTCATCAGCATGAGAGCAGCGTGGTTTCATATCCTGTCTAGTGAACCAATAAGCTCCCAGCAAAGTCAAAATAAGCGTGAGCACAAAACAGAGCTGCTGCTGACACAGGAATTTCCCAGAATTCCTCCTGGAACTGAGGTAATTAAGAAATGACAAGAGAGGGGATATTAATTAATTTACAGTTTAAGGCCTGACAAAGGTTGATAAGACAACGATTGGCACACACAGAGGTAATTGTGTTAATTAATCGGTGAGTAGTTAATCTGCTAACACAGAGTGTGTGTGGAGGACTGGGGAGGGAACTTGAGGACGTTATCAAACACTGCGGTAATGGTTTTCAGAAGATTTTGCAAGTCAAGGCAAAGTGATTATAGTCCTTAACACACAGCTATAGAGTGCCTCTCTGTTATGGTAAATTAATACACTCATGCTGACCTCATATCTAAGTTCAAAGTTGGTGTTAGATGCTCAAGTGCACTTGTTGGTCTGCTTGGAAAAACAGATATAATATCAGCGTGAGGAGTGAGCTCATTTCAAGTTAATGATGTAAAACACAACCATCCATCATTAGTTTTTGTCTAAAAAGTACGGATACATGCTTATTGAAGATCTGGGAGCCAGAGGTGTCATCTTTAAATAGATTCTTTTTGTTACAGCCAAACTTAAATGAAACCCACAAAACTCAACTTTAAATCTGGAAGTTTCCAAATATACTAGACATATCAGGCAGAATTTAAGGGAAATGTATTTAAAATGATGCTACACCGCTAGAGTATCTTCAATTGATTCAGTCATGCACACATAATAAACACGAGTCTTGGGTTTAAATATTTAACTCAGTGTAAACAACATTTTGCGTCAATGAAGAGTTGGAACAAGCTGATACATTAAATATGTGATGCTGTCAGAGTGGAAAGAGATGATTTTTAATGACCTTATTCCACTTAAAGATGTATTCCAGTTCCATTAAATTGGGGACATGTGATAGAAAAAGAGGTGAGATATCCTTACTTTTATATTTGTTTAGCTTCATCCAGAAATGCTGGATCCTACATATCCGATGATCCAACTCTTACCTGCCTGTTTAATGCTCCATCTTTCAAACTGTATGCCCCCACTTAACACAGTTTGTTTAATCTCAGTCGAAAACCTTTAAGACATCATCAGAGTTATTTTGTGAGAGCCACTGAAAACATTATACAGCTGGTTTTATACTCCATGTCACATGTAAACTGACCATTACTGTATGTGTAAAATAGGTGGAGGCCTTTAAGGAGTATAAAAGACAATATAAGGTGGATATTATTTTATACCTGGATTATTTTATGATGACATGAAATTGAAAAAAAGCTGCAAATTGTCACAGTGGAGAAGCTCAAACATACTAATGTTTGCCTTTTGTTTTAGAGATTAGGTATTACAGTTGTTTGCAATTCATATTCTGTTGATGAAATACTCTAAATGATTCCAGAAATAACAGGGGTCTTGTTTATTTTGAGGTCTATTTTGCATCACATGAGGCCTTGGGAAGCCACTAGATGGCAGTGATGCGTCAAGTGGAACTTTAATCTCACCAGAAACAATGACTTTTATGACACAACACCTCCAATATAAACATTTTACACTGATTATGTGGGTGTAATGAATTCTGGATCAATGAATTCAACATTGAACACCTGGCACAGCCACGCACCTGCACCTCTTAGTGAACCTCAGAAGCCCTCTGGGCACAAAGGCCACAAACCTGCACTGAATAAACGTTAACCCCGCCCTGAACGCTATTTTCAATCATGAAAAAAAATTTTTTTTGACTCACAAAAAGAAACTTCATTATTCAAAACATGCTGCCCTCAGCAATTTGTTGTGTAGCATTACCTCTGGGTCCTACGGTGGAACCTCAAGGATGTAACGCCCCGGGTCATAAGTTTAATATCCAAACCACAGGCTCAATGTGTTTCTGACCAGCTTAGTGGCTTGCCAGCAGTCCCCAATCTGCCTCAAGACCATTAACGCTTCCTGCAGTGTACAGAATGGATATGGTGTTTGTGGGTTTGGTTGAAGGCAAAGCCCTCCTCTTAATGACCTCATACGCTCCCCTGGGCTCCTCGCTCATGATAGATCACACCGGCTGTGTTTTCTCAACTGTAAATATAGTTCTCTTCATAAGCACCGTAGGGTTATTATGATGGGTGCCGGCCTTGGGTTTTTATGTGAAATATTGATGCATGAGGGACAGTTTTGGGGCTGAATGGCATTGTTTTGATGTAAGGGCGAAATGAATGATCTTGTTGTGGTGTTAGAGTGTAATAACTATAAAGCTGATCTATTCCAAGGTTTCCACAGTAATGACGGTAATAACCAGATGGAGCAGATTTTAAAAAACAACTTCTCCTCTCTTAGAGAAAATAAGTGATTTGAGTCTATAAGTCTTATATCCCTGCTGCATTCTGCTTCTTTTTGTATTTTCACTGTGTTCAGTGGACTGAAGTTGTAATTTCATCTTTCAGTTACTTTCTCTATTTCTCCAAGGGCAGCATGGGGTGTCCTTGTGCAGAGCAGTATGAACTCGTTTCTGCTGGTTAATGACACAGAGATAACATGAGCACTAACCATTGTGTCTGCTCATTCTCAAGGTTGCAGGTAAAGCTGTTGAACACAAATCTGATCTTCAGAGGGTTTTTTTTTCTGTCTTAGAGTTGTCTCTGTCTTGTGTGTATGTCACAAAACTGGAAAGGCTGCAAAATAGACGGTAAATAAATATAAAATATTGAATGTCTTTTACAACTGCAGGTAATGCCTATTTTACATAGTGTGACTTTGCTATGTAGTAACCAAGCATCCTCATTTTAAAGGTTATATGCACAAATGTGAGGAGTTATGTTCTCTGCTAGACTGCAGTATTTTGTTTCAAATATAACTATTATTTGTTCTTTGATTTTTTGTCATAGTTTTACCCAATAATTAAAAGTTTAAGCTAATTTATGTTCAAACCAACGTTTCAAATTTGTATACATCCAAAGCATTGTACTACTCAGTGATTAAATGTATATCACAGTTGTCTATCATTGTGAACAATAGTAAGACAATGTATGTGACAGTATGAATAAATTCAAATGGACACTCCTTTTGTTTTGGACTTGATCTTGACTCAGTCTTACACTTGGACTCAACATAAAGGTCCAGTGTGTAACATTTAGGAAGCTCTATTTGCAGAAATGGAATATAATATTCATAACTACGTTTTCATTAGTGTTTAAGCACTTAAAAATAAGAATTGTTATTTTTTGTTACCTTAGAATCAGCTGTTTTTGTCTATAGACTCTGCAGGTTGCTTTCCATGGAGGCCAACATGTTGAACCAACATGTTATAGCCCAGAACGGTCAGAGCAAACATTGGCTCTAAATAGGGCTTTTCACATTTTTCACAGTCTCTCCTTCATGCTTTGAAACGGAGGGTGAAGTAAGGAAGTTGCAATTTGCAACTGCACTGCTAGATGCCACTAAATTCTACACACTGGTCCTTTGAGTTGTCTATGCCCTGGATTGCAGGATGTATAAATCAACTGGAAAAGTTAAACAGCATTTATACGTTTTGCAGAGCTGCAGCGTAATTCCTGAAAAAGCTTTTTGCGCTTCAGCATCTAAGTTACTTTTAATAGCAGCTGCCTTAACAAACAACAGACGCCTTATTTCCTTCGACACAAAAGAAGCAAGGATACATGTACACATTAAATATAAATCATTTTATAATATACAAATTGTACAGATGTCATGAACAATAGGAATGTGGACATACTCAGGATAGCAAAGATAAAGAATACTTTTTCTTCCTCGATAGCAAACACTGCTATGCAAGTGACATCAGCACATGATCAAAGATATTCAACATTCAAGATGGCAGCCGAGGTGATAAAAAACTAACATCAGAGACAAAAACCTAAGAATACATTTTCCAGAGGCTGTGAGCAAGCTAAAGTGACAACACAGGAAAAAAAAAATGACGGCATCCTATTGTATCATGTTCTGTCATTACTACTCTGCCCATTTCACATCATAGTAGCACACAGGAAATGAACCATTACATTTTTATTTATTTTTTACAGCATTACCAAGAACGATTGCACCAGCGCCACTATTGAGGCTCAGAGACAATTATGCTGATATAAGACAGGAAACTGTATATTACCCTTTTTTTTACACAAATGGGTAGAAGGCTGCAAATGTATATTTAAGTCTAACATTAGTCAAAGGTCTCCTTCTTTTCACGGACGGCTAAGTTAACATGGTTCAGCATCATTTAACTGATGAAGTGTCAAATCCTGCCTCGCTTTTTTTCTCCCTCTATGTGTTTTTCTTTTTCGTAATACCAAGAAAAAAAAATATCACAATTACCCACAGTCCCCTGGAGTGTGCTCATGTCAGAGGTTAGACTGCACTGCAACCAATCAGCCCTTATCAGGGAGAGATGGGGCCCTGAAGGCCATGGCCTCAGGTAGGACGGGCGGACACAGGGTTACCGGTTGTAACTTGTGTCAAGGTTACGATCATCCATGTTTGTGGATGTCCAACCGGAATGTAGTGGGAGTCAAAAAACAGTCACATGAGATCATCTCGACGCTTAACTGATTTTCCAAACTCTGCTCTTCTAGATAAAGTGGAATATGACCTGACTGTTTTCACAGGATGCCAGAGGGGAATGAATGTCACAGTTTCAAATTTAAAAAAAAAGGGGGAAAAAAGGAGAAAGGCAGGAGTACTAAAATAAATTCATATTCATAAACAGATAGATGACAGTTAAAACATTTATCTTGATGCTGGAGAAAATGAAGAAATTGATTAAATCTGATGAAAACTAAGCTGACCAGGATTCAGTAGGGAAATTTCATATATTCATAATGATCTCGTCAGCTATCAAAAGGCTTCTTTTGGTATTGCCTTTCATACTTTATATTCGTCACATTCTGACAAACGTGTGAAAGTGACAGCTGAGTCTCATTTGCTCCTCAGCAGCTCTGATGCAAGAGGCAGCACAAAATATCTCTTGAATACAATAAGTGCTTATTAAAGCTCAAACAGCCGAAAGCTAAAAGCAGCTGTATGAAGTAGAAAAAAAAAAAAAAAAGAAAAGAAGAAGAAAATACCACAGAGAATATTATGATATGACTTCATATCTTAATTCAATATAGTGGTTATTAGTCATGTGCTCGTGCAAACTCCTGTGTACAGCTGTGGAAAATCCATTCCGGCCCAAATATGATCCTTGACCTTGTCTGCCATTAGCGATGACCTCACGCTCACAGGTCTGGGCTCTGTCATAGTGGAGGGCGAGAGGACAAGGAGCATATGTTTCAAGGGGTCACATACGCTGTGACCCCTCGGTTTAAAACCAACAACAGCCCTCGGGAGGTAGCTCAAAGCGTCAGTCAGAAATACATTTTAGCAAGCTTTAGCGGAACAGCAGAGGCAACGCAAAGTCACCATGAAATCTCTTGACTCAAAAACAGAACATTCACAATAATAAAAAATCGAAACATTTTAAAAATAAATCCAAAACATATTACCTTCATATAGACAAACACTTCAAATCTTTTATCCCCTCACTCTGAATTCCAGTAATAAAACAGGGAACAACAGCTTCAAAATACCAACACTGACTGTAGCAAAA
Organism: Dicentrarchus labrax; assembly: GCF_905237075.1. NCBI lineage: Eukaryota > Metazoa > Chordata > Actinopteri > Moronidae > Dicentrarchus > Dicentrarchus labrax. The sequence continues at coordinate 4,119,295 of NW_026136707.1, read as the reverse complement.
CTTTCTTGTTTGACTATAACAAACATATAACACTTAAATCACCATTGTGCCTCTAAAAGACGTTTCTAAAAGCAGATTGTGGGCCATTTACAGTATAGTAATAAGGCTAAGCTGGTCACAGTTTTTATATTCTACTCTACACAAAAACACTTGCCATTTTACATTTTAAAAAATCTCAGCGGCGGGTGGATTCATTAAGGAGAGCACTTATTCAGCATAATCGATCTTACTTGTGTGTAATTGAAGAGTTTCATCTCCAAAAAGGAGACATTTCTCTTGACCAAGGTATCATCTATTCTCTTAAAACAAAAGATCCAAATTATGACAAATTATAGTCTGTATAAAGCAGGACAGCAGGTAGTTTAAGTTCTTGATTAACCAAATGTGAACATTTTAATAAATACGTTTTCTGACATATTTTATGATGAAGTGTGTGTAATTTCCTTGCTAAATTTAAAATTTTTAATACAAACTCTTCCTCCTCAGTGCAAATGATTCCCTATGACATCACCAGTAAATCTGAAGGCTATTTGCTTGACATGTTGAGGTGTTTTGCTGTCAATACCCCCCCTCAATAAGTGACCCCCATTATAAATGCATGATTCCTGACAGATACCCCACTGACAAAATCCATTAGTGAGCTAATGAGAGCTCTACACCGTGAATGTACCCACCTTCCTCCCTTCCCACCTCCTCCCACCCACCCCCCTTTTAAAATGGAAAGCTACTTGATGCCGTGAAACAGCACATTATGACTTGCTTATTGTCAGAAATGATGTCTGGTAAGAGGTGCTTAAAGAGCTGGAGGTAAAATAATGAAGGAAATCTCAGTGGGGAATGTGGGACGCAAACGGTCGTTACTTTAAATGAGCCAATTCATTTCTTTTATTTGACTCTCTATGCTCTGTGGTCTTTCTCTTTCGCTCTCAACCGTTTTCTTTGTCTCAATTTCTCCTTCTCAATCTGCAGTCTTGGTCTCAGTAAACAACAATGCTCGGTCCTGACCACACAGCTTAACCTTGTTTCCACACTGACAAGAGCTTTTGTTTGTGGCCATTGACTTGAAATTTAATTAAAAATGCAGCTTTGCGTGGAAATAAATCCTCACTCCTGTATGTAAAAGCTAACTAGGTGCATCTAAATATGAGTTCTGCCCTCAAGCTGCAAACATTCAGCTGAATTTCACATCCTTATCTGACTTGGTTTTGAATATGGAACATTCTGTATGCAAGGTGAGCTTAGCACACCACACCAAAGAGTGATTATCGGCTCTCTTTGAAGCACTTGACGGCTTAGAGCTCAGCGTAAACAATTATCTCTTCACCCTACTTTGGATTGCCTGTCGCAACAAACGTCTTTCCCTTCACCTCTACCAGCGTTCTCCTCCAAGTTCCCTCCACATCAGAACTTTCTATGCACAGAACGAAGGAACAAGAAATGGTGATACAGTCTGTGATCACGTAATATGCTTTTTTGAGCATACCTGCCTTTATATTGTCAGTCGTGTGGATGAAGAAGGCCTTTGTCCTGTCAAGCCTGCCTTTTGGATTTTGGAGCTCACTTCACAAACTGAAAAGAGCTCAACTCTCAGGTGAAAGTACACCTTGTAACAGGTGCTATAACTGGGTAGATCTATTAGGACTCATGTTTTGATACGTTTCTCAAATCATTTTTCAAAAGCAAGCAGAAAACTTTCTTCTATCCATTATTGTAAAAAAAAAAAAACTGTTATTCTTTCAGTATCTAATGAACCCTACTTAGACACGTTGAAAGTTGACGTCAAAAAAAGAAAGAAAAGGCCCGGTCACACCAGAAAGTGGCAGCGCAATTTATTTCCGTACCTTTGAGAAATTTGTAATTCTAGAGGCTTGATGAGGGAGGGACTATTTGCAGGGATATTTGGTAGACTACTGTATCTTGTAAGCTAACTGCTAACACAAAGTGTTAGTCAGTCTCAACAGTTTCCTAGCTTTTATTTTTTCAGTACTGTCCTGTTCACTCCCCTCTTAAATTCTGGTTTATACACCATTTCATTCAATAAAGAGTCTGAGCGTTGGCTAGTTATCTCAGTCGCCAACGGGACAATAAGTTCACACAGTTTATTCAAAAGAGGTATTTGTAGCATTGACCCTTGTTTCAGAGGCTGCCTCTTTTGTGGAGCAGTTAATACTCTGACAGAGGAGGTTAATAGGAGGAGGTAAAAGTGGTTGGTGCAACACAGCTAACAAGATACGATAGCTTCCTCCATTTTGACTGTCAGAGTCACCATTGCCTCAAAGTTTAACACTGTCAAGATTAGTTTCTATTAATTGATTGGTTAATGGTGCAAATTTGTGTATCAAACTTGTGCAAAAGATAAAGAAAGAAATTGATTATGCTTCCTTTGATCTTTTTTTAAATGCTGTTGTTTTACATGCTGGTGTGACCAGGCCTCTAAACTGTTTGTCATTCTTCATAAGTAAAAGAAGAATGCAGCTAATTTTCATTCAGTATTCAAACCCCCTCATCCAATTATTCCAGTGTCTCCACATTGACTATCCTGCACCAAAATCTCCTGTTTTGGATATATACATTCAGTATGTGTGGTTACACAGTAGGGCTGATGTCTGCAGTTACATGAAATTGTTCTGTGTCTATACTGTGGCAGGTTGCGGGGGACTTGTCTATGAATGATGGTAGGTTTGGAGAATGTTGCAGCGATGGGGATTGAAGCCCCTTTAATTTGGATCAGGGACAACACTGTGAATCAGTTCTTAAGATGGGGAATTTGAGAGGTAGGGCAGGGAAAAACCTTGACTTAGACTACTCGGGGCTACTCTTGAGTCTCCTCTGGGTTTTGATTAGTCGGTGTGGCCAGTGAATCCGCCACTATCTCCTTGGCATTGATCTCTACGCCTGCTGGCTCTTCTGTCTTGCGTTTGATCACGTCCTCTTCGTCCTCGTCTTTTTCCTCATCCGTCGCAACCCCGTTTTCGATCACAGCTTCAACTTCTGCTACGCCCTCATCCTCCGTTTCTTTGGTCTTGCTCTGTGTTTCGACAGTCGCAACGATTTCCGTCACCTCTTGGACCTCGCCATTTTCGAAAGGCTCTCCATTCTCTTTTGACCCCACTCCATCCAGTGCTATTTTTTCTTCTCCCTCTTCTTCTTTGCTATTTTCTGCTCGTTTCTCTTTTGTCGCTGTCTCAATGCTGATTTCAATCCCGTCACCAACCTTTCTATCTTCCTCACACCCCACCTCCCTTTCTTTCGATGTCTCACTTTCTCTTGCTGACTCTACATCGGTGGCATTCACCCTTTCATCCCTACTTTTCTCTTCCTCTTTCTCAACCTTTTCTTTGTCATCAAGAATCTTGGGATCCTCTGTGTCCCTCTCCATTTTAGTTTTTTTCTTCTTCTTGTTCTTTGCTGTGTCTTTGATGCAGTTCTTGTTGGACTTGCTCCGGGGCTTGAAGATCAATTTCTGAAACATTCAAAGTTCACATTAGCATGTTAGTGGAATGCATTATAACTCTTTAAATATGCTTTTGGGCACAAGGCAGTACACACAGACTTAATTAAGAATGGATCACAGTGGATCTAATATTGGGCTGGGATAACGAGCTAATTCAAATGAGTCTCACTGATGCCGAGAAGGAAATTGAGGCCATTTTGAGGGGAGTTATTGGTGGCCTCAAGGCCTGCAGTCTGACCAAACAAACAGGCAAAATTTTAATGCAATATGTCCTCAATTACTTGAGCAACTTCTGCACGGTTATACACACTATGGGGATATAGCGAGAACCGAGATAAACTGCAAAGAAACAGACAAGAAAATCTTGTTAACGCTAGCAATTCCCTGAGTCTTAGGGCCTATTAAATTTGTTGTTGTGATGGCAGTTTAAATTCAGGTCACAGTAAGCATCAACATGGATTCATTCCGTTGCAGACAAAGGTTAGCTTTAGAGGTTATCACCACTTTTCAGGGTCGCCAAGAAAGCATTACCAACCCTGCTTCCCCAAACAACACATTTGTCTGTGCTGAAGAATTCCTGATATCTCAAACAGAGAGGAGTTTGTTCACATTTGTCCAGCGCTGTCTGTGTTTGGCTACTTAAAACAAAAACAGCTGTTAAATTGGGGGTGGCAGAAGGTGATGGTTGGCCTTGGATATATGGTGACCCGGTTACAGAACTGCTGGTGGGAGACCCCACATTAGCCAAGAAATACAGAGAGGAATGTGAGGTCGTGTACCTTTGATTCCCTCCTCTTTCGGCCCAAGACGGGTCTCTGTAGGAAAACAACCTGTTTGGTGGACAGACTTCCATCACTAAAGGATGAGGACAGAGAGAGAAAGGGAAAGAGGAAATTACATGAATGATGTTACATTTCAACAAGACTCTGAGATCATTTTACTCTTTAATCCTTTTTTTGGCACTAATTTATTTAGAAATGATTAAAAATAAAATGAGAATGAATAGGAGATGGAAATAAGCTTTTCCCACTTGCTTTCTAACATTTAAACATTTAGAAACAATGTTACAAACACTGACAGATTCTTCATAATTTATTGTTTTCTTTGCTTGAAAAATTGCTTTAGAACTCCGAGATAAATATAATTCGTTTGAGTTCAATTCTGGGATAACACAGACCGATGCTTTCTGACCTTCCATCAAAGATAGTCAAATGATGGCCGGCCACTGCTCATGCTTCACACCCTTATCTGACAGTTTAAAGATATAGGCTCACATTTGTGGCCCAACCTCTTTACTGCTGTCATCTGTCAGTGTCGTTTCTCCTCAATTTCCCTTGAGTCTTGCAAGGAAACTGATATTTCACACGCAATGGGGCAGATTTTGACAAATTCCTTAATGTCTGTGTAACTTGTGAACATCTTCAGCTTTTCAGAACATGTATATCTTCTCTCTTCCTCAATTCCCCAAATATAATCCTCCATCCCATGCACATGTCACACTCCTGTGTTCTGAGAAGGATAATCTGCTCATGCTGACAGATTAATCGTGGCAGGAAATGTAGATTCATTTCTGAGTGGGCTTCCCGTCTCTCACGCTCACTCTCAGTCCTTCGTCTGCTCATCTTTGTCATGCACAGCCCCTTTTATAGTCCACAGTGTTCTCACTACTAGCTCTCCACTCAGTTTTACCCCTCTGGTTTTATCTCCTGTGACAGCCACATATGTGACAGTTTTATTGTTTGTTTCTGCTTTATTCCTTCTATTTATCTTTTGCTGTTATTGGATATAGCTTAAAATAAGATATGTTGTCCTATGCAGCTATCTGACACCAGTTCAATAACACATGCACACACATACACACAAAGGTTAGATGCTGTCTAAAGTTAAGCTGCCCGCTCAGCCCTGCACATGAGGGAAGATGGCAGGTTTATGATCGTGGTAGAACCCTAAAAGCCTGCAACAAATCTTCCCTTTTTCAACATCAAATGGGTTTGAGACTCCTCCAGCAGAAGGCTTACTATCTAAACCATCCAAAGCCCACCACAACTTCTTTTTTCCATTACCTTATTCCTTCCACCATTTATCCATACGCTATTTTCGTGCTGTCAAGAATGCTGGATGGCTTCCTGGCGAATCAAAGCTGAAAACCAACCCGGAGTTCCCAGCAAAAGCCCCAGCCCATTAAGCTAGAGAGGAGTGGATGGCTTAGAAAATTACAGGCCTTTACTGAACCTACTCTTGGCTGTCAGTGTCCGCCGCACTATTATAACTTGAAGCCATACAGAACAGCAATAGCCTGTGTCAATTTATGGGTGAATGTACCTGTTGGTGGCTTCATCTTTAGGGGAGAAGTCTACTGCACACTTGAAATAAAAAAACCCTGACAGATCAAATGCTCAGATGCTAAAAAATGTAAACACAAAACAACTATAGATAATGACTCTATAATGTATATTGTGATCACTATTTAGTTTCCAACAAATTTAGATACCTTCAATAATTAACTAATTTGTCTGAACCTTCTTCTTTCCTTGTTCACTTGTTCCATTCTTAATGTCGAAAAATTCCCATTTACTGTAGTTAATGGCTCTAAAATGTAATTACCATCTGCATTAATTGAATGTGGCGAACATGAATGCATGCTCTAAGACAACTACATGAATTAATGTTGTGTGGAGAAGCCGCTGAGCACCAGTTAGCATTAATTTCAGACGTTGCTGAGATCACTGACACTTATCCGACCCCTCCAGATGAAGTGCAGTCTGCAAACCCTCAGACTACAAAAAGCGTGCATTTGCAAATTTGCTATTTAAAAATGGAGGAGTCAACACCACAAAAACAAGTGTAATGAGTATTGCTAATCTGAAATAGATCATCAACCATTATTTCTGCGCGCAAAATGTTCTCAAGGCAGGGAGAGAAATGAGCTCCGTCTTGTACTGTATCTAGGCCGACTCTGATTAATTAGCCATGTTGTGCTGTTGTGTTGTGGCATTTTGAGAGAGAGGGAGAGGGAAGGTAGAAAAAAAACAAAGGATGAAAATAGAGAGGTAATTAATCAGCTATGCTGTGAAAGAGCAACAAACATGACCAGCTGAGGTGGGGGCAGAGCAAACAATTGGTCAGTGCACTGATGGAAATACTACATGCACACTTCATTAGTATGACACATGACAACATTATATTAAAGAATAGTTTCACATTTTTCATTTTTAAACAAATACTTAAATGCCTGTATGTGCATTCAAATTGTTAATAGTCAGTGTAATCATTCCTCTTGTCCACATTGGGCAAAAAGAGATTGTGGTGTTATTGTAAGTGGACCTCGTCTGTGCAAAAATGCATATAAAGTTTAGCAAAAATGATGAATCAGATGAGGATTCTCGAGAGTTACAGTCTATTTGGTAAAAAATTCCTTCTTTGTACTGTTAGGACAAGCCTTGCTGAGCTGTAGCAGAAGGGCAGGAAGTGGAAATTTGAAACCAAAATGACAGATGCAGCTGAATTTAGAAATTATTTTTGCACAGATCGTGGACTCAGGTGGAGTTTGTTTTCTTATCAACTTACACTGAAATTGCTTTTAACATAGAAGGGATCTCTTTGAGGCCAGTATGGACAGCAGGGACAATTACAGCGGCCAATTGCTCTTTCAGTTTTTCGATTTTGGGTTTGAGAGTAAAAAAATAAAAAAAGTGAACCAATCGTTTAATGCAAAATATGGGGTAGGAATGGCAGTGCACCATACCAAACTACATATTTTTTTCATTTTATTTTCTATTTTCTACCTACTTCACATCTCAACCGTACCGGATTGAAATATTTGATTCATACACTACATTATCAGCATGTTGAAGAACAAATTCTGCTATGAATTGAAGCTCTTCAGGGTGCCTGAAAAACATGCAAGGCCTTTGACCATAAGCGGATGTACACTCATATAGCAGCCACGAGTGATGACTCAGCGCAGGCTTAGCTGAGGGACCGTTACATTTCTGTGAAGAGATTTTCCACCAACAGTGAGAGCTGCTGCTTGACTCAAAGCCTAAATTGGAACAGAATTAGGTCAATATTTTCTAAAAGCTGTCGTATTTCTTTGAACAATAACTTGAACTGAACAGACAAGGTGTGTGTGAGTTATGATTTATACTGTGTTCCAGTTTTCACAGGGATACTGTAGTATATACAGTAGGTTATACTTCTGGTGTATAATATCTTTGGATTTTAAGTTAAAGTAACTTTTCACACGAAGCTCAGTTTTCAGCTTCACATTTCTTAAGAAAAACTTTGTAGGTCTTGTTTGAACTTAAGAGTGGCCTCCACACAGCAAAGCTAAAAGTCAGCAGTGATGACATTTTCAATTGATGTACAATTTATTCACAGAACTTTTAACAAAAGAGGATGTTTCTCCCAAAGGTCAACTTTCTGAAGTAGACTCTTGTTTCAACTGAGTGACAATGTATTTTCGGAATAATCCAGCGAGTTTTAAATGATTTAGGAGCAGTGCTGAAACATAATTAAATACATTTACCCAGGTACTGTACTTACAGTAAGTAAAGGTTTGTACTTTACTTGACGGTTCTTTGTTCATATTGCATGAATTCCATATTTTTTATTCCATTTCAGCTTATTTCTATCTTCTATTTTATTTTCATTCTTTTAAAATTTCCATGTATCATCTTTTGTTTTTTTTTTGTTATCATAAAGCCCTAATTGCTTTGCTAATGAAAAGTGCTATACACATTAACTTGTCTTGCCTTCAGTATTTCCATTTTCTGGTAGTTAATGTTTCTCCTTCCTTCCTTCCTACAAAACTCAGCTCCACCTTGACCAGCTACACCATTAAAATGCTGCTCACATAATACATATGATAATGTAATGCTCAAAAAAAGGCCGTTCTGCCTAATGAGTACTTTTACTTTTGATAATATAGGTGCATTTTTTGCTGATAACACTTCTGTACTTTCAATTAAGTAAAATTTAGAATTTTGTAATAGAGTAATTCTATATTGGGCTATGACTTATTTTTTTTGTTGTAAAGGAGCTGTTTTTAATTGGTAAAAAGTTACACAAAGGCATGGAGTTGCTGCTAATGCAATTCCTGCTTGTTGCCAACAGGGGTCGTTAGAGGTCATTGGTTACTTAATGTCCCTTTAATAGTTAGATGAGGATCATTACCTGTTAGTTTTGATTACGGGAGTTGGCAGAACACAGGTGAGCCTCCATCCATATGTGGCCAGGGACTGAAGCAGGGGAACATAATCTGCCTTCACTTGCAAACCCTGTGGAAAGAACAAGATGTCCATTACAAGCCAAACATCCCTAAACTCGTGCATAATTCCCATCCTTCTCCCCTTAAACACCACGTGCACAGCACAATGAACAGTGTGCATGCATATTATGTAGCAAAGCGCATTTGCTACTGTGATTACAGCTGCAAAGCACCCAGGTATGAGATGCAATCAAGTGCTGTCAGCATCACAGAGAAACTCAAACCTCAGTTAAAACCTTCTCTCTCAGAAACAATGGCTTTAATACAATATGTGTGCTGTCTTAGAGGTTGTTTGTCAAAAGCAATGTACACAGGGAAGAATGAAAATGGAGACATAAATCAAGTGCTACAGAAACTCCCTGGTTGCCAGGAGTCAACGTGGCAACCATCTCTATTCGTGACAAGTGTGTGTCAGCACAGTAAGTCTTTGAGCAAATAGGCTGCTCATGTGAAACTGCTCACTTGTGGTAAACATTTTAATGTTGTTTGTGCTTTTAAAGTACCATCAAATGAGCCATAGTTGCTTTCTCCGAATGGCAGATTTAAATCAAGAGTGGACGAAACACAAAAATGTAAATGCTTATTTCGTCTTGAGGGGAAAAAACGCTTCTCTGTTATTCAAACTGAAATACACACAGATTACCTAATGTACTTTCAGAACACACACACATGCTGTTAGGAAAGGAAGTGTGTGTGGTTTGCCATTCTTGCCATGTTAGACACCTGCCGAAAATGAAAAACCACAACGCGTGTCAATCAGATTGCTAATTTCTACAACAATTTATGCATTTGCACACACGCACACAGACACAGACACACCCACAGCCACAGAGCTGCCAGTTATTAACTGACCTCAAGGAACTGCTCCATATTCTCCAAAAGGAGGCCTAAAGTTATGGACTATGCAAAATAAAAATCATTTGAAGAGTAAAATAAAAGTCTCAGGATTCAGGCCGTTAACTTTTTTACATAAATTCCAGACCGTTACACTCGGGGGTGCAGTATGAGTACTGATATGAGTGAAGAAGGCAGTGAACATGAACGAAGTACACCTCAGAACTTCGCAGAGTCTATTCATAGCGCACTGATCAACTGTATAAGAACAGAGACTTGAGAATACATCACACCTACACATGCCACATTAGCCTTCACTGTACTGTGAAGTGTGAAAGTCTTCTCTAATTAAAGCTGCTCCCTGCAAGGTTTTCACGTGGATGTACTGCTTCTGTCACAGAGAGCCAGATTAACACACATGAGCATGTTGTGTGCAGGTTACTGATGACATTGTCGTTCACATTTTTGAAACAGATACCCTTTGCTACTGTTTTGGAGCTGCCAGCATTGCACTAGTGACAATGTTAGTTACGGTTAAACCTTTATTGTGGTAGCCACGCTGTTAGTTGGCAATATTTTCTGGTTTTCTGCTCTTTAAACACAAATTTCTTCACTGTAAAACATATTTTTTTCCTATATTAATCATATTTTTACAGTATCGATATGCTTGGAAATAACACAAAAAGGGGACAGTTTGATTAAATCAGAGGCTCATGTGATTAATGACACATTTTGGAGGAGGGAGGTGAATTATTGTGGGGTAAACTACTGTCATAGTTACATGTTATCAACTGACATACTAGTAATACTAGAACAGCAACGACAAATACAACTACACAAGCTACTACTATTGGTACAACTCTATCAAAACAATCTCCATTCACAGTGACTACTAATTCATTATAATTCTACATCTAGGCAGCAGTAGTATCATTACAATAACGACCACGACCACTACTACCAGACTATTACAGCAACTAAAGTGGTACTGCAGCATCTACTGCTATCCCTCCAACTGTAACTACTTGTTTTATTGCCGTCACAAGTGTGACTACTACTACAATGCTTTCCTACGACTATTACCTCTCCTCTTGCACAACAGGGTCTAGTGGGTAGTTAGTCATACATAGAGAGAGAATAAAGAGTAAGAGCATTTCTGAGAAAAAGAGAGAGACTGATCAGCATGCAATGCTCATTTTCTGCCATGTGACTTTAAGTCAAAACACTTAAACCCACTCCACCGCACAACGCCTCATTTCTCTTCTACAGATTCTTATTGACCAGGATGACAGGACATGCACAAACAAACCTAAAGCAGTCACATATCAAGTTGTAGGTTGCAAAGAGCTAATCGTTAGAATACAAGACACACCGCTCCAGACATTATTTACACAAGCTTTACTTTCTAAGTTCCTACAGGGAGCGGCACATCAACATTTTTCGGGGGTTTATGTTGGAACCACTCCCAGAAACAGGCTTACTTTTAGAGCTTGCCCGGAAAGTAAATTGAGAAATAATTTTTCTGTAATGGCTTGCTGTTCTTTGGAATAGGTGAGAGTTAATCCAAGCCCCTGAGGTTAACCCCTCTCTTTTCTTCATTTTTTTTTTAGGGCCCCCCCCCCCAAAAAAAACAACAAAAAAAAAAAATGTAAAAAAAAAAAAAAAAAAAAAAACACCCTTTTTTTTTCTTATTATATAATAAAAAAAAAAAAAAGAAGAAAAAAGAAAAAAGAGAGGGAAGGAAAAAAAAAAAAAAAAAGAGGAGAATATGTCAGACACTTTCACTGTCACAGTTTTCCCAGCTGATGACGGTAGCTAAGACAATAACTTCCATGGCAATAACCCACTTCTAATCTTAAAGTTGTTGATGCTAAACCTCCCCTCATTTTCAGAGAAACCGTGGAGATTATCCAGTTTGGGGAACGTGGTCCTAGAACAAAGTTTCTTTTCAGGCCAAGGGCAGAGAGGGGTGTGGCTGCAGGTCAACTTGAAGTTCAAAGGGCACTCTGATAGTCAACTCAACAGAAACACCAGTATATTGTTTTTCTTTAAACCCCCTCTACCGACTCTGCAAGATAGACAAAACAAACCATAATTCTGTTTTTCAGCAGCCCTGAATATAGCTGTAATTTTGCAAACTACTAGGGTCAACAGGTTTGCAGACACAGTCCTGTAATGATGAAGCAAATACCTTTAAAAAAGGGCATTCAGGTACTGTCCCTGATTGGCTCGCTCAGCCTGGAGCGTTGTCACAGCAACAGGAAATTCAGCATCCACTATGTTTTAAAGCACTGCAATAACCTTCTCTAAGTGTGATTGGCCCATTCAAAGGCATTCTGTGATATCTGTTTTCACATTTTACATCAGTTCTTTGTTTAGATAATAAATTGGCTTATTGGGCAGAAGTTATCAATGCCTCTGTGAACACATCTGATTTGTGCTCGAGCTAATATGGTGGTTCAGCTTTATTGTTGGACCCTTGCTGATTAAGAAGCTGGGTGGCTGTTCCAAAACATATCACTGACAAAACAAGCTCACCACAAGGTATATTTAGTAGCTTAGCTTTCAGCAGATGAGTTTTATCCAATTGTATGTAGATGTTCAAATTTACAATAGACTTATTGTCCATATTCACTTTAAAGGTTCATTCCTGATCTTGGAAACAGTAGTTGTTGGTGCATTTCATAGCTTTTCAGGAGCTTTTGATTGTTCCACAGGATTTAAAAATACCATTAGCTGCATAGGGTATTCAACTAGGCCCTCCCCAAGCGCACAAACGCACCATCTAAGGACATTTTCCCTGCCTAAAATTGCATTGCTGAAACAATAGTATCAACAGTAAGACATCCAAAGTGCATCCAAACTTTAGACTTTTATGAGGCATTAGCCCACCTTTGAGTCAAGACTAAACTATGCAGCCTGGTAGCACGTGACAAGGTAGTTTGGAAAACAAAGGATCAGTCAGCCAGGAGTTGTTACTGTGCTGTCGGTGAAAGCTTTTATCGTGTACTTTTGCAGGGAGTATAAAAATATTAGTATTTGATGATTGAAACTGATGATTCAAATGGGGGTTGTGAGACAGGTCATCAGACAAATCATCATCTTAAAAGCAGCAGCCCTAATTATTTTATATGAAAGAAAGAGAGGGCCCTGAGCCAAATTCTGACAGGAGAGCTCAGAGTTTCTTACTCTGTTCATTGCTTTGTTAAATTAGCCTGCCGGCTACAGTTAGCTAAAAAACAGATGTTTTTTTTAGGTTAACTGAGCTGACTCTTTTAACCACAACCTACTTTGGAGAAGAGAGGAACAACAGATGACGACAAGCCAGTTTCTGTCACGTTAACCTCAATTTGGACTCAGATCTGCCTCCTTAAATAGTTCGCTTTAGCTCGTGACTTTCAGCCACACCACACTGGTTCTTCTCTGACATCCCTTCAGCCTGCCTTTTTTGTTTTTATTAGATAATTTGACCTTTTTGGGCCTCAGTTATTTAAATGAAAACATCTAAGACTCTTAGAGGGTAAATGTCTCTCTGGTGGGACTGTTAACAACTCACAGACATCTTTAATGTGACAGGCATCACAAGCCAAAAAGGTTGGTTTAATCCTTGACAATTCAATTGTACAGTATTAAATCTGAAATGTAATGGAGAAGAAATATGAAGTAGCATATATTGGGAATACTCAAGTAGCTCCAGTTTGAAACATTTAGGAGGATCTCTTGGCAGAAGTGGAATATAATATCCATTGGTATGTTTTCATATTCGGTCGGCCACATTGAATGGTATTGTTACTACAGTAGCCCAGAATGGACAAACCAGACGTTTTTATCGCGCAAGTTTCACGGCCGGTGCAACTGCACTGTTAGATGCCACTAAATCCTACACACTGGTCCTTTAACTGCAATATTTGAGAAATAGTTACTTTCTACCACTGTTGCTAGGGCATTCGTGATATAATTTCTACATTTGTATGTGCATGTTATTACTTGTTTCTAATATTTTACTACACCTGATAAACAACTGCACCTTATAAACCAAAACCTCTCCCTCAATCTCGGATCTATCAGCATCATCGTCACGCTGTCTGACAGAACGGGTGCGATCTCTCACTTGCAGGGACAGTGCAAATTACACTCCCTCTATCTAGGTCACCTCTTCTCTCACCTAAGTCAGAAAAGATAGAGACATCATGGACAGGCGTTACATGTTAATGATCACCTCTCTGCAGAACATGCAGGCCACAACATGCACACACCGACACAGAACACATAAGAAATCATACACTGTACGTTATAAATAATGCACCAGGCTTGATGTTAAAAAAAAGCCCTACAAATCTGCATCCTGTGTTCTTTGCATCGACCACTGATTTTAGTGAACCCAGAGGAAGACACTTTGTACCAGGTGCCTTTTGTGTGAAGAGGGAACACACACATGCGATATGTTCATGTGTGTGTGACTACGGTTCCCTTTCCTATGTCTTAAAACTATTTCTTCAAAGATTCCTCTCTGCCATACCGATGCTATGATGTGGGGCCCTAATCCCATTTTTTTTTTTTTTATTTCTCGAGACTGTGAAGTGCTGCTCTTCAAAGGCGGGCATGCAAGTAAATTCTAGGAATGAGTGACAACAATGTCAGTGATGTTAAGCTCCTTTCACTTGCTTTGACTTTGGACTGCCATTTCTTAAATTTGAACTGCACTGATATTACCTTTAAGGTGCCTTTCTGCAGGAGTAGACACTTTCTCTAAACTCTCTCTGCAGTCTTTCTGGTTTGTCTTTTGGTTTATGAGTTGTCAAGATCAAGGAGTGAGCAAGCCTGTGACATCATCCAGCTGCAGTGCTTGAAGTGGCTGAGAGAACATTTTACTTACTGACAATCATGCTTGGATATTCATAGTTCTCAGTATATCAAAAACTATGCACAGACAGTATATGCTCAAAAAACTGTAAATCTTTAGGAAAACAAACACACACAGCTCTATTATATCTGCCTTTAGATCATCTATCTATCTGAAGCCAGAGAGAAAAAAAGTTATTTAGCTTTAAATCATTTTACAAACACCAAACTCATGAAACAACAGTTATTTCTTATGTTCTAGACACTTTAATAATGCCCTTAAAAAACTTTTCTTGTGGTAACCAGGGAGCAATCTGTCTTGCTTTCTGCTCTTACCATTTTTCTAAGTTATGTATCTGGTAACCACTGCACAGAAGTAATCATTTTCTTGTGAATTTGTTACTGTGATTATGTACAAGATCCTAGCTGCATCTCTGCTGCACCTAATTAGAGTAACAAACGCCCATGCCAGTATTATTGCTCTGGTAAGGAATATTTTAAAGGGTCAGTAAGAGAAAAAAATTAAAAAAAGCATTTTCTCATTTACCACCAGTGGTATGTGGCCTTGCAGGATAATTTCAGTTTTATGTGCGGAGGTTTGGGGATATGGAGATTCGTGCTGACAGCCTGAAATGAAGGTGAATGGACTTTTGTTTGTGCTGCTCAAATTCCACTCCACTTCTTTGTATTGGGGTGATGGCATTTACACACATTGCACATTAAACTAAGATTATGTGCATGGCTGGACAGCACTAGGGGTAAGTGTGAAAAGATACTCTTTTGGGATTTGGGTAAGTTGACTCTTTAAGGATTGATTGTTTACAGAATCAAACACAGTAGATGTACAATGTTTTTTGACCTCTTTATCTCTGGTTTTCCCTCTTAAAGGGGCATTTCACCAAGATTATATGTCAAAATCAGTTTAGTTGTCTTTAGTTATAATCTAGATGTAGGAACTAATACACAGTCTGTAAAAAATGTTCCTCTGAGAAAACTTGAGTAATCTAGGTTTAATCAGTCTCAATCAGTCTTTAATAGAGCTCCATTACAAAACTACACGGCATGAAATACATGGGCGTTTATGATGTAGGTAGGATCTAAGAAAAGACACAGTTGTATCAAGAGAAATGAAGAATTTGAAGCTTGACCAATACAAGGGACTTTAAGTCAGAATATCTAACATGAATCTGTCTCTCACAACTCCCAGAAGAAAGTAGTTTTGGCCTGTCTGCCTTTTCTGTCAGAGCTTCCCCGGACTGGAACAATTTACTGCAACACATAAGAAACTGTGCCAACAACCATTCCTTTTCCACAACATTAAGAGCCTGGTTTATTAGAAATCAAACTTGTTAACACAAGAACAGTGATTGTTTTTGTATTGCTTGTCTTGTCATTACAGTCCAAAAGCTGCTCCTGCTTATTACAGTCTGTACATAATATCCACACTTCACCAGGCCTAACATTGTGCTGTCATGCTATTTGTTGATTGCTGTCATGATACTGTTGGTAATGTGTGTCATAAGTGCTGTCTCTCTTGTCTGTGTAATTCAGGCTCTGTTTGTATCTGTTTTTATTGTTGACTGTATTGTCCAATACTTTCAACTATTAGAGATGAAAATTGACCTTTCTGGCTAGATATAGTATATGGATGTGCAATACTAAATCTCTGGAGTGCCCATTTAAAAGCGTAGTTCACCAACGTTTCACTGCTGACTCAAAAAAAGTTTAAGAAATAATGCAGCAAAACCAGAGATATCCTTATTTTTATTCCACACATTCTTTCCCATTAAATCCTTGAATCCTTTGAATCCTTCCTTGTTCCAAATTCTATATGGTAAACTTATACGACATTAAGTGAAATATTCAGACCAGAGATGTGATGTTTTTTAGGGCTGCACCATTAGATGAAATGAAAATATGATCTGCACAATCTAATAAACATTTCCCCACTAACAGGACATGCTAGATATATTTGTAAAATCTTTGTATTATCTTGAGAATTTAGAATACAGCTTGTTGCACAACATACATAATGGGCCTTCTGCTGGGCCTGGCAGACTTAAAGTGGATAATGGTGCTCTAAACAACATTTCAGGAAGGTATGAAAGCGAGGATGAGAGGCTTCTAAGAAACATCAGACTCCTCATAGACGTTAGCTGTGCTAAGGTGAATATCAGTTCATCTTTTAATAAAACACACATACATGGATGTTTATGTGACTCCGGGGCTCCTTCCCTGTTTTATCTGGATACAGAAAGACTGAAACACAACACCCTCCTGCTAATGCACTTTGTCTCTCCTGATAAATAAATTCTACTGCAGCAGCTCATGGCGGGCAAACATATTAAGACCAACCCTAGCTGAGGTTTAAAGGAGACCATGTTTTGTTTAGTTATTGCTCCTGTGAAACTCAGTGATAGCAAAGAGGGCTTTCAGTACATTAGTTCCAAGGCAGCTCCTGTATTGATTTTCCCAAAGGAAAATGCGAAGCTGGTCCTAATTGGAGTTTCATAGCAGAGACCCTTGATGAGTTATTCATTTGGAGCACTTCATCACCATCCATATGGTTCCTATTCAGGTCATTTTGCTAAGGGAAAAAAAACTGTTCAGGCAACTGCTGCATCTTCAAACGTATTTAGGACATCTGCCCAAAATCTGTGTTGTTTTGCTTTTTGTGAAAAAGCTACAAGAAATGTCTGGATGAGCTCTTTAGCACTGATGGCATTTTTATGCAGAATATACGCAGGCATCTAAATGCTGAGCACCGTATATGTATATTGTTTTGGTTCTGTTTTCCTCCAGGCTGTGTTCTGCTGTCATTTAGTTTCCATAGCACTTGCATCTTAGTTTGTCGGTTTGACATTTATTTTTGTTACTTGTTTTTCTTCTTTGATTTTTATCTATGATTTGTTTTGAAGTCAGAATCTGATGACCCATTTGTTTTTGTTTGTCTCAAATGCAACAATTTTTTTAACCATTACCT
The DNA here is from genome assembly GCF_905237075.1 of Dicentrarchus labrax. Taxonomy (NCBI): domain Eukaryota; kingdom Metazoa; phylum Chordata; class Actinopteri; family Moronidae; genus Dicentrarchus; species Dicentrarchus labrax. The sequence continues at coordinate 4,101,913 of NW_026136707.1, read as the reverse complement.
TTACCAGTATTCTATCACAGTACAACTAAAGTAAAATAAACTCATTTAGCTTATTTGGTAACATACTATTGGTAATAAATGACCCAATAAATTGAATGTATTCTTGTAATTTTGTATGGTAAACGTGTCATTGTCACATCAAGGGGGGTTATGGGTATTTTTATCCAAAGTTTATACTTATTTTAACTCTATTATGAAGCTATTAATAATGGTTGAAATTATGTTTTAGTATAGACTGGGGTGTATGTAGTCTTTGTTCACCAGTGTTGGGCAAGATGTTTAATCAGTTACACATTAAATGTTACTCACTGAAAAAGAGAGTTAAATTCTGCAGCCCATCACCACTCTGCTGCTTTGCGAACACCTGTAGATCAGCACTTTTCACATGCAAATCGTCTGATTAGTTGTAACTCATTTATAAATGGAACAATTAAAAACACTTTTTTTTCTCCCTCCACTGATGAACAGACACCATCCCTGAGATGATACACTCCCACTTGACGACAATATAAATGATTGCTTAAATGAAACAGCTTGTTTTCCTCTTCTTCTCTGAGCTTCATACATCCAACCACCTGTCAGACTTTTGGATAAATAAAACTGTAAAGCATTAGAGGGGGGGAAAGAAGATGACGTATATAAAGAAGAAGAAAAAAACTCCACTCGCAATCAATATTCTGCCTTATTTTTCATTGTAATTATCTCTGCACTGAAACAATAATGAGCTGTGAGGATACTTTGCATACCAATTTTAGGCAGTTATCACAATGAATAGGGATGATGTGAGGCCCTGATCGCTCTTTGTGAAAGAGTGCGTTGTCAATCTGATTTGGCATGGCGCAGATTGCTCGGGTGAAACAGTTTTTGATAAAGTCCCAGTGGAAGAGTTGATTGGATCTCCTGGAACACTGGGTGTCGGTTCGGCGTCGCTCACTGTTGATGTTTCTGAGGAAGCCTTGAAATCCATTAAGCTGTAACAGTATTACCATTCATCTCAGAGGAGGGGAGGCTCTCCTGCTGCAGCCAGACGACTACAGGAGTCTTTTTTATTGGCACATGTGGCCATCAGCACTGAGCTGGACAATCACAGAGCCACATTTCGGGGACAAAAGTCTCCTTTCACACTTGGACAGCCATGGGCCGCAAAAAAGTCTAAATTCAATTACAGAGATAGCATCGGCAAACACGTACAGACACACAAAACCAAACTCATCCACACACACTTAGAGACCACAAACACATGCACATACGGCTGCATGCACAAACATGTATACACACAGACACACACACACACACACATACACACATACATACATACAGATGAAAGGCAACAAAATGGCCACAAACCCTTCAACTCTTGACAGAAATCAATTTCCAACTTGGAACTTGTGCTGAGGAGAGACACTAATCGGCGGGCAGATAAGGGCTTGTTTGCTCCTGATAAGACAAGCGACTGCGACACATGTCCCATAAATTGAGATTTGCCAGATTTGCCTTTGGGGTTGTTGGGGAAAAGATAGGCTGTAGAATGAGGAGGGGTTGGAAGGGCACAGTATCCGACAGTCGACTGATTTCAATGCCAGAGGACCATAGTCCTAAAGAAGATTTGTGCTCTAAATAGAGCTTGGCAATGTGGGTTAAATATATTTTTGAATACCATAATATTAATAATACTTGATTGATTGGTGACAAACTAAAAAAAAATTTACAGTCAGGTGTTGGGCTGCTACAAGCCTTCAACACAGCTCCAATGGCCCTTGGCATAGATTCCAAGTCTCTGAACCTCTCCTGGAGGGATAAACACTATTCTAGATATTCCCTTATTTGGTACTGTGATGATGGTGGTAGAGAGAGACAGAGCTATCTAATATGTAATTTCTCCCAGTCATGTTCATTTGGGCAGAGATGTGGTGTCTTTGAAGGCCATAGCTTATGAGTCACATCCTTTTCTTACTCACCAAACTATTCAGTGAGCCTGTACCATGTATGAAAACATCTGCAATACTTATGCTTATCCACTCATTTATTCAGGTTTTATGTTTAATTAGCAATAGATGTATCACAATATAGCAAAGGTTTGGAAAATCACATGTAAAGTAATCGTACTGAACACCAGACTCTGGTGTTCTAAGGTGCTGCTCACCTATTCACTATTCCAGCCGTGGTTATTTTGCCTCTCTCATCCATTAAGGGAACTCTACTTCCTGCAATGGCACCGAATGCTGGCAGTGGACGTAAGTCACAAGGTGTAAAATTGTCTTGTATGAATGTTTCCTGAATAAATCAATTGCTTGGATACTAAGCTGTTTTAATTACAAATAGCTTGGAATTTGTACAGCAGAAATTTAAAAAAACTATTTCATTTGAAGTTGAGAAACGAATATTGATTATTGCCCAGTCCTAGCTTTAAATACGCCTCTGTGTGCCTTTTTTCAAGACATAAATTATGTTAAGTAAAAGTGTCCTTGAAGCAAGGGCATGTATGTATTATTAAATAATTATGCAACTTTTTAGAAAAGAGCTTTGACCAGTGACACAGAACACAAAACCTGGGAAACTGTGAGAAAAAGAAAAGTCTCAGGACACCCTCATAGCTCACCTGATATAGCTGACGCCCCATGTACCCAGGCTGAGTTCCCGCTGCAGCGGCCATGGGTTCCATTTCACCTGTGGCACTTTTACTGTGTGTTCCTCCCTTTCCTGTCACTATTGATTTAAGGCAAAAGCCCCCCCGAAAAAAAAATATATTAAAGGAAAAGTTAAATCTCTCAACTTACATCAATGACGCTCCACTGCTCCACTACGATGGCGTCATATGTCGGGGTGGATACGTTCGGCTCGCTCTCGCTCCCTTCCTGGAAGATGAAGACACTTTCCACCGACTTAGGCAGCATATCTGAAGAGGAGAAAGGAAAAAAAATCCAGCCGTGAAAAGCGTATTTACTGGATGGAGCGTGTCTGTCTTGTCTCTGCTGCCGCTGCTTTAGGCCCTCCAGGCCAGAGGAAATGGAATGATATCACTCAGCCACATTCACACACAACCCTTTATTACATAGCCAGTGGTGTGGGCCATTTGTATGAGCAATGTGCACTTATACATTATGCAGGGAGACAGTGTAAAAGAAAGGAGCAGGTATTCCCCTTCTGGGATGTTAAAAAAGAAGAGAAGACATTATGCGCTACATCAGTGGTTTTCAGAGAGCCCAGAGCCCTGCTGGTTTTCATGCTAGACGGCTAAACAGAGGCTAATTACAGCTGGGAAGCAAGGTGAATGCAATAGCTGATAGGATTCAGAGGATCAGGACTGAGAACCACCCCTTTAGAAAGGATGGACAGATTTTAGTGATGGCAAAATGTAGCCACTGATTTAATGAAGTCAGTCCATAAGGCATTAAAGCATAAATCCTTTTGCTAAGCCTGCATAATTCACCTTAAAAAGAGTTGAATTAAGTGAGCCACATAAAGACACTGACGTTGATGCTTTAGGCCACTAGTGAGATTGTGTGCTGCTGACCAAATAGATTTTCTAAGCCTCTCTTCTGTTGGAGGCTAACAATCACAGGATTGGCATCCGAGACAGAAACACCACTCCGGCTCCCGTGAGCCGGGACCCCTCTCCACCCAACGTCTCTTGTTATTCATTTGATGCACATGCACATTACATGCAGACACACACACAAACACACACACACACACACACACACACACACACACACACACACACACACACACACACACACACACACACACACACACACACAAACACACACACACACACATATACACACGCACGCACAGACACAGACACAATACACGCCCCATGGTCCAGTCTTCCCGGCTGGCCTGAGTGCTTTCTCATTACTCCCACACCATTTACACACTAATACAGTTTGCCGGGGCCCAGGCACCAATACGAGACACTCCACATTTCATTACTGGGCCCTAATAATAGGGGGATGAGAGGCGGCTGGAGAGCCCGTGGAGAGAGGGAGGGAGAGGAAGATAGAAAGAGAAGGAGGGAGTATGCAAGACAGAGGGAGAGATAGCATGAAGGGATGACAGGCTCTTTTATTTCCCCCTCCCTGAAAACCCATTTAGGACCCATGCACGCTCAATTGAAGACATCTCTCAGACATCTACTGGCTCTCTCAAATACAGACATTGCCGTTGTTCACCCCATCCATCCATTCGTGCTTTCTCTTCCTCAGCTCCCTCCTTCTCCCCCTTCCTCCCCCAGTCCAACGTTTCCCTATCTCATTCAGCGGGCCTTGGCATACAATTGGAAAGAAGGCTTTTTGGAAAATGTGTGGCACCGAGGCCCACCATCGGTTCCCTGCCAGCATGACAGGGATCACTCAGGTGAGATCGACACAGGGTTTCTGTCTCGTTGCTCTAGAGGGAGCAGCCTGTCTCTGGTGATAATGCAAACAGAGGCTGAGCATAGGAGAGAGGAAGAGGGAGAACGAGGGAAGTGGATGAGAAGGAGTTGGTTGCTGGGGGCGTTGAGTCCATCAGGGGAATGCACCGGTTGCGTGCACGAATAAACATTATCTTGCGCCTGTTGACTGAGAGCTGAGCTGAGCAGCCGGCGGGCCGACTGAGAATAAGTTGTTTACACTTGCAAAAACCACTGTGCGCCCTCAGTAAAATTGTTCTCCATCCCCCCGTGACTCACATACTCAAGGTCGCAGGGCGAGGCATGCAAATACAGTCACACTTAAAATAGGGAGTGACAGCATTGGGACTGAGAGACACAGAAGCAAATGGAGGGCGAGATTCAGATAGCTTGAGAGGCAGGGTGACGACTAGTGACACCCGGTGACACGCAGCAGCTGAAATCAGCACCCACATGACACAGGATCAACAACAGGCACCCGTGCGTGCGTAGACAGTGCTGACACAAAAGAGACTGAAACTTAAAGTCCTTTGAGTTTGTAGTAGTTTTTGGTGTGTGGGTGTTTGAATGTAGACGTGAGGTCTCTGGCTGCACATATCAAATCAGTTTGGAAGCTGTTTGTTCCTAATATTCATGGACATGTTTGCAAACCTGCTGTTGTACATTGATTTCTAGCACACAGTGTTTTGAACAAGCAAACAGCAGACACAGGAAGTTGTTCCCATGAAGCCATGTGCAACTGTGCATCACCTACTGCTACAAAGTCAGCCTGGCTCCAGAACACTTTTTCTCTAGGGCTGCAACTAATAGTTATTTTCATAATCAATTAACTAATATTTTCTCGGTTAATAATTTAGTCTACAAAAATTTGAAAATAGAAAACTTCTCATGATGTTCTGTCAAGAAATTGACCCATCTGATAAGCTAGAACCATTAAATGCATGGATCCTTTACTTGAAAAATGACTTAAATGATTAATTCATTATCAAAACAGTAGCTTTATTATATAGCTATATTTTTTTTTCTTCTGCAGACTGACTAATGGTTGCAGCTCTACTTCCAACTAACATTTAAAGTTTCAAACTATTCAGTTCTGTTTCAAGTAGCTAAAACACTGGTATGGTCCTTTAAATAACTATTAAGAGCATTAGCTTGTGTCACAATACAGTAACAAAGACACATTTTTGACTGGAAAAAAGGAAGGGCATGAATTTATTGCCACACTAAAAGTTGAACTGATGTCTCACAGCGTGTTTTAAAGATGTCTGTGTAAAGATGTAGGTGGTCAGTGAACAGGCAGGTCCAACCAAACTGTGTGCCAAAACTATGAGCAGAAATCAGGACAGTTTGCAGACTCAGATGTCCAACAGACAGCTGGAGTGAGTAGCAGAGGTGATTCTTTCTCTGTCCTGAAATGCCCTCAAGCTCTTCTAAGCCTCCGTAGTGTTGTTAAAGCGGCATTATTTTTCGTGTTTTATTTTGGCAATCTGTCTACCGTTATGTTCTCTTAGCCCTGAGGACCGACTGGAAGAAAATATGTTTTGAGTGTCAAACATTTAGTGTATTTAGCAATATATTGGAGAAAGAAGCAATTGTTTGGAGCTTGTTGAGCATATGGATTAACAGTGGAGAAGTATATTATGCTGCAGGTGTAGTTTGAAAGGTCTCCATGGACATTTTTAGGTTTTTTGGTGTGTTCACCATTGCAATTTACTGTAACAGCTTGCAGTGGGTTACAACGGAGTGCTTAACAGGCAGATATTCAGTGGCGTTTTCATGCAATGTAAAACTGTACTGAATCATTAAGTTAGAACTGTGAACTAGATGTTTATCGGGATTATGATTTATATATCTAGTTAAATACACTTTTACTATAATTTAATCTAGTGGAATTACATATGTGTTTTTCTGCTTGCACAGATCAGTATATACTGTATGTGTTCAAGTCCAGCAGACCACTGACGAGCCGGAAGGTGACCCTGCCCCAGGTCATGTCTGCTGACATGATTTAAACATGTGTGCCAGGCACTGCCTCAGAGAGCTGGAGACAGGCTGCTGACAGCTTATCTATATTTCAAACAGGACGAGTGGACATCCAGAAAGAGGGACAGAGAGAGAAAGAGAGAAAGAGACGAGGGTGTGTGGATTGGATGTGGCTCTTCCCTGCGGAGCCAAAGGTTTGGCAGCTGGCAGGCTGGTACCTGTGGGTTACCGGGCAGACTTTAGCTGGTAGAAAAGGAACAGAGGATGGACAGCATGATGATTGGATATCAGGGGTTGTTTGCAAATGTATAGTGCTTTTGTTTTGGCCTGAATACAGACGATATAGTAAAACTACAAGTGCGACAGTAGCTCTGCTTTATTAATTCACACATTTCCAAAATGTGAATTTTAAATCTTTACTACAATTCATTAATTTCCATTTTCCACTAAGTTACAGCTGATATGTTCTCACACTGCATGAGCCCATCCATGTGCGCAGGCCAGAGTGAACCACGGGGTGTGCTTTGATGCATTCAATGGGCTTTAGCACTTTGGTTAACACAGAAATATTGAGGAAGAGAAATTTGCTTTCTCACAGCTGGGATTTATCCTGCATCCAATGTGGGAATTATACAGTTATACATTTTTAACATGAGAAAATTTCAAGATAAATATATTAATTAAAGCTAGTATGGGAGAAATCCTCTCCAAAAGTCTTTCATGTAAAACATGTTAAATAGTTAATGAACTGCATATCTAACACACACTAATGGCAGTGAGCTAACACGGTGCTGGCCTGACCATGAGTAGCTAGTTCAACCATTGAGAGCAATTTGGAGTTCTGTGACTTTCTCGCTTTGACATGTGGACATGAAGAGCCATGGATCAAACTGCATGGGTCACAGAACGCCCTCAGAAATATGGCCTCTGTGTTATTTGTGGATAATCTCTAATGTTGTCACACCCTTGGTTGAACTTTTGCCCACAGTGATGTATAACAAAGGGATTATCCCAGTGCTCATGAGAATCTCAACAAATAAATGTCACCTTTTTCACTTTTTGTTTTTACAGTTAAGTTAAGGTATTCTGCTGAAATTCATTTGAGCCCCTTGACTGTGAACATGATCTATTTTTCTGTTTTAACAAGTTTGTGTGACTGTTTAGCCGACCTAAATCACGGTGATTCCTGCAGCTGATTTGGCTTGCGTTTCACTTTAAATAAAATAAGCTTTGAGAGGTTTCGACCACCTGAGTGCATCTGTTGTATAGTCATATGCCCAAAATCACTGAACAGAGAAGGCAAACCAACTAACTAACTGCATTAAGTGAACACAGCAGTAAAACACTCCTGTCTTGTGACTACCACTCAGAGGTGGAAAGTACACATGCTGTGCTGTCAAAACCTATATACACATAACGGCAACCACGTAGAAAATACACGTGTGCATGCAGTTTATGTGCAAAACTATGCACACACATGCACAAACACGGCAGTTCCAATTCCACCTCTCGTCAACTTTTGTCTCAGAGAAACGCTTGCACATCATTTCCCTTCCCTGAATTTCTTTTCACAGTAAAGAAAAAAAGAAAACCTTATTGGAATTTCATATTCCCCGAATCTCTCTTCCTTTCTCCCTCTGTCTCTTCCACCATTGGCTTTGCCCAAATTTAGAAACCAGTGAGGGCTGACTGTCATGCATATGAATAGCTCAATGTCTCACAACCGAGCTACAAATCCTCATTGTGGCTCTGGAGATAGCTTAAGCTATACAAGTAACAAAGCCAAACTCCCCGTCAACACCATTACTGTCAGTTCTTCAGTAAACAAACTCAACCCCACATCCTACTCCTGAATCCAGGGAGGTAGTGTGAACTCATATGTATTTTGTGTGTATGTATGTGAGTGTAAATGGGTGTATGTGCGTGTCTTTGTAGGTATATGTGGATGCATATAGTCCTATTTATGTTAGCAGACAGTGCCACAGTTTGTATGAATCTTTAATGTGTGTCTTATGACAGTGGGGCCTGCGTGCAGCCTAGGACCTGTAAATTCAATTCAATATATAGTAATATTCTATTCTGTGGCTCAGGCAAGGTCCCCACTCGCTGCAAACAGTGCTGCCACACCAGACAGGACTTTCACTGTCACACACACACAAATATACAAATACACGTGCATATGCAAACAATGTGCCCTAATGCTTTCTCATCCAGCTTCACCATGGAAACCCATCTTTAGAAGAAGCATGGGGACACGGTGTGTTTTTGTGTGTTTTTGTGTGCAAGTGTGTGTCCCTCTGGACCATGACAAACAACCGACTGTCAGAGACAATAGAAAGGTAGAACAGTAATTAGGAAAAGGCCAGAGTTGCAGAGAGATTGCAGGAACATGAACAGTGATGCAGACAATCTATGATCTTTAGGTCAACAATCAATATAAACAACAAACTGTTTTCAGAGTAACATATTTTCTCAAGAAGATCTAATTGTCATGTAACTTAATGCAAGTGCAATAAATAAAAATGTATTTTAGGTTCAAAAAGTCTTTAAAAGATTTCAAAGGGTAAATAAATCCTATAACTGTAATTGCGCTAATTAAGGATTTAACTTTGTATAAATGTATGAATATAAGCAGGTTGAGAGCATACATATCAGTGAAATAAAATCATACATTAGTAAACAATAAAACAATTAAACAACAAAGTAAACAATTAAAGACAATAAGCCACTTTATATGAAGGTCATATAGACATATCATAATGCTGATACACCAATATTGTCCATTACCCCTTCACCCCTCCATGACTAAGGTATGCAGCGCCTTGAGTGCTTTCGAGTTGATTATAAATTATGTTTTTAGGCATCAGAAGGTTAGGGCTGCATGGATGATTAATTTCAATCAGTTAATGAATTGTGGGCTTTGCATAACAATTATGAATGATTGTTAATGTACGGTTTACTTTTAGTGGTTACTATTAACTTACAGCACAAGAGTATTGGCACTGAAATATATCCATATTGGGTGAATGAATTATGGAAATCTGTTGTATTTTCAAAGATGCCAAATTGGATTTAATAATCTGTTTCAGATTACATAGCATTACAACTGTTTTGCAGGATTTTAATCTGAGTGTCTGGTTCAAACAAGGACCAGCATCCTCTCCCATCCTTTAGGCTATTTAGTCTATGAGTTTCAGAGGCTTTTAGTAGTAGAAGGTTAAAGCTTTTAGGGATGAGCAAGTACATCATTAATTGTATCTGTAGCCTGTCTATCTGTTCCACAAACTTAATGTACTGTATATGTATCGTATTCTAAATGGGTGGGACTTAAACTTGAGCTTCAGTGCAATTTTCCTGATCAAGAGTAAGAAAACGATATATATTTTTAAATTGAAAGTTTCTATATTTAAGAGTGGATATTGACACATTTTACTCTCATCGTACTCGTCTTCTTCTGTACTGCATACAGTGCTCAGAAACTATACCTGCCAACTTCCAGATATAAAAAATTTAAAGCAACACATTGCTAAACAAGAATAAGCCTAACAATCTTAATTGCTAATTCGCACTAAACACAAAGTTGATCTGGTGACAGGAATGACATCAATGAGTTTTGCAAACATTTGGTCCTAAACCAAAGTATTGGACTAATTAAAATGTCAAAACCTGATGACGGTGCAAGACAAAAAGTGAAGGGATTACAATTTCTCTTGAGGGCAACGTGGATATCTATACTAAATTTCATGGCTTTCCATCCAATGGATGTGGAGACATTTCAATCAAAACCGCAAATGTGAACCTCATTGTCGTACTAGAGTAAAAGTCAGGGGACCACCAACGTCCGTCACCCTCTTGGCATCATTTATATCTACACCAAATTTCATGGTAATCTATCCAGCAGTTGTTGAGATATTTCAGCCTGCAGGAACTGACAGACCATCCATAATAAAAACCAGGCTCAGCAACACTTCCTCTGAGGAATAAATACTGTAAAACAATATTAGTACAACAGGATAAGTGTAAAAAAAATTGGGCATAAGAAGGTCAGTCTTAGAAAAAAACACAATTACACTCATTAGACGGCACGTGTATCTGTCAGGACATGAAAGCTGGTTGCTCTGTATCTAAAAACAAGGCTGTCACTGTCACTACCATCTCCCATCCAACTGCATGCTTCTGTCTCTGTCAGTCCATGTCCTTTAACATGCTGTTTTGCTGTCAAACATGTCCTTGATGTTTATGAGGTTGAGATGGTCTCCCGCATTGTGTCGAGTGTCTCATTTTGAATTCAGAAACTTGTCTCAAAGAAGTTGCTAAATATGGCAACGGCAGGAATGGATACTGATTCTAAACCCGAGCCGCACGGCTGTTTGATGTAATTAGCTGCTAACAACAAACGGGATGCCGCTTTGATGTCATACTGCCAGCTGCTCTCAAGAGACCAAAATCCACAAAGTAACAGCATTCACCTCTGTAAAGTTGTCGGTTTTCTAAAGAGGTTGAGCTTAAGCTGTGAGCTGAATTCAGCCCTATAAGTCAGTGTAGGCAGAGATTCATAATGCAGCTGATCTGCTTTCTATCCTACCCAGTAATTTAACTGTTCCAAGAGACGCATATCTTAGCAGTGCATGAAAAATGCAAAATATGTTAGAGGACCATAATAGGCAGAAAAAAAACTGAATCATAATAATACACTTCATTACTCCATTCTCAGGACATAAAATATGCAAGGAGGCACTAATTTGTTATCAGGTTAATTATCTATGTTTCAGAGTTGCTGAGGCGTTCACTTTCCCAGATTAATGAATTATGACTCTTATTTACTCTGGCTGGCTTATTTCTCCAGTGTCAGAGCGAAGCACAGAGCCGCCGGGGTCTGATGGAAGAGGAAAACCCAAACAGGAAATAGTTTAAAAGAGGATACCAAACAGCTCTATGTCTTCTAAAGAATTCTCCACAAAGAAGGAATCATTATGTTGGCCACACACACTGGTGAAAACCAGTGACTCTGTAATTTGTTAAACATCATTGCAGTGTCTCAGATAGTTTCATTTAAAACCTCTTGCAATTTAGCCACCAACTTCTGATGTCAGCTACAAACTAGTTGTTCAACCTTATAGCAACTGCATGTTAACATGCTCACAATGACTTGCTGATGTTAAGGAAGAACAGTGTTTGTTATGGTCATCATCTTACTTCTGTGTGTTAGCATGCCAACATTTGATTGTTAGCACTAAACATAAAGACATTTGGGGCCCTATCTTTGGCGATCTGAAACGCAAGTATCAAACGCAAAAAAGTAGCTTTGTGGGCGGATCTCGGGCGCTGTTGCTATTATGCGGGCGGGATAAATGACTCTTGCGCCCGGCGCAAATCTAAAATGGGTTGGTCTGAAGTAGCTACATTAGTCATAGGTGTGGTTTGGGCGTAACCTGCAATAAACCAATCAGAGCGTCATCTCACATTCCCTTTAAAAGCAGGCGCGCTTGTTCCATGGCGGATTGCTATTATAACGGCGGATTGGCCAGGCGCACGCCAGGAGCGGTTCATAGCCGAGGAGACCGACGTGTCCGAGAAGTGTCATTATTGACATGAAATAAATGTAACACAGCCATACAATAAATCAAAACAATGTAACGCAGCTTTGCAGGAAGAAGACCCTGGCCTCGGGTGCAGTGCGCACGGGCCGAGCAGTGCGCAAGGGCCAACTGAGGAGGGAACGGCGCAAACACCAAGGTGCAGAGGATCCAGACCCACTACACGCCGGAAGACCACCCGTTCCTGCAGCAAACCGGGTTTGACATGCTGGAGCAGGAGCTGTCCGGGATGCGGCACAGTATTAATGCTCTTGACTGGTGGCGATGTTGCTGCTGCCTCTCAGGCGCATCCCCTCAAGTCTGCGCCCTTAAAATAGCATCTGAATAAGCGCCACTGACTTTAGACTAGGTTTTTCCTGGTCTGTGGCAGAATTGTTTTCTGAAACAGCAAAATAGCACCAGGGAACGTTTGCGCCGGAACACGCCTCCTCTTTTCGCTGAACCGCCCCCCGGAGCGCAAGTTCATTCCCTAATTTAAGGACGTGCGTCGATGGAGGGAAAATTCCAATGTGCGTTGAGTGCAAAATAGGAATTATACAAGCGCCAGTGTACAAAGTCAATTGCGCTGAGTGCAAGATAGAGCCCAATGTCATCAAGTATGAATTTCTCTACCAAATCTATTCTCTCCAATAGTTTTTGAGCCCTGATTGCTGCAGCTTCTGCAGTCATCCAGCGTATGTTTGCAGTATCAAATCCTGCAGTATTACACCACTTCTTGACACAGAGGAGTCAATTGTTATTCAAATATGTTCTGATTGTTTTCTGGTGGAAAATGAATGCCAGCTAATGCATAATTAATGACACGCAGGCCAAGGTTCTTCATTACCTGCTGCAGGCTTTTTATTTTAGAGAGGTTGACGTGAATTTGGCATCTGATTGATGTTGGCATTTTTTGTGATAATACTGCCGAGGGATTAAAAAAAAAAAAAAAGCTATTCAGGAATCTTTTTGAGTTTTAATAACTGTAAGAGTCGGAGCTTTCAGAGTACATGTAGACCAAGACTAAGGTGAAGGCTGTTTTACTATTTAAGGGAAGAAAATTATTGTGTGTGAGATGTAACCTAAAACAGGGTGTTTAACATGTGAATTTTATTAATTATTATTAATTATAATTAATAAGGATATTAATTATCCTTATGAGACATTTCGTCCTACATCCATTACCATGGAAACCGAAGTGTTCTGCGATAACAGAAAATCATGCCTGCTTACCGTTCACGTTGCCCAGGTGGAAGTATCCATCGACCAGTGAGGCTCCATTGTTGAAGTGCTGGGTCATGTGATCCAGCCAGTTGGCCTCAACACCTTTGACCCCTTCATCACAGTTTTGAACTCGCAGTGGCACCTTAACAGTGTAGTACTTCACCTGGCCCTCTCGGACTGGCGGGTGGTTGTACAAAGCGAGCAGTTCCGCCCCTGTTGAGACACGACACAAAACCAAACTAGGTCATTGATTTAACTCAGTAAGGGTTGTGGCAATACAGATGTAGCTTTTGTGGACGTTCCACGTTTTACAGCATGATTATTGAACTGCTGCTGTACATTGGCTACAATCCAAAATGTAATTTGGCTCCGTCTGTTGGAGCATTTTTCCTCCCTTCAGATGTCAAAACTTATTAGAAATTGCCCAGTAAACGGTTGGCTGAGACAGCAGAGTTTTGGTTTAAAATATGTTTGCCATACAAACAACTATCTGCAGTATTGTGATAGGATGGAGGAAATGACCCCTTCCTCGCTACCTTTCAGGACTTCAACACTAACCACTCAATCAAACTGTGAGCAACGTTGTGATAATCAATTGGAAGTACATTTATTTCCTACGAGATAAGCAACAAGGAAACTCAGCCAGTTTGCGGACAGTCACAAGATTCTTGGCCAAGAAATGTTGGCCACAGTGTTCCTGTCAATAGCAAATAACAATTTTTATGCTTTCTTGTTTTCCAACCAGTTTGATTTTTCTCTCCCTGACAAATTTGGTACTGTATGAGATAGAATTTCTCCAAAAAGGATGGATGAGATTAAAAACCAGCTCAGTAAAGTGGATGGTTTGCATGAATCTTTGGAAATAATTCCAAACACTGCGCTAAAGAAATTTGCCATATTAAAAATTTGGCATTGACATGGAAATTAATGCAGTAAAATTGGACACATTCAAAGCAAAAATACAAAAAAGTAGCTGAGAACTTCTAACAAATTTGACCTTGTCTTGCCAGTTGTCTAATTATGTGGTTCAATTTTGATTTTGTTTTTATGCTATTTTAGGACCTTTTGCCTATGCGCTGCATTCTGAATCTGTTTTACATTAATTTCTGGTGTCTTGTAAGTGGGCAGAACAAATCTGTATGCAAGACAGTATAATAAAAACTTCAATATCATTATCATATCATGAACAAAAGTCCCACCTGGCAGGTTCAAAATAAACGAGAAATGAAAGAGTAATACAAGATGAGATTTGTGTCGCCCCAAGCTGGACTCACAAATACGCTGAAAATAATTTCCAAGGGTGCTGCTTCTTTTTCCAGTTGGTTCTTTTTCAACAACAAACGTGAAGTGAATCAAAAGCAATTTGATCATATTCATGCTACAAGTCGTCCTCATATTCCTTTTAATGTTTTCTAGAAGTGATGTTACTCTGCTGATGCAGAACTTAAAAGGGACCATTTCATTGTAACCGAGTTAATTCATGGTATAACCTTGAATAATGCATTAAAAGCTCTCCAGCTAGCTGTTGTTTATATCAAGCACAAATATACATAATGCAGTGGGCCTCAGGAGGGAGAAACAGGCTTGGAAATGTGCCCACAGTACGTATGTCACTACTCCTCGCTCATATCATACTAAATCAAAGTGGAAAGAGTTTTATTTGTTGTGATGTGAGTGAGTGAAATGTTTGCTCCGCTTAGCTCTGAAAAAACACAAAAACGTGAGATGTGAGCAGGGTTCGAATCAGGCAGGAAGCTATTCAAATCGGGTTTGGTAACATTTTACCCTTTCTTTCCAATGCAAATGTCGGACTGTCATTCCCCAAGTGAACCAGATGGATGAGCAGAATGTGCGGCACTGCCACCCACCCACCCCAACCCACACACACACATGCAGTAGGACACGGGGTGGTGGTGGTGGTGGTGGTGGTGGCGGCGCCGGCGGTGCTGGTAGTGGTGGGGGAGTCATGGCTCAGTCGCTTTGGTTCCTCCGTCCGTCCATCCGTCCAGCAGGCACCCAGGAAGAATGAATCATTTATAACCATTTCTTGTCTGGCTCGTCTGACTCATGTGACAGCTGGCCACCAAATTCCCTAAATCTTGTCATTTGTCACTCTTGAGAATAGTTGAATCACAGCAGAATATTCACACACCCTCCCCTCATCCTCCCCATGTTACCCATGTTACAACAAGGACAATATGGCAAACAAATCTTGGACAACACGCAGCAACAAAATGACTTCCCATTCAACATGTCTCCGACTTGCCAAAACAACACGTTTCCTCACTGCGAATGACTTTGTGGAGATCTGTATCATAAAAAACTGATTTACAGTTTATGTGCACAAGCCTGAGATAATGTATCACTACAGTTTGTCCCATGAATGCTTTCTCTATGTCAGTGAGCTTCGAGCAGGTCGTGAAGAAGACTGCTTTTGAAAAATTGTGTCATGTATACTAACTAATTTAGAAATGCGGTAAGGCTTTAGGTCACAGCTCTTATTTTCTGTAATCACACTGTAATTAGATAAGTAACGCCATTAAACCGTGATTCCTTTGCTACTGATGGGACTGTTATTTGTTCCATTTAAAATAGCTTGCCACAAAATAAAAAGCCACTAGTAAGAAACATGCTGTCAGGCCTCTTTCTCACAATATTAAATCTTTTATGTATAATAGCTGAGAGTTTTCCATGCATTATACGTCCTTACATTCTAATTACACTATGATTATGGCACTAAGACGCCTCTAATTGAAGCGGAGGAGTAGGTAGCTCATTTTCTAACCTTTATGTGGTCAGGAAAGACTTTCTGGGTTGTAAACATCTTTTCAGCAGTGCTCTGTTCACAGGAGATATACTGGAGCATCAGAGGGATTAAGTGGCTTGCCTAAGGGACATTTCCCTCCGGCAAAGGGGGAGTTGGTGGCCACCGACAGATAAGAGGACTATCTGCTGATATTTATATGTAGGCATAAAACATCTGTCTCGCATCTGTCCGTCACTCTGGACTGCAGGACAATGGCATTCATGAGCACTTTAGAAAGTCATTTTGATAGAAATCTGTAGGGCTGCCCCTGAAATGTCAATGATTTAAATAATCAGTCACCCGACATTTTTTCTGTCAGATTACAGCCTTTTACATTTTTTTAAAATGTTAGCTACATTATTGTATACAGAGCAATTGAGACAGCATGGCAGGCTGTAAATGATTACAAACATCTCAACGTTACTTATCTGAAAAAACTAAAAAATAAAAACATGAACGGATATTAAAAATGACATGATTATAGTGACAGATGATAAACACATTGCATCACTTTCCCCCTGCGGGATTTCACAAGCCAGGACCCAAACCAGTGTCCCACCAGTTCACATGTTCACTTTATAACATTTTATAGTTCCTGTGAGAAACTGCAGAAGAACAGATACTTTATTGTTTGGAAGAACACAAGGTTAAGTGACCTTTGATCTTTTGAAACTCTAATTAGTGACCAACAAAACAAATCTCTTGCCAAGCTCACCACTCCCCTTGTGCTACAGTGGCTAGTAGATGACACAAACATTACTGTGTAACAGAAACTTTTCCGATCAGAGATCTGCTGGAGAGCCAAGAAACAGTGGTAATAACACTGCAGTCATTTGCTTTTTGGCTGTATAACAAGAACAAGGTTTGAAAGCCAGAGATGTCATCTTATGGCAAAGTAATTGGTCGTGATCAATAACTTTATTAATGTTTCAGAGAATTATTATGGTCATTTTTGAGCTATAGGGCGGTAAAAATCTTACTTAATGCCCCAGTAATTTGATATTTATGGATGTACTTGCGTATCCTTGTGTCAGACACACACACACACACACACACACACACACACATACACACACACTGAAGAGTATGACTAAGTCCTTTAAGCCTAATCGCACAAATTCATTACATCAGCAGACGACCCCTAAGTCTTTCAGAATAAAGTCTGTGTAGCTAACCTGACTCTTGTTGTCGCCGGCAGACCTGGCTAACAAGAAAATAAGTGCATGAGTGTCGTTAGGATATTAAAAACATGTTGCTTCAAAGGCTTATCTCAAGGCAGCCCGGCGGTCCAAATGACGAGGTCGGTGGCATCAACCCTGCCATGATCTTAGCAGCGTAGCTTTCCAACATGACATGTCATCATTTCAATGTCTGTTTCTATAATCTGAGAAGATGGACACTGATCCCATCAGAGCAGAGATAACACTGATCTCAAGGATAAAACCAAGCAGCTGAAAATACTCCTTCTGCACATTGACTAAGATGCTTAAGATTTTAGACTGGTATTCCTCAGGATTACACCTGTGCTAAAGCTCTTTACAATTTTAAGTTGTTTGTTCGAAGCTCATTATATATGTCTGTAGCTTTGATAAACTTATATCCTGACATGAAACTCAATATTGTCGCAGTTTCACTTCAGGTTCATGATGTCCCCTGAACACCTTTTTATTCCAACTCTATCTTCTACAAAATACAAACATACAAGTTTTTGGGAAGAGGTAACGTTGTCGGTTGTGCAAAACACAGGAATGTGTTGTTGGGTGATTTGCTCAAGGTTATAGAAAGACAAATATTGAAAAAGTAAACATGTCCCGTCATTTGCCTTGAATCAGCATTGACTTTATCAATATTTTATCAGCCAAGTACTTTGAGTTGCCTAGATATAAACATGTAGGTGCCACAGATGTAGTGTAGGAAAAGAGGAAAAATATGGTATAAATGTTTCCTCAGTATGTTCATAAATAAATGATCCATTTAATTTCCTACAAAACATTTTTGCTCATGTAAATCAGTTGCATCTGAAATTAATCCTTAGGACACTGTGTTGTCTTATCCATACATAAGCGTACAGCTGTCACTACCATGTTATACTTTCCATTTGGTCTTCCCCCAGAATCCCTTTCCTTCAAACCATCCAAGCCTTTGAATCTCCAAACTTATGGGCTCAGTTTCTATCCAGAGCTCCAGTCTCAGGGATGGAGATCCTCTTTTCGACCGTAAGCCACAGACTTTCGCCAGCTCCACTGCCAACACTTGCACGGCGTTCACCTCAAGATCTGAGGATTAGCGAGGACAAGCCGGCAGTACCCGAGACTCTTGGGCCTCCTCGGCAGACTGGGCATTAGTAGAGAGGGACATGGGAGCTTGGCAGGCTCCTCTACCACCCCGGCTGGCTGCTACACCGGCTCTGCTGGCGTTGTCGCAGAGATTCAGGGGGATGAAGGTGGGGGTATAGAGAGAGAGCTGTGAAGCTGAGGGAGGTAGAGGACAAGGCAGTGGGGGATTATCTCGCTGCAAAATGCACTGTAGGGAGGCCCAGATGGACCAGTGGGCTGTGGTCTACCGTGATGCCAAGAGTGTGTTATCGCACACATATGAAGACAAAGACACACACAAACAAAAGCATAAAGTATGTGCATACCAAAGAGTACATTCATTATGCAACACCTGGTATAAGGTGCTTTGAACCTAATTCGTATTGCACACTGTAGATACAGATATACAGTATACGCACAAACACACACACGTTAACACTCCCACTGGGAGTGTATCTAATGCACAGTTAGCACATTGCACTGACACATATCACAAATAGGTTCTGTGAGAGGAGGAGAGCGTGTGGGCGGGGGGTGAGAGTGGTGGGTGTCTCCATCTGTCAATTCAAAATGCTCAAATAAAGCCGAAACTATAAATGTCTGTGCTAATTTCAACACCATTCCCACAGAAAAGGGGGGTACCATGAATAAGTAAAAGTGGTGTAGGTATGGCTCACTTTCTGGAAAGACAGAAAGTGAGCTATGAAATGTGCATTTTCCCAAAAACCCAACTAAACTGCGAATTTCACAGACTCCTGCGTCATCGCCTAAGTGTGAGTGTGAATTTGAATGCACCACAGCTATAAGACGATTCTTTTTGTGTAACGGATAGAGAGGATTATATCCCAAGGCAGCACATTGTTGTGTAACATTGAGGCAATAGCAGGAAATGACACCTCCGCAGCTGCCAAGTGTTTCAAGAGGGATCTACGGCACCACGCTGTTCTTTAGTTAAACAGCCAAAAGGTATGGCTTCAAATAAAACCAAAACACAAGTTACACAGATATGCAGAACGATATTGGCTAAAGATTAGAAGCTGTCATTTTAAATCTATCTCTGTGAATATGTGAGACAAAAAGCTACTGAAGACAGCGGATGCCCTTCGGTGCATCAATTAAACCCCGACTGTTTGTGCTGCTCTGGGACCAGCAGTCGACTGTGGTTTGATCAGGGAGCTCACAGGTGTGAATGTGCATAAACATGTAGCTCAAAAAACAAATAATTTTTGAGTTGATAAATGGGAGGACAACATTCATCCAATGTCCGTAAATGATGCAGAAACTAGCCTGAGTTTCATCGGCATTGGGCCTGTGGCAGTGCATCAGTTGCGGCCTTTCAGTTTGAAGTTTTGACCTTTAATTATCTTAATTATCATCCCTCATTAGGCCTTTCTGTGCAATTTGTAAAGATAGCTGTGTGGCAGGTCCCGTATCATTTGGACTTAAGAGTCTTTTAGTTTTAAAGCTTGGTAAAGTTTTGAAATTTTGACCTTTAATTATAGGGCCCCCAT
This sequence comes from Dicentrarchus labrax, assembly GCF_905237075.1. Classification (NCBI taxonomy): domain Eukaryota; kingdom Metazoa; phylum Chordata; class Actinopteri; family Moronidae; genus Dicentrarchus; species Dicentrarchus labrax. The sequence continues at coordinate 4,082,102 of NW_026136707.1, read as the reverse complement.
TTGGCCAATTAGTGTATTTTCCTTTAAAGGGTCTGTTCAGCCAAATAACAAAATAACGTATTTTCTCTCTCACCTCCAGTGATATGCAGCCTTGCAAATACTTGTTTTACACACCCGTGTTTTGAGATACAGTGTGTCTGACTTTTCATATTTCGTACCTTTATTTCTTTAATTGTATTCTGTGTAACGTAAAATGTCTCCATGTTTTCAGGGGCGAATCTAGAGATATATTCATTGGGTGGCAGAAATATATGCTGATTTAATCGCAAACAATCACATATATCAATATTTACTTGGAAAAGCCCATTGCTGGGGTGGCCAGGCAGTTTTTTACCCCTCTAGATCCTCTGTTGTGTGTTTTGTCTATTAGCCAGAAGAGGAATTGTCCAATCAAAACCTGATCACAAAAAAATTAGTCAACATTTAACCTATTGTTGTGATGACTTTGTCCCCCCTCTTTTCCCCCCAGATTCATTCATTTTTCACAGCATGAGAGTGCTTTACAGTTCTAATTTACATGTTATTTGCTTAACACATCATTTTCCTTTTAGTTTATTACGGCAATCATAGAAACCACTCACCATCACCCCTCCGCAGGCGGTATCTCGGCCTCTCCTTTGTGTCTCTGCCACTGTCTTTGTTGTTATTGTGACACGGCGAGTCCTCCACCGTCAGTTCCTCCGTGTGCTCCAGATCTCCCTCTGATACTGGAGACGCCGCAGGCGAGACCTCATCCAGACTGCCCTCCACCCCGCCCCCTGAATGGTTCCCAGTGTTCTCACTTTGACTCTTCTCCCCACTCGGTGCTCCTTCCCCAGACTTACAGGAGGCTTCCTCATTCCCCTCTTTGTCCACTGCTTCAGCTTGAGCTCCAGGTTCTGCATGGTTTCTGGGGCTTGAGGGGTTCGAGGGGCTGCAGCTGCCCAGGGAACCGAGCACAGAGCTGGGGCTGGAGTGCAGGGAAATTGAGGGGGTGTCTGGTTCTCTGATCCTGGTGCATGGGGCCCCATAGGGTTCCTGGACAAATCCCACAAACATCACCCCTTGGTCAGCAGCATCCTGGATCTGCTGTTAGGGAGCATGAACAAGAATTAGAAGTTAGAATGATAATGATGCTACACATACAGGTGATGCCACTAATACTACTTTGCATTCACTGATTAGAGCTAAAATCTGATATGTTGAGTGACAGAATGGTCAACTATTTTGATAATCAATTAATTGTTTCAGTCATTCATTTTTTAAGCAAAGATGCCAAAACTTCATAAATGTGAGAATTTGCTGCTTTTCTTTGTCATATATGATAGTAAATTGATTATCTTTGGGTATGGACTGTATCAAAACAAGCTATTTACCGAAGTCAACTTGTGCTCTGAGAACTAGTGATGGGCATTTTTCACTATCTTTTCTACAATTTACAGACTAAAGGATTAATTGATTAAATAATCCTTAGTTGCAGCCTTAGACTGGATTATATTGTTGGAGGTCGTGGATGTGGAGCTCCTGTTGCACTCGTTATTTTTTGGGTTTAAAGCATCAGCAAAATGCCAAAAAATGCAAATTCAGGATGCAAAATAAGAACAACCTATGAAGCAGAACATATACACAAAGTTATTTCCCAAGAGATCTCAAACCGAAACCAAACTTTCAGACATCAATTATCTTGAAATGGAATTGTTTTTCCCACAATCCTCTTCATGGAGTCCCCTGCATCTGTTGGATCTTTGGTTTTTTCTACCCCCTCTGTTTTATTTCGTTCCTTCCCAGCAGCTTCTCCAATCACACAGCTGTTGATTAGATTGGAGCGGCCACAACCCCAGTCAGGCCCAGGCCGCATCCCAAATCCAGCGCTCCACTTTTTTTCTCTGTCTTATTGTCATCTGGCATTTTATGTCAATATTGGGTTTCTGCCACAGAGCGAGATTGAAACGTTAACTGTCAGAGAATGTTAATGATGCCGTTCTCCATTTCTGCCTTCCTCCACCAACCACCCCCACCCCCCAAGCCAAGGCGGTGCCTGTCTATCTCGGGCCAGAGTGAGGGAAGAGAATAAAAATCAAATCAAATGTGCAGGTTATTCACTATGAAATTAAATTGGAAAACAGTCACATTGTTTCCAGCCATATTGTTTAATATCAGTGAACGCTCTCTGGGTGCTTCCACATCATATTCCTCATACCAATATGTTGAAATGGAATTGCTGAGATAAAAGGGAGAAACTGTTGTATCTCATTTAATGGTAATGCAGGCAGTCAGAGAGAGAGAGAGAGAGAGAGAGAGAGAGAAAGAGAGAGAGAGAGATGAATGGCTTTGACTGTCTAATGTTGGTGCAGTTGATAGAAAAGTACATTCGAATAGTGGGCTGTAATAATCAAATTTATTTTTAGTACCATTATTATTATCATTATAATTTGATCAAATCCCTTGTTTGACAAAGTGAACCATTCAGATTTGATTTCTTTTTCCAGAAACATCTTGCCAACGGTCCAGCATTGTAACAAAGAACGCAGATAAAACACAAATATACTGTGTAATAAGTGTATTTGAGTGAGAGAGAGACAAAATGGGAATAAATATGTGCAAAGTCGAATGTATTGATGATTCTTTCGGAAGAATTCAATGTCAGTAACTAGCGGGACAAATAAAAGAGTCTAGCGCTGAAATTATTAGTTGATTCATTTAGTAGATGAACAAAAGAAAATTAATGGACTGCAATTTTTATAATTGATTAGTCGTAATTAAATTAGCAAAAATTCTGGTTCCAGCTTCTTAAATTTGAGGGAATTTCAGTCTGGACCATAGTCAGTAAATATTGTGGACAGAGCTTCCAGGTCTGTGAACTAAAGCCAACGCATTAGTGTCTTAAATATACAATCTGTGTATATAGAATGTATATTTAAGACAGGGGGCAAAAAAGGCAGATAGTATGGAGTATTATGGAGAAATGACCCTACTTTCACCTTGATTGTGTGGATTTATTAGCTCAGTAAACAGTTTCCTAAAGAGAGTTTATGGTCTAAATTACTAGTTTCAAGACTTCTTCCATGCATGTATGTAAAATAGACAATAAAGCAGTGCACAATGCACAAAACTCATCAAACCAGGCTGTGCTGATCAAATATGAATCAAGATTCTGTTACTGCATTGCTCATTGCTTGCTTAAAATCTTTTCAGAAACATATTGTAGTGTACTGTTTATCTGTAATATGAAAATGTGTGTCACTGGGCTAGCCACCATTGTTTCCTGCTATGGATGAGTCAAAACTGCGCAGCCAATGAGACCAGTTCAACTCGCAGTATGTCGCAGTAGTGGCTGGCTCCAAAAAAAATGCATTACGAGGACCAAAATACCCAACCAGAGGCTTCAAAACCGTACACCTCAAACCAATGGGTGACATTACAGTAGGTTTACACTGGTCTGGAGCAAAAACAACCATCTGACCTATAATTGCATTTCTAGAGCTGTATGCTGTTAGGGTGGTGAAAGATACTCAAGACAAACAGAATATGTCCATTTGATGTAATGATGGAGCCATAAAAAACACATGGTCTTGGGTACGAGTATTTCCCTCAGTATAAACATCATACAGCTTCAATTAAAAGTTGGAACAAGATGATACAGAAGAGGTTACGGGCTACAGGGAAACAAAAGCATAAAACTGGAGTCTAAGGGGCAAATTGAATATGAGAATAATTGTTAGTTACAGCCCTTCAAGAGTCATGTCCCACAGACACTTGGGATAAACTGCAATACACGTTCTACAGTATCAAAACAGAATAAATTGAGGACAAAAATTAGCATTCTTCTAAACTTCTTATTGTAAATGAACAGACAAGTTGCTCTGGCTCAGAAGGAACCACCTCAGGTCAAGAAAATTAGGTTTCGAGGTCAAAAAGCAAACTTTGCATCACATAATTTCTCTTCATTAACTGAAATGATGCCAAGCACAAACTTGATGAAAAATATTCTGGAAGCAGCTTCCCTTATTCTGCCACCGGAATATCAACAGCCTGAAGTGAAAAACCCATTTCAATTTTGACTTGAGACCACATTTCCTATTTCCCCCGTAAGTTATTAAAGTGGCACCAGGAGGAGGTGTCTGAAGGTCAAGATGAAAACCCCGGAGAGAGAGATTGAGGAGGGCAGAGAGAGTGAGGAGAGAGATGACAGAAAGAAAGGCAGGGGGATAAGGACAGATATTGAGACAGAAAGAGAGGAAGAGAAAGGAAAGAAAATTAGAGAAAGAAAGAAGATGAAAAGAGAGAGAAACAGAAAGAAACTGAATCGAAGAGAGAGACTGAAGGGAATGGACTTCTGCACTGACTCCTCTACCACTCATCCATGTCCACTTCCCTTTTAATAGATTTCTAGCATGGCCTCCTCCTCCTCCTCCTCCTCCTCCTCCTCCTCTTCCAGCAGTCCTGTAGCAGCTCAGTAGATTAAAATGATAACCAACAGTAATGAGGTCCTACAGGACTGCGGTTGCATGACTAATCGAAGGGCAAAATGTACAGAAAAGTTCAGGAGCGATGCTTCAAAGGCCGACATAACGGACGGTAATATACAGATATAGGCAGGGGGGTTGAATCATGATGACGCAGCATAACCAGCTCACAAGAGGGGAGGGCGTGTTCATATATATCATCTGAAATGCCATTTCAAACAGGCTTTCTACGGCAGTGCATTCTTAACAGTGACATACTACAGAGCCAATTCATTATCAGATCAGCGAATGTGATTTCAGCTTTCTGGCTCCTGTCAGCTGCTTTCATCTCCTCTATGGAAAATACAGAAATGTTCAGCTGGTTTGCTAATTAACTTTAGCCTTGAATTATTGAGGAAACACAGCTTTTAGTATTTCAATCAGGCACTGGGAAGCACTGCAATTCAACAATATGCTGTATTTTACAATGCCAAATCATACAAATCTTTAACTCTCTATGAACCCAGAAATAAATCCTTTCATCCTGTGATGTCCGCGAGACAGACATAGAAAACTATGGATTTAAAAAGACAGAGACTCATGGATTTTGGTTTTAAAAATGACAAAATTTAAAAAAAAGAATAACTGTTCAAACTTCACAGTGATACAAATGTTATAGGTCCCAGTCAGAAGTGGAAAAAGTAGTGCACAAAAAGGGTCCGGTGTGTAACATTTAAGAGGATTTATTGGCAGAAATGGAATATGATATTCATAACTATGTTTTCATTAATGTATAATCACCTGAAAATAAAAATCAATACGTTTTTGTTAACTTAGAATGAGCTGTTCAAATTGACAGAAGCTACAAACTGCCATGTTTCTACAGTAGCCCAGAATAGACAAACCAAACACTAACTCTAGCATTTTTGATGTGTTATACAGCTACTGTAGTTTCTCCTTCGCGCTTCGAAGGGGAGGGTGAGGTGACGGAGTTGGAACCTGCAACTACACTGGTATATGCCACCAAATCCTACACATGGTTGCTTAAAGCAGCTATAAGGAATTTTCATGTTGTGTTGATTCTGGCTCCTCTTGCTCTGATTACATGGGAAATCTGAGCGCATCCAAACCAGTGACAGGCATTGAAAAAAACTGTAAAAATAGCCCATCTTCTCGCTGATGGTCGTGTTTGTTTATGTAGTTCATGTAGAGGCATCAGTACTAAATTGAGACTGTTTCATAACCAGTTAAAAACTCCTTTTAGTAGATTTAAGTAAAATGTTCAGGTATTCTTTATTTTGTGCAACATTATACTTCTTTTCCTATAGTTATAGGTATGGAGTTTAGTTCTGCCTGGACTAGTTACAACATAAAAATACCGTTTAATGCTATGTTAATAACACTCTGAAATGGGCTATTCTCTGTAATGAGTATTTTACTATTATAATTTTTTGCTACTATATATGTTTTTACTTTTTCTTGTTTTGGAGTATTTTTTTATACTGCTGAATTGCTATTTTCATTTTCATCAGAAATCACAGGTCTTCACAGGTTCGACACCATACCTGGGTCGGCCCAGGTCTAAAATACATTTGCTCAAATTGTATCTGTTAGGATCCTATTGTATTGCAGAGAGTCTGTGTGTAAATTTGTATAAAACTTGCATCTGAACAGACCTGCTATCAGCTTACAGTGCGTTATAATTATAGCAGGAGAAATGTGTTCTTTTGAGGTGAGATGGAGAGAGTATATTCTGTAATGCCGGTAAAAATGATATGTATGCTGCTCTTTTTGACCACTGCTGCTCGTTAATTGGTGGTGCATCACCCTGTTGTCAGTGTTACTGTTCTCCTTCTAGTTGGATCTTAAGGTCTTGTGTTTTTCTTTTAATACTTTTCTACTTCTTTCTCCGCAGTCCGTGGGTCTCCTTTTGATCAGGTCTTTTCTTCGGTTTCGGGTAGGTTGTGCCCATAAGTAAGTTTTTTTCAGATGGGGTGGAGGCCTGTCAAGACATGTTGATACTTCTTTTATATTATAACTACTGTTATTGATTATTGATCCCAATAACCAAGAGGATTACAGCATCTCACTTCCTGCTGCCCTGCCTAAATTTGGCTCCATGTAATTCATGACAAAACTATCTATCAAAGTTTTTAGACATCTATGTTGACACTCTGGCTTTGGCTCAAGCGGAAAACTGTCAGATGCTGCAGTTAATAATGTTCTACAACAAGCACATTTCTTGTGTGTAGTAGTAGAAGCCTTTTAACATTGCTCACATAAGAGCAGTGGTAAGAAAGAGTTGTAAAGTAACCACTAATTCATACCTGACAGCGCCTGAAATACACACACTTCAGCACCATCCCATGCTTTCTTTGTTATTTTTTAAAGTGGCAATTACTCCACAAACACGGTGTGCTTCATTGGCACCTGTGCTCCAAGCATTCAGTGACAAGTTGAAGTTGAAAGCTTTCAGCCTGACAGCAGTGTGCTTGCAAGCAGGTTAAGCCATGTGGCTGATTCACTAAAATACAGTTGAAAACATACAAACATTGTGCTCCGTGACATGCTGAACAAAGTAAGAATTTGGTAGCAGACTGAGTTTATATTGTTGTATTAGGAAAGTATCTTCACGTGGTCTTCTACATCTGCTTTGGATCTCTGACTCAGTATCTAAAGACCACCGCTATTTCTCTGCATTCTCCCCTCCCTATCTCTTCCTCCCTGCATCCCTCCTTCCAGCTGGTCACAAACTGACAAAACCTTCGACTTGGCATTTGTAAAGCAACCCTACCTTCTTGACGTAGCCCTGGATGAGCTCTGCGGTGGGCACCTGCTCAGCAGACAGACACTCTTCCAGCTGTAGTTTGTACGGTGGGCAGACTGACTGGCTCCATTCCGCCCTGCAGGCACCACAGTCGGGGAGAGAGGACAATGAGTTTCAGCCTTTCAGTCAGCCAGCCTGCTGGACAAATGCTTGCGATACACGAGGGTACCCATGCGTTCACTCACATGCAAACACACATTCACACAAAGCCTAAATTTCTAAAATTACAGTCATAAAACATCCACAAATAAGGTGCTATTCATAGACCCAGGCATCAAATCTATAATACAGAAAGAACCCCCTATCAACAAATTACACTGTATCAAGAAGCTTTGTTAATGTTATTGTTGCCCTGTGGGAGGCGGGAAAAAAATACAATAAAACACTTAAGTGAGACAAAGATCCACATGGATGAAAGAAAACACATGGGTAGCAAAGAAAGAAGGAAATTTAATGCAAATCTCGTCTTGCCCCCCGAATCACATCCCCCCTCAGCTCTCCCCGCTGAGGCCATATCAGTATTTTGAGCTAGGAGAATCTATTTATATGGTGTTGTATTTTTCCTATTCTGTCCTCTGGAGGAAATCCCAGAGCTAGCCCTGAGGAGACTAATGCCCCAGCTTCCATCTCCCTGCTTCTCATCCTGTTGACAAGGGGAAGATGCCCTGCACACCCTTTTCCTCAGTGTGCTACAGAGTCTGCGTGTATATACAGTAGGTGTGTGTGTTTGTGTGAGATGGCTGTGTGTGTGCACTCTGCAAGAGCTTTGGCTTTACACGGACACCTGATGTGTGGGAGGATAAAAGATGCATGTGTGCATGCTGGTGTGTGTATTAAAGGCTGTGCTTTCAGCTTCCCAGTTCAAGTAAAGACTCACTCTGACCACACTTACATGTGCCTGCCTGTGTGTGTGTGTGTGAGTGTTCCTAATGCTTTATCACAGTGATTTTTTTGCCATGCCCCCCATTGGAGGGCAAATTGAGCAATTGCATGTATCGCCTGTGAAGAAAATTTAGTAAATCAGCAGCAAAAACAACAATTTAACAGAATATTTTTTGGGGGAAAATGCTTATTCACTCTCTTGCAACTGACCAATAAATATTTGAGAGCATAACTCTGATTTTTTGTAACCTCTAGACAGAGCTCCGCTTTCCACTCTTAATGCTTAGTTAAGCTAAGATAACCAGCTGCTGGCTCGAGCTTCATATGTAGCATATAAAGTCAATCTTAGCATCTAACACTTGGCAAGACAGTGAATAAAAAATAACACACAATTCCTTTAATGTTTAAAAAACTGAAAAAAATGTTTAAAAGATGTTAAAAAGTAACTATCCAGACTGAAAGTGCAGATTTACATACACTCAGATTCGTCAATATATCTTTATTTAGCAAGCTTGCGCTCTATCTGACCTTCACAAGCGCATAAGTAAAAGAAATGGAAAAAATCTAGGCAGCAGAGGCCGAGACTTTTAGTCCAGATGGGTCTACATCTAAAAACACTGGATTCTACACTTCCCATTCAATAGCCTTTTTCACCCTCCCTGGCCCTCAGCTTGTCACACAGGCTCTAAATTTGTAGTCTCCAAGCCCAAGCTGAGATAGCTCCAGTAATTTTCTCAGACTCGACAAAGCTCCTTCCAGAGCTATAGAAGACATTAAACAGCTGTTTTCACAGGCTACTACTACCTGTGACTAGTAAATTCACTTTGACATGTAAAGTTGGAGTAGTACCCCCTTAAAGTTTGCTCAAGCTGCCAGAGATTCTGTAGACAAAAGACACAAGCCTGTCCTGCTGTATTAACAGGGAACCTGAGAGTACGATAAGCTTCTTTATATTTTCTGTTGCCTGATGAGACTCACCTGTTTTTTTTCTTCCCTATCAAAAATGTGCCTATATTTTACTTTGAATGTCATTTTAATGTTTGAACAGACTGTTTTAACTGAGTTGAAGCATTCTTGGATTTTCCCACATGAATCAGAATCATGCAGTTTGAAAATCACTTTACATCCTGGCCTAAGACTTTCTGTTAGACTTCACAGCATATCAGATGCCCCTCATTTATATCATTCCAACCCCCCGAAAAAACAACGACAAAGAAAACCTCAAAACATAGTCACCACAGTTCTACTCTATTGTCACTGACACCCGTCGCTATGCGTGTATCGCTGTCGCAGCACACAGCAGAGCAGAAACTGGGCCGACTGACTCGTTAAGTACAAACTTCACACGCTCTGTGAAACATTCATTACAACGAGCTGAGAGCAGGCTCTCGTTTTTCGCAGCGTCATAACATTTAAAGGCATGATGGCAGAAGCCTGGTAACACTGTCAAAAAAGGTGGATGTATCCCCTGTTGGTTGCGACATAAAGCACAACCAACCAGCCTGGTTTTGCTCAAGGCACATCTTCAGGGAACAAAACAAAGAGAAAGAGAGAGAGATACAGACATTTTTGCATTTTGTATTATACTTAGACTATAAACCACCTACAACGTGTTTTGGCAATACTGTACTGAGAAGTCAGTCTGCAGGTGTAAGTTCAACACCTTTTGTCACGACAACATAAATCCTTTTGGAGAAAAAATTAAAAACCAGACAACCTATCAATAAAATAAAAATTATTCAGTCATTCTGGGAGATTTTCAAAACCAAGGGCACATAAGCACTAGACTGTGATTTCTTTTTGTGCTGTCAAACATTTTGCATAGAGCAGGTGTCAGCTCTTTTTAAATGGTGAATACCTCATTTTGGAATAAAACTCTGGATGGAAGGAGACTTTTGCCTGCAGAGTGTCAGGGAGGAGTCAGAGAGGAGGGTGAGAACAACAATTCAAACAGTGCGCTCAGTCCTGGAGGGAGGCCTCGGGTTAAAAATAGCAGCTGCATCACCTGCAGTCCATCTTCTCTGTGTGAAACGGTGACTTTTCATGCAGCGTGCAACACCGACTGTCAGCATCCGAGGTCTCGTGTGGTTAGACGGGTGTCAAATGCCTGCCTGCCTACCTGGAGCTCCCTCCTGGGTTAATACACCTGCTAACCCCCCCTTCCCCTCCCCTCTTGTCTGCCCACAGATGGGTCACATGCTTTGTATCGCCATAGAACATCTTGTGTTGGACTAATCACTCCCACTGGAGCTCAACGTTCACATGGTAACTAATTGCTTATTACCTGTTAATGGCTTGCTTTGGGATTTGTTTTAGCAGTGTAGTGGCTACATCATTTGTAAATGTGCGGTTTCCAATTACACTGTGTTTACTGAGGTATGAAAGAGATTGTGTTGACATATTATTGTTTTTCACTGGAAGTCAATCTATAAAAAAAAGTCTACCACTAGTTCAGTCTTTGTTTGTTTAAACCTGAAATTTTCTCAGAACAAACCTCCAAGCTAATTTGAACTGGATTTGTTGAAGAAATGTTCATTTAGCGTCACCTTCTTCTTTTATTATATACTTGGCACCATTTGTGGCAACAAATGTTAATTCCTTTGGTATTTCTGTTAATTGAGATGATGCTCTTTTCTTTGTATGATCAGCAATAGTCACTATCACTGCTGAAAGAAGGACTCCAGTCTTAAGCTATAATAACATAATTGTGTGCCAATCCCGTCAAATAGATGTTGTTTCCCTGAATAAGACTCGGACCTGCTGGTGGCTTCAGAGAAAAAGTCATAGGATCACAAAAGTAATTTGAAATGATCCTCTAGGGACCTTGAATATCTACAGCAATTTTACAGCAATCCATCCAATAGTCACCAAGATATTCTAGTAAAAACCAAAAATGTCAATCTCATAGTGTTGCAAGAGGAAAAACCAGTAGGCTGCATCCTTTGGAGACCATGCAGATCATGGCCATCCATCCAATTGTCGACATATTTCAGTCTGGACCAGAGTTGTGGACCAACTATTGGTCAGTATCATCCATAAAGTGACATTTTGACTAAAAAGCAATTGACACAGCTTTTAAAGGTTAATTCAGATGTTCAATGTTCAAATTCATTTAAATGGTCAGCATTGTGAAAAATGAGTATCTTGCAATGGACTTGCAAATTGCATATAAATACTTGTGACTTTGATTGAACTTATAAAGTAAAGCAACAAAGTATGCGTTTAGTGTTTTAAATTATTACTTAATTAGTTAGTTTCCTGTTTCAGGAAATTGCTTGAGAGGAGCTGAATTGCATTTCACTACAGTAAAAGCTTTTCGCACGCTACAGAAAAAAAGTCAAGGCTGAATAAAACCATTTTCCCATTGTAGTTAATATGTGAATGAATTCCTTTTTCTTTTGCATCAGGAATCGCACATACCTCCATCACGCACCGCTCATATATTGGTATGACTACACAGTAAGGGAACATCTGAACCCATGTTTAGCACTCTGTTACTGTGAAGCTTTAATAACATAGCACACCTCTCCTAATGTCACATTTTCACAAATCCCCTCTAATGGTTTTTAGTCTGTACCTCTTTATTTTGCTCTGTCTCCATCTCCATCTTACGCTCTCCACCCTTCTCCTACCGCTCAACCCATCTCTCTCTTTCAGTCCCTCGCTTTCTCTGCCTGAGCACACGGGAGCTCCTTGCAATTACCCAATAATGATGAATATATCCCATCAGACATTGCCTGCTGAACTGTAACCCTGTTCCATCGCAATCAAATTGAACAGTGAGAAATTTGACAGTTGACATTTAAAATTTTCAAACGGTCCAATCCATTCAGTCTGCATTGCAGTTTTCTTTTTTTCTTCTTCTTTCCCGCAGCGGGTCGTAACTGGGGGGTGGTCACTGTCAATGACAAATTACCATCTAAGGTTTCTAAAGTTATAACCCACTTAACGAGATATGTCAGTCAGGTGACAGTGTCTTAACATTTACAGATGACACAGCGCTGTATGTACACAACCTCTGTGTAGTTCTTGACTGTGCATGGATTCCTGCAGCGTCACCCTCTCCATGGAAAGTGCCTCGTTGGCTGAGCTTTTTACACTGAGGCTAATACTGTAGAGACTTGACTGTGATTGTTTCGACATACTGTGCATGCTAAATAAAGACGCCTATACACCAATGAGCTCCTCTACCTTGACTTTGGCTTTGTCTTCAGCGCAGTTGCAAAAAGCTGTATGCTTTGGAGCGACAGATGAATGGCTGCTCAATGTTATGCCTCTCAGTCCCATTCACTGTAACCCCCACCAACCCCCTCCCAGTCTTCTTCTTCTTTTGATTTCTGACAGTGAAAGGGAACTGGAGAGGAGATGCTCTGATTTTTGGTTTCTTTTCCTTCATTTTTCTCTGGTGGAGATTTGGATTCCCCTGGGCTGGTGCTGATGTGAGCAGCTGTCTCCACGGTGACAGACGCTGGAGATAAAGCCTGGGCCCCGCTTTCGGCCGGGGCCATCAAAGGATGGTAGACTCCTCTGCCCTTTTCACTCAATCTCTCTCTTTCTCTGTACTTTTTTTTTTTTATCCCATTCAGCCTTCTTCTGTCTTCCTCTCTCTACTTCTTCACACTGCAACTGTGATTTTCTTTTCTTCTTCTCTTCCCCCTCATGGTGTCTTTTTCTCCAGAGCAAGGCAAGCATGTCTTTTCAAAAAAGCAGAGATGCAGTTCATTCAGCTGTAGCCTTTTCATACAGGATCAATATTTCTGTTGTCCAGTTTTGCAGCAGCGGATGGCTGAGCAGTGCTTGGTCTGGGCATGCCAAAAGTGAACCTGAGGTGTTCTACACAACAGCATGGGAGGTGATTACTAATGGACAGGAAAAGGCAGATGAGGTGCCATGAATTTCAACTATATGACCTTCTTAAATGTGGCAGACTGCCTTGTTTTCATCACACAATAGATGCGTTATAGTCACCTTTATGAATTTACAAAATAGGTGCAAAGTAATAGGAGTTATTATTAGTTATTACAGGGTTCCAAAAGTAAAAGTCACGTTCTTTTTCCTGTACAGTGATTTGTAACTGGCGGATCCAAGGCTTGGTTGTAAAAAGTATAAAAGTACAGTATAAAAGATGAACAACTGAGTTAGAAAATTTCTGGATCTTGGATAAAACGTCAAAGGTACAATTGTGTTCATTAAAATGTAAGGAGACAAGTCGAAGACAACGTGTTTCAGTAAGAGAATCCAATCATTGAGGTTAAACCTCAGTTGCGTGCGCCACTAATGCTGAGCTAAAAGATTACACTATGTACAGTAGAAACCTGATCAAACATTTAGCAGTTTAAATCACTTCACTTGAGGATTCTGAGTCAATTTTGGATTAATTCAGCAAATGTTGCACTGTGTTTTTTTCCCAACAGTAATGACCAACAGTTCTGAATGTACTACTGCTCTGATTCACACCTCTGAATGGCTTCTTCTCAAAAGCAGTGGCTGCTGAGACTCAGTGGTACCATTGAATGCCATCTGCTAAACCAAACTGATGAGGGACAAAAACATGATTTTTGATAAATTTGATGAAATAATTAAAACAGACGGACATAACAGCAACATATGGCATTGATACATTCAGGAGAGATGCTGAGAAACATAGAAGATATCATTAAAAGGGAAATAGGAATTCTGTCCGTAAAAAAAACGTGAATGGTAAGCAAAACAATCCAAGATACTGTTTAATACCTTTTTAATGTGCCACTGAGGTGGAAAAGCGGACTGACAGAACTTATACTGAGTATTCAAGTTAACCTACCACTCACAGTTAAGTGTTTTCCACTCCACACACAAAAGAATTTAGAACAAAAAGATTGGGGGTGTACATTTCTGCAATGTCCTGGTACAAATCTAGTCAGGGAACCTTCCTGCATGTCGCCCTACGTTTCTGTAACCTCTGACTCTATAGCCTTTTTTTTTGTTTAGGTATGAGGACTTGATGTAATGGAAACACAACTAATGAGGGATACTCTTTTAACATTTATCTTTTGAATTAAAAACTTCTTGAACTGAATGCAATCCTGATGGATGAAGATGCCTCTGATAACAAGACCTGGATGTGAGGAACATACGGCAACAAGTTTTTAAAAGATTTTTTTTTTCTGTCAGAGAATTCAGTTTCTTCCTGTGGTTGTCAGGTGATTGACACTAAGCAAGGCATATCTTAACACCTTGCACTGCACCACTCTGGGAAAATTACAGTGAATAATGATAAAACAGAAAGTTTGACAAACCCAAATTAAGTTGTCATGTTTGCTGTGATGAATTATCTCACGCTGTGGAGGTTGTTTCTCACACTGTACGACAAGAAAAAGCTGTGGTTTCTTCTGAAGGGAGGAAAACAAACCCTGATATCTCCAACAAACACCAGCAAACAGGCATGTTAGACTGTTGGCAATAACTTGAAAACAGTTTTTCCTCAGGACACAATTTCTGCACACTCTCACTGCACCTAAGAATTTAAATTATCATCAGCAAACATTTGCACAAACCAATTAATTGCTTTGCTTCTAATTTATTACTTTTAGACTGCATTATTTTCACTGCTCTTCTCTTTTGTTATGTTCTTGCTCATATTATTTTTGCGTTCTATGTAGAATCCTTACATTTTCTGCTCCAACTTAGCTCTCCCATGAGGATCAACAAAGTTTCATCTTATTTAATCTTATCTTAAATTAATCTTTTCACCAAATTCCCTCTGGTCATCCTCCTTCTCCCTCCTGAATCTCATCTCTGATCCTCTATTCATTAATTTTTCTGAAAACAACAACAACAAAATCCTTTCACAGTCTCTCTTTAGTATTTATTTTATGTCTTCCGTGTCGTTGTTACATGATCAGTCTATGGTTGCAGCAAAAATGTCAGCGCACAGCAGCTCTGATTATTACACTCCTTACTCTTGGTTGCTTGTAATATCGGGTATTGGTTTTGTGCAGTTATTGTACTGTCGCTGTGGGTGAGAACATTAGCTAAATGACTGAGATGTCAACGTAGATTAGTAGTAGTGGTGTTGTGTTTATCCTTAACAGTGAAGAAATTACAAAAATGGTTAGTCTGTGTTTAGAAATGTGTTTTAAGCTGTGAGGCAGAGATGGTGGATTCTGCTCAAGAACAGCAGAGAGTAAGATTTATCCTGTACAATGTCACGCACACATTCACATAAAGCTACAATATGCGAAAAAACGCAACCAGAGTTAGTATGTGAAACTAAAAATAAAACACTCCATAGAAGAAGTGAAAGGAGCTGGATCTATAACCTCTTCGGACACGTACACACACTCACGTACTGCAGACACACACCCTCACATACATCCATGCCCTGCGGCCAGGGAACAGTGTTTTGGTAAACAGGCCTGGATGTTCGCTGGACTTCAGAGCCAGACAGAGCAACCACTGGGGCTTCAGCTGCTTGACTCCGCCTGTCTGCATGTCACTGCTGCCAGAGTGAAAAACAAAAGAACTTCTCATCATGTTTCATGACCCCTGTGCTGTCAGACCCATTCAAAACTGAGGATGAATTTTCCCCAAAGCTAGCAGTTTCAGCAAAAGTGATTTTTTAGAAGGATTCAATCCCCCTACATGCCCTTCAACCACCCTCGGAGCCGCTCCATGGCATCTTTCCCTGACCGAACCCCCCCAGCCCCCCACAGTTCCCAGGACAGAGGGGATCGGGCACAGGGCTGGAGGGCAGATGTAGGGGGCGGCGGTGACTTTGGGCTATGCAGCCAGTTTTGGCCAAAGCATTGAAAGAGCTGGAGATAGAGAATTGAGATTATTGCTGACTCACTTCCAAATACAGCTGCCCACATGACAGCTTGCTGAGCCACAAACAGATGTTGTGATGCTCTGGTTTAGATACAGAAGCAACACTGAAAGGTTGTGCAACTGATATGAAATGCAACATGAACCTTCAGTGTTTTTTAGCCATTTTGGAAATCTCTTTGCTCATATTTATCCCACATTACTGACATAAAAATGATTTCTGAAGCATAAACCAGTAGCTGTAAATTTGCATAATTATGATATAAACCCTAATGTCACTTAGCAACTAGCCAGCATACCATTTTTGTACACACAACACATGAAGATAAAGTAAAACCTGATTCCCATCAAGTGTTTTTCTGTATAATGACACCAATTAAGGTTCATTAGTAATCAACATATTTTCTTAAGTGACCATAATGGCTACACTTTTTTGTGATAACAAAGGTCTTATTCTCATGGATGTAGCTAAGATGTCTGAGGGGCCTCAAGGATAATTTCTTGATATAATATAAATAAATATATATATATATAAATATATGCGTTATTATTATTTTTCACTTTTTCCTTCTGAAAAATGTGTTTTTAGTATTAAAAAAACTGCAGTGTTCAGTGTCCTCTTGCAGGAGGAAATATAAAAATGTTTTGGGCCTAAAAATGATTGAATCTGATCAGGGTAATGTTTTCGTACATTTCTGAAGAAGACATAAACAGTTATCCTTAAGTACCAGTATACACAATTATACTGTGCATCTTCCTTCAGCAGAGAACTTGCCATCGTCGCTAACCTTTAATGACTAAACTGTCTGCAGAAACTGTAGGTGGATGTTTCCATTAGCTTTGTCTGGGTAGAAACTAATGTTTTGACCCTTTTCTCCTCTATGTATTCTCAGGGTCAGGTAATTATACATTTAATAGTCAAAAATCACTCATGTGGTTCTTACCCGTCGTTGAGTCGGACCAGTATGGCCCGGTAAAGCTGGTGCTGAGGGCTGTTGGACTCTGGACCACAGGGGTGGATGAATGGGTGAACTGCTGCCAGGACAAAGCCCTGCTGGTAAAGCTCCTGCAGCTGGCCTGGCAGCTCCCGCACCGACGAGAGACGCAGCGTGGACGTCCCACCTGAGAGACACCAAACAGGGAGAGAATGTGTGAGACAAAACAATTTGTATGTGGAATGACTGTAAAGGTCATCTTTTATTTGGACACTTCTATAAGTGCTAATGGCTGTGCTGTTGAATTTGAATGAGTCTGGATTTCTGTTTATGAAATGTAATTTGTCTGTAGTCCTGTCAGCCATGGTGGAAGTCACTGCTTGTGTCTGTAATGCCCTCATTCTTCCCTTTATTCTAAACAAATCACTGCTGAGTAGCCAAAGCAATCACTTCTGTTAAAACAGAAGATTTCTCTCAGAGAAAAAGCTACATTTAGAATAACAAAGGTAAACACAATTTCCTGCCGTATGAATCACTTTCAACTGGCAATAGTGAAATTGACATTTACTGTCATGATATCACTTCCACCGGCTGTTCACAACCTTTCTCTAACACCTGCCTCTTCATGGACCTTTCCAGGCCTTCTCATTCACCACCTGTCCACCAGATGCCCACAGACTTTCCCACCATTTGCCAATCACCTGATCCTGCTCCTCTGTGTGCACCTGACCCCCATTGCCTCGCTGACCCACATTTGTCCCTTGTTTAACAATGTAGCCCCAACATATATGATACAGGCTCCTGCCTTATTGCTGAATGTAGCCTCTATTGACAGTTAATTCTGTTCTACCAGTGTTCTGTTGTGTTCCCTGCTGCACCTTAAATGTGACATTTACAGTATAAGAAATGTTAGTGAGAACAGTTTTGCACAGATTTAGTCGTACGGGGTTTAACAGCAGGAAACATCTACTGCATTCAGTTTCAGATGACACTAAAGTAAACTTATGAAAGAAAACCACAAGAAATATTTTCCACTGCAGCTCTTAGTATCTGAACTATTTCTGTCACATTATGCAAATGATGGAAATGTATATCCTTTTTCACAGCAGTTAGCCTCCTTTTGATTTCCTCCATTTAATAAGTGCGTGGTCTTTGTTATTGTAGAACAGTTCTGGTACAGCCAGACCTACCTGACTTTACACATTCTGTAATAATGTACCCAACAGCACAGCTGAGATGAAGAGGCACCAATAGGGTAGACAAGAAGGAAAATTGCTTAAAAAAAAAAAAAGAAACCACGTAAAGATTTGCAATTCAGATACCAACACTGATTTTAGAGTCATTCTCGGTTTGTTTTGGCAATTAGCATCACGCTTTTCGCTCCATCCCCTCAATCTGGGAGTTAATAAGAGTGGATCAAAATCCAATCAGAGCTGATTGCTTAGGCTCTGTATCACAGCAGCTCTCTATATTCTGACACTTCCTTTGATTCCCTCTCAACTCAACTTGACTGTCCAAGGAGAGCGGACAGGGGCCTGACATTAATGAGCAGCAATCAGTGAGTGGCTGGTTGTTTGAAAAATAAAGTTAGGGATGGAGTTGCTGTGCAGAGCTGTTCCTCTGCATTATTTTCTCCCCCCCAGAGGGATGAAAACCTGCAGCATGCAGCCGCTGGTGACGACCTGATTCAGGGAGCAACCAGCTGTGTTACAAGCCACACACAGCTTCTGTCAGGCAACAGCAGCCAATCAGGATGTATGGTAATAAGTGGGGGAAGGGAGAGTGGTTCAGGTTCAGGAATGGGAGCAATTAGACGGAGGGCTTGATAGTGGTAAGGAGGATGGACAAGAAAAAGGGAGGAAGAAATGGCAGAGAGGTCAAAAAAGGGAGGGAAAGTTAGAGAAACCATGATTGAGATGGTGCTTGGCCCCAGATGCATGACGACTGGGATCCCAGCAGTACGCTGTATGAGGCGACATTTACTGTAGGCCAAACAGCTGGGGCGCGTGGGTGGGTGCCAAGACAAAGAGCTGGATGCAAAAACGAGAGACCAGAGCGAGAGAGAGAGAGATAGAGAGGAGGTCTGGTTGTCTGTACGAGCTGTCACAAGATGTGGGAAATGCCGCTCCGGCTAATTAGAGTCAATAAGACAGAACGAAAGGTTCAGATCCATGGGAAAAGTCAAAGTACAGAAGTACAATGGGAGGTCACAGGGAGGGCGAGTGTGGGTGGAGCTGACGGGCGAGACCATGCCAGAAGTGGTTTTTGTGTGTTTGGTCAAATAATAACAGTATAGTCCATGGCAAGGCAGGAAAAAGCACGTTTAAGGTGCATTTGGATCCAGATTACTCAATATTTAAAACCCCAAAACTCGATATAATGCACTCTGTGTCTGCTATATATGATTGTTTCTGAATGTTTCTTTGAAATCTGCAAAACCTGAATGTAACTGGTACTCCAACTCTTAGTCTCTCATTGCAAATATGACTATAATTGTTCTGTATCAACAGACATAAATATAATTTTGAGTTGTATAAAATGGTCTGTGCTCATGTGATACACAGTCAGTGTAGATGTTTTTCCCACGATGCAACACGAGGGCATCAGAGGTCAAATTCATGTCAGTCATTCATCCCACGTTTGAACTCTGACAGCAGTCAAATTTGTGTGAATAAAGAGAGGTGAAGAATGTTTGTATTCAATCTAAAAGCACTATAACAACTTCAGGCATACTACATACATATTGTACTAGTTTTACACTAGTTTTGGGCAGTTTCCAGACTTTCCTTCAAATGCCTTTGAGCTGTTTAAAAAGGAACCAGGTTGTATCTCTAATCTGTTTTATGTCTTTCCAATATCTGTAATTGATTACAACTGTAATTCTTTAGGAATGAGATTATTATAATCCTTTTGCACTCAATCTGTCACTCCCCACACATTACACCTCAACAAACCAGGCAGACACATTTAACTGTAGCTCATATGTGTGACATTTTTCATCAATTTAGTGCAGGCTGTAACACAATGATGTGGTGTGCGTTTAGCGTGCCACACAACATCATCAGGAAGGCAACAGAGGAAAAAGGAATTTCTGGAACAGGCCTGCTAGCGCCAATCAGGAGGCTGCTCCTGTGATGTAGCTAGAGAGCTGATTCAGTTCGGATCCCAACTCTTCCTTCTGGGCACAAATCCAGAGGTTCATTGTGAAACCACGAAAGAAGCAGAAGAGGAAGAAGGGGAGAAAAAAATCATATGCTGTCCCCCCGGGGCATGTGAGTGCTTTGGCTAAAAATACTCCAAATTTCTCAATCACACTCTGTCCTACTGCGCCACAATGCAGGAGCTTTAGAAGTTAAAAGGCGTGGAGGAATTAACACAAAGAAATAGGCCGCCATCGCAAACGGGTGAAACGTATTTGTCTTTCCCCCCCTCTGCTCCTCCTCCCTCCCTTATTCCCCGTCCTCCACCGCTGGCTGCCTTTAGAAATGGAATTAATCCTTCTGTGATCTGTGATTTTGTTTTTTTCCTTTCCTCCCCTCTTCATTTCGGTGCGACATGAACACCCTGTCCTTTCCCCAGAGGGATGCTGTAGCGTGTGCACATGATTCACGAGGCAGTAGATATTAAGTAGAAAATGAAACCGTCTTTGCTTGCTCTCTGATCCCCTTAGTTGAGATGAGTAAATAAGGAATGGTTTCAATTAGGCAGTGGGAACACAGCCGCTGGCGACTTCTTAAGTTGGCTTTAATCGCTGTGTGAGCTGCTAATAATCTCATCCAGAGGCCTTTAAATACACAGGCTCTACATTTATTTATCAGGCCAAATTTTATTTATCATGCTGTCCCCAGAGCAAAGTGTTGCCCAGTGCTAAATCTCATGCTGTTGTTAGGATGTTTACTATGCTTACTATGCCCTAAAATCGTGTTATCCAAGGAGAATCTCTTTGTTTGCGTAGATGAGAGCAAATTATCGGCCGTATAACTGCTGTATGTAAGTGTCAGTGTTGATGTTTCATACTGCGAATAGTTAGGCCTTTGAAGGAGTCTGTGGTTGATCAGACAGGCAATCGGGTAAACCTTACATGGAAAACTGGCAGCCAATTACTTCATCCCGTCGTTTTGTTTACCCTGGAAGTAAATTCTCGCACATATCAACAGAGAAGAGCCCTAAACTCAGAGGAACAAATCGCTTTGTGACAAATAATGAGAAAAAAGGGGCTTCTGGCTGACAACCAACAAATTGGTTTTCTGGAAAATTGTGTTAGCGTGCAGCCGTCAAACAGACACTGCCATTAAACACAGAGAAATGTATGTATGAATGTATGAAGAGGGAGTGATAGCTGTGTCTTCAGGCTAATGGAAAGATGCACAATCAGTAACTCACTGTGCATGTTGGATGACAGATCAATGGTCAGTGCTGTATGAGTATCAAGAGAGTTTTATATCAAGTGATCAACCCAAACATTACAGGTATTGACAAACACAAGTGCCATTTAAGGTGAACAACACAACATCCAGAAATGGCGAAGATGACTTTTTTTGTCCACTTGATTCTCTATTGATGATTGTTTACTGTCTTTTTTATTTTACATACACACATAATGTGTTTCTTTGTGGATTTATTTATTACTTATTTAGATTGAGGTTTAACTCTCATTCTTGCCCTTGGAAACAGAAAACAATCTCCCCACAAGGTCCTTTTTAATAGCTGTTCTGAGGCATCTGATAACCTTCATCAGCACATGGGGATGTTTCCAGGGTCAAGAGTAAACTTTGAATCTCAGCCTTTAAGCCAACATGGACAAGAAGCTCTTGAAGGGCTCAGAAAGGAATACAAATGTGAACATTTACAATTGCATGATAACTGAGCAAACTCCATCTGCTAAAGATGATCATGAGATATGATGAGAACATACTAGATGGAGCTTGTTTTCTTAGCGACGTTCAGCATTTGATGACAAAAGAAAAAGAGGATGACAAAGAATGATAACGTCATTAATTTGAAAAATGACACATAACACAATAAATTAAGAGGGGAATTATTTTTCTTCTTCATATGTATGCTGTGAGGAAGGTTTGAGAGACAGGTTGTGGTTGTGTGTGCGTTCAAAGAGAATGAGGGAGGAAGTGTGTGTGTGTGTGTGTGTGTGTGTGTGTGTGTGTGTGTGTGTGTGTATGAACAAGCCTCGCCTGGCGCTGCATTCAGTTCAGAGTGAAGATGTAAACATGCAGTTTGAATATGCATGCATGAGAGAGTTCATCTAAGGAGCAGAATAAATAATAAACACCCGTTCAATGTATTTTTTCTGATGCTGACCTTCCGCACATGGTCACACATATTTAACTGACTCATCACTTGGAATTAGCAGCTGGCCTCATTTCACATGTCTCATATCTGGACAAAATCCAAATATGATTTAATACACATAGAACGCAGGAGATGAAGAAACTAATACATGTAGAAGAAGAAGCCGGCAGGGGAGGAGATGAACAAGGGGAAGAGCCGAAGGAGGGGTACAAGGAGACACAGTGGAAGGAGGATGATTAGGAAAAGAAATGGGAGAAAAAGTTGGAGAAGAGGAGGCTTAACCTGTCTGGATGATTTGTGCTGAAACAATTGAACATCTAACTAACCAGCAACTGACACAAACACATGGATGACTCGTATTGATGAGTGAGACAAAAGCTTTGATTACGACCACAAAAATAATGAAAAACTTGGTCTATACAATCTTATTTACAAACTTTTTTATGTACAATCAAATACAATAAACTATTTATAGCAGAGTGGTTGCATGGAATTGCATTAGATTGTATAGGTGTACCTAATAACATGGTATCGTTTTAGTGTTTTGATGATTTTAGTGCCATTATCACAATGGCAAGACCCTGGAAGTGACTAACTCTGTAACCCACTTACTGACTGACTGCATTTAAACGTTTTCAACAACTACCTGGTGTGCTTATTAATTTAAACCACCTCTGGAACCTAGGAAATGCTTGTTCCTAAGGTGGTTTAAATAACATATCTTCTTCAGCCAGCATTCAGATCAAAAACAGATGAAAGAGGTTGCGTTGGTGGGGGAAATGTTGCTTCAGGTGTTAGTGAGATACGATGGCGCAATAAAGGAAGTCCAGTTAGAAACAGATCGATTAGTCTGAAGGCTTAACAATACACAGCGTTTTAAAATAAATTGTTTTACTACTCCTTACCACTACCACTACCTTACGTGGCGATCATTGTGATTGTGTAAATGGTAGAAATACAGCATACCAGGAAGTCCTTGCACTTGTTTGAGTGGCTACCACAGCACCTTGCTAGATAGTATGGCATTGCAGGACAAAGATGAACCAGGTTCAACATTTTTGCCGTAGCCCTCTGCATTGGCACCCCTGCAAATTCAAATGAATGGCGTTTTTTAAATATCAGATAGCTATTTACTTGTGATTTGGTATAAATTAGTTTACCCAGCTTAGATGAAAATCTGGGTAGGTCTTGTGACTTTATTGTATGATCATGACAGCAAGTTGCTACTTTACACACACTGACACACTTCTGTGCAATGTAAAGATCATGGATACGGCTTAGAAAGACCATTTCATCTGGCTATAATATGTCTCTGGTCGATAGCTAACTGGTCTAAGATGCATAAAGTAAAGAGGCAAGATAAAGGCTGTACTACTGTAAAGCTGCTGGTTTGAATCCTGCAACAAGCTTGGAAAAAGCAAACATTTCAGTTTGCCTTTAAGCAGGGCATCACAACCCCAAACTGATCAAGTGAAGCTTTTGTATTAAAAAAAACAGCACAGTAAGACACCATGTATGCTCAGTGAACTTTCCATAGATAATTCTCACTTTCCCATGAATAATAAAAGAAAAAAGATCCCCCAACTTTGAATTGAAATCCTGCCTCTGACACTGACTCACTTCCCCTTTTCAACCCATCTGCCATGTAAGCACCTCTGAGCTGCAGCCTGCCGCATTTCCATCACTCAACACATTTAAAAATAAATGAGTAAATATGAAATTAATAAGCTGAAAGATTGGAGCGCCGAGGCTCTGCACACACACGTGCCATGCTCCGCCTCTGGGAGAAATGGTTCGACCGCATTTGCATGGGGGAGAAAATAGCCCGGCATATATTATCCACCCGCTGCAACTGATTTCTGATCCTGCTGCTCCTATCCACCACATCTCTTATTCGGTGATATTGCCTCGCCTCATCCTGATTAGAGAATTGTTTGTTTCTGCTAATAGTAATGGCTCAATTAGCAGCTGACGTGTTCATACTGGTGCAAAGCATCTTAGAGGACAGAGTGTTTTTAATTTCCTTCAGATGAAAAGAAGTTGAAGAAAAAGCTGCTGTGCCACTTGTGAAAAAAACGTAGGAATTTTTCTCTGGTGCGATACAACGTGACTCTCAGTACTGACAACCCACAAATTAAACAAGTAGATTCAGTCAAGTCCAGTTACTAAGAATAATTTTGAGATGCATCAGGGCTTTGCTTTACTTAAATTGGCTATAATCAGTATTTCCATATTAGCTATTGATCACAGCACTACTTGTATGTGGAAGGGGCCACTTGTAGGGATAAACCCACAGAGAATTCTATCACGACTGTGCAGTCTCCTTCAGCTCTACGCAACGTTTTAGCGTCTTTCTGCACATTGTTTTGGTATTCTGTCCACAACTTTAGTGTTTTCGTTCACTCTCATAACATCACTTTTGACCACGGACGGCAACTACCTGCTCAGTACCAAACAGCAGACACATTTAGAACTACTTGGGGAAAATAGTCAATCATTTAGCAAAGAGCTATTTCCCTCAGGAGTTGGTGGAGACCAAAACAGAGTTAAAAGAGAGTAAATATTTATTTGCTGCTGCTTGACTGCTAATATGCAGTCAACTGTTAAAAACGTTTGGCAAAACTTAAAAGGTGTCAGTCATATTGTCATATCAACACCTTATAAAGTTGATATGACGCAGAAAAAGGTTGCCTATTTACACAGAGAAACATTATTATTTAGTCTTACAGTTTCTGTCCACCTGACAAAAGTCCAATATTCACTCTTCTTTCAACTTTGTCTCTAATATTCACCAGCTAGTCGCTAACTTTGTCTATCAGCCGGTAGGGCAGAGTGGGTTTGATGAGAGTGAACCAACACAGTAAAGTTGATGCCATTAAACAATGAGCTGAAAGATGCTAAAAAAAAAGAGCTATGGGGAACTGCTGAGTGCAGTGATAATTCCCTGTCTCTGTTTGTCACAATAAACTTTTGATATATACAATTACATTATTGTCACTACTGCAGCAGCAATGAATATTTGTCTCCTGTGTACGTGTGCACTTACATGTGCATCCTAATGCACCAATCCAAACAATACAGTGACTCGCTAATGAAAACACCAAAGACCCACAAGTCAAAAACCACCATTTAGTGATGGATATTCATCGTCTTGATCTCCTACTAATTGTTTTCTTTTCTGCAATGCCACAATGTATATCCCCTGAGCAGAATTACTACAACCCATCAGGAATAAATCTAATAAAAACCTGTGCACCTTCATAAAATCTTGATAAAAGCAGTGTAACATGAAAATACTGTAATTGGCCTTTTGGAACTGAAAGCACCACCCCACTATTCTCTCTGTGAAGTAGTCATATCGTTATTCAGTGTCCAATTAAAATGGCCTTAGTCTCCTCAGGAGCCCTCCACTCCTGTGAGGACCACCTGCCGTACCCTCGCTCGGTCTCAGCAGTCCGCCTTGAGTCATTAGCCTTCATACAGGCTCAAAATGGAAATGCCAGTAACTCCTCTGTCCTCCCCACTGCCACCTCCTTTTTTTTTTCTCTCCTCTCCCTCAGCTCAGATTTCTCTCACCCCTTTGCCACAGGAGGGGGAAGTTTCTCTGCTTGGCTTCTTTGCATTTAGCCTATTTTTCTGCCTCTGCTCTCTGCAGGGAATCTACCCCTCTCTTCAACTCTCCTTCTGTCTCTGTCTTGCTTTTACCACTACTGTTTTTCTGCCTCCCCCTCCCAAATAGCCCTCCATCTATTCCCTACACTGTGTAGAGACGAGCAAAATCTTTAACCTCTTTCTCTGCCTCTGCATGAGTGTCTATTTTCTATATTTTTCTGTCATCTCTTCCCCTCAGTGTCAAGACAGCAGAGCAAGCCAGGACAAGGTATCAGTGGTGTGATGGTGACATGAAAAAAAATGTGATTTACAGTTGGTCAAACATTGGCTAGTATAAATAAAACTAACATTTACAGTATTTTTGTGTTGATTCCGTTCTTGCTGTTATTATTGTACAAGAGTCCCTTGTGCCACAAAGCAATCATGCATTTTGCCTGCAAAATACATCCCAACCTGTACACAGTGCAACAAGACTCTACAGTCATGCTAGCGGCTCTGTGAGGCTGTACTGTGTAAATGTCACCATGCTCACAATGACAATGCTAACATGGTGTAGTTTGAAAGGTATAATGTTTAGCATGTTACCTTGATAACAGTTGCCAATTAGCACTAAACACAAAGTACAGCTGAGGCTAATGGGAATGTAAGTTTTATAGGTATTTGGTCATAAACCAAAGTATTGGCAAGGTGAATGGAGCTAGAGGGAAAAGTCAGGAGATCAAGTTAGGATACATCCTAATTTCAATGCAATCCATCCAATATTTGCTGATATTTGTAAGTCTGGACCAAAGTGTGGATCAACAGCTGCTAGCATGACTAAAATCCACAGTGTGGTAGCAATGAAACTAACATTTTATGGAAAAATTGATCAAATCTGTCATTATGGTCTATGTTATTTTCTATCATTATAACGATATGCATTGTGATATAGCACATTGTATGGAAACTCTATCAAGTAACCATTTATAGGGAAAATAACTGAAGTAGCACTTGGGCGATACTGACAAATTCAGATATTGTGATATCTGATCTCAATATATAACAATATAATTTGGGGACCATGATTGCTGTTGCAGGAAACATTATGTAATGTAATTATGTTGACCAAAAACTAGTGGAATGATTCAATGTTCATAACATTGAGCTAAAACACTCAAATAACCTCAGAGACCATAACCAAATAAAATATTGAATCATAAATCGTGATAGGATTTATTGCGCAGCAAGTACAACAGCATTGGCCTAGTTATTTTCTCATCAAATGTGTCCTGCAAGATTAAATGCCACCTAAAAATCAAGAGTAGAGCTGTTGAAAAGCAATAAGAGGCAGACAGACTTTAGGTTTAGGATAAAATTCTCTTATGGTGACGGCATGTTATTTAATGACAATCATTGTAACTTCACCGATTTAGTGTGGTATGAACATGCAACAAGTCTCACTTCTAAAAGCACCTTACTGTCGTGCAACATACATGCTACTTTGGGGTAAATTACATGTCATAAAGATTTATGTTACATTTAATTGTTTAGGTTACAAAGGTGAGTGGACTCTGCATTATTCTGCACATAAAAACAGAGTTTAGGTAGGTTTACTGTCCATTACATCCCTGCAGGGTGTGAGCAGTATCGACGCCTCCGTCTTTTCACCTCTCTGTGTGAGGAGCAGTCAGGGCACCCACTGTGTGGACTAATCTATGTCTCTCTGCCTATATCTCGGTCTGTCTCTCTTTCTCTCTCCATCTCTCTGAGGTCCAGGACGGCGTCATTAGCAGTCGGGGCTCAGAGTGCAGCTCGGTGGAGCCCTGGGGCCAAAGCTTTGTGCCTTAATTACCCACCTAATGAGTCACTGGGAAAGTCACTGGGTCTGCTTGTGCCTCCCTCCCTTTTCTCTCCTTCTCTCTCACACACGCACACACACACACACACACACACACACACACACACACACACACACACACACACACACACACTTACTGTATTCACGTCATTCCTTTTGACTTCTATGCTTAATCACTCATTGGCGTACACACAGATTCAAACACTTGCACTTGCTACATCCATCTAATGACTGCAGTTGTACTCACTCACTTATTCGCTCGCCTGCTCACTGTCTCCCTGATTTACACACACATATATTCAGTCACTCTGTTACTTGTTTGGTCCCTCAGACTTCATCCACACTAAGCCGCATAAATCTGACAAAGCTGGTTAGGTGTGAAAATGATATTTTATAAAGATCTCTGTCCACACTGAAATGCTTAGACACTTACTTTAGCCAAACTCTTTTCTTCTTTCTCCTCCCCTTTAATTTGGCAAAGAACAAAACTGCACATCACAGCCAACATATGGTAAGAAGCTGGACAGACACAGCTGGATGAACTTCTGTTCTATCACCTCTTGCTCTCTCTGTGATCACCTACAGTGTTTTGATTCAGCCAGTTCTCATGTACATATTTTTCAGAATTTCACAAAAATAGTTATTTATATGATACCTATTCACCAGGCAAACAGTAATACCTGTACTGCTGCTACTGATACGCCAATCAAATCACAATTTTTTAGTTAATGGTCAAGTGTGTGACATTTAAGAGGATCTATTAGCAGAAATTGAAAATAATATTCATAGGTAAGTTTTCATTTGTGTATAATTGCCTGAAAATAAGAATCCTTGTGGTTTCTTTACCTATGCCGTTTTTATCTACAGAGGGAGTGGGTCTTCTTTCACAGAGACCACCATGTTGAAACCCCATGTTTCTACAGTAGCCCAGAATGGACAAACCAACACTGGCTCTAGAAAGGCCATCGTAATTCCTCCTACATGCAACGTCACTGCTAGATGCCACTAAATCCAACACACTGGACCTAAAATGCTAGTCAGCCGATTTCAGATTTATCCTTTCTGCAGGCCATGCGCAACATTTTTGTGTGAGAAAATCCCTGTCTTAGTGTTGATCTAGTGCCAAAAACTGGGAGAAGGTTGAGCTTGCTTGCATAATGTCTACACAGGCTGCGTAGCGAAAGGAGCATGTTAGCAGAGCAGCAGCTTCAGTCCTTCATCAGCCTCCAGGCACTGTAATGAGCGTCCGACACCCAGGTTCTGCCAGCACTTTGAGCCCAACGCACAGTTGACTTGAAGCGTAAAAACATACTTCAGATTGCGTGTACAAACGTATAACGCCAGTGGAACACCAGCCATGATACAGCACTAGACAGCTGCATTGATTAAAATGAAGCGAATCTGTGCCACCAGACAGCAGCTGAAAAACCCAACGTCCTGTGTAGACACGGTTACACTCACTCACTCAGGCCATGTTTAAACAGACACACTGCGTGAGAAAACACAGCCCCATCATTAATTTCAATGGAGCCGTTGCATTGGCACCAGTGCTGGTGCTGAAACTGAGAAAAATGCAGGGACATCACACCAAAAAAGTTTGCTCAACTGTTGCTCCAATACAATGTCATCCAACAAAACACTGCATTGCCAAGCAAATAGAAAGTGCTCATTCCTGGTAGATTACTTTGTTGCTTGTAGTTTATTTACCTCACAATCATTGCAACAGAGGACAAAACTGTAATAACTTTCCAGAGTTGTAAAATCATTCCTCTTAATATTAGAAAACACTGCAGCTTCAAACTCCTGGATCCTTTTTCATTGTCTCACAGGTACCAGAAACAACACCCCTTCCACCAATGCAGCTGTTTGTTTCTTTTTTAAATGCGGTGCTGTTTTTGGTTTAACATCCAGTTACTGTCAAAATGTATTCACTCAGTTTCTCTTACTGTCTTTGATTTGTTCCATCTTGTCTAATCACTCACTGCAGCTCACATGTAGAGAAGAAATCATTTGCACCAAATCCACATGAATATATACTGTACATTTGAGAGCAGTTATTCAAATGAAATTATATTATATTGAGCAAAATTTTTTGCACACACACACACACACACACACACACACACACACACAGACTCGAGACACACACTCTCCCTGTGCCTTCACACCTCCTGCGCCTCACATTCTCACAGTAACAGTCAGACTGATGGGATCACACCTGCATGTAGAGCAGAACAGTCTGCTCCTGTTCACTTCCCAGATGCTGCGAGTGGACATGATGACACTTGCTGCGCTAATAATGTGGCTGAACTGCTGCCAGGGTTCGAGTCCCACAGCCACAAAGTGCTTTATTAAACAGGTTCAACCATAAATGTTACACTGAAAACAAACAAAAATTTCCGGGTGGTATTGATTTTCACAACACTTATATCAGTCTGACATTATTTAAGAATTGGACAGCTGCTTTAACAAAAGCATTGCCAGCATGAAAGTTAAGTTGTGTGTAGGAGTTTAGCTGCTTTCTTGTGACCTTTGCTTTTAAAGGAACACACTTGTTTGAGAACCTAATTTCTACCATACTTTTTAAAGCTTTACTGTGGTGTAAAATGTGACATAAATTAAAGTTTGTTTTTCTCCTACAGATGCCTACTTCTGCTGTTTGTGATGTTGAAAACTCACACATTAGCATTGGCAGCTTAGGAAATAGGGTAATGGGCACCAAAGGATGGGTTTAGAGTGGAAAAAAACATGAGGAAAATGGTAACAGGAAAACTGGTCGAGCATCTGCCCCGAGGCAAAAATTCAAAAAGCAAACTCGCGACCGGAGGAGCGAGGAAAATCTGGACACGGGAAGCGAACGAGACACGCTTTTTTGCTCCGTCAACAACTCCTGTTAAGATGCCCTTGAGCAAGGTGCTTAACGGCCCACTGCTCAGATGGAGCTGCTGACTGGCACCAGACTGTGGTTGTACTGGGCAGCTACCAGGTCTTAATGTCTGTAACTGAGTGAGTGTGAAGGGCGTTGCTGAATGAGAGCACACAGCAGAGCTTTCTGGGTAAATAAAGATAAAAACAAATAGACTGGATGGCCGGCTAAATGCTAATGCAATTGCTTTCTCTTTGTCTAGACAGAACATTTAAGGCTGCCTGGGCAAATTTCTAAATACATATGCATCTCTCAAAGCGTCCAGACCTCCGGCGGAAGCTTTTACTGGAGATAGGGAGAAAAGCAAGCCAAATTTATCTACTGTTCCCCTTGCTAAATGACTGGAACACTGTATTTTGAAGGCGCACAGCTAAATGAACAGGCACCGCAAGTCTTGATGGGGGAAAACTACCTGTAATTTGTTCAGCCAGTAAAAAGGTTTATATATAGTAAGAAATAAAGGTCTGTATCTTTTCCCTCTGTTTCATTCTCTCTCGCCCTTTCTCTCAGGAATTGCCTCCATCACCAGTCTTCAGGCTGACAGGAGGCCTCCAGAGTGCGTTTTGTCCGCTCAACGCCACCTCCTCTGCTGACAGCCCTCAGTTGCCTGGAGACGCCGCTTGAGAGACAAGCTGTGGTAAATGAGCAGGTTGTTGATCAAAGCCCACGACGGCTGCACTGCTGCGCTTTCAACAGCGTGCCGCTCAGGAGCCGCACACCACTCTGACTTCCTGTTCTCTGCTAACTACAAGTTGCGAGCTTTTTCCATACAGTACACCCTGACATTAGCCTCCTGTCGAAAATCACATTTGAAGCGTTTTCTGCTGAGACGTGCCAGCTTGATTGGGGGGTTTTCTTCCATTAGCATTGCAAAAGAGTGCACATTTGAATTTTAAAACATGGGGTTCTGCGATGATTAAGTTCTCTGACAGGCTTGGGATGTTTTAGTGGCACGGTGGGTCTGCCATTAGATGCTTTGTGCTGTTGATTGTGGTGCATAATTTCCTCTATACTCTGAAGACTGCAACCAAGGCAAACAACCAGTGTTATTATTGTTCAGGCAAAAAACTGACATCAGTGTCTTAGTTTATGGGTGTTTTATAAATTCAGAAATATTTTCCTTACTTTTTTTTTACTTTTCTACTGGAGACGGCTACAAATTATTATTTAAAGTAGTGGCTATTATGGCAGGTGTGCGTGTTGGCAGTAGCAGTAGTGGCAGGAGTGGAAGTGTTAAGTATTCAGGTACTTTAGGAACAAGGCCACATGTAGAACTCTTGCTTTCAACCGTGTCTGCCGCACAGCAATGTCTGCGTTGTACATTTTGAATGGCGACAAAAGGGCAGTTATACGCCACACTGGCTACATTCAGTCCTACTAACGACATGGACGATACACCACAGGCTGCTGCTATACTGATCTAACCTATCTAATCTAATCACATAGCCTAATATAGCAGGTCAGAGCTTAAAGTAGGGGAAATTCAAACCTGCCGGCCGGCTGGGGCCTGTGTGGGGTTTGCACGTTCTACCTTTCTGAGTGCTCCGGCTCCGTCACACAGTCGCAAGACATGCAGCTTAGATTAATTGGTGACTCTAAGTGGCCCAAGGTGTGAATGTGGGCATAAATGGTTGTCCATCTCTCTGCATCAGCCCTGTGATTGACTGCCTCCTGTCCAGGGTGTACCCCGCCTCTCGCCCATTCTCAGCTGTGGCTATAGCCCCACCGTGACTGGGATAAGCAGATACAGCTAATGGGGGAATTGTTTTTCTTCATGGTGAAAGTTAAAAACAAGTTCAACCATCATCAACCCACAAACAGTGACAATATTCATGATAGTGGCAGATGACCTTTCTGTCACAGATGTAGGTAACATATATGTTTTCAACCAGTAAAGCAGGTTGTTTACTAATCAAAGATTCCCCGTCTATGGTTAGCCCTATGGTTAGGACACTGCCTTAAGCTTTTGGATAAAATAATAAAATGCAGTCCATTTACCACTCCATATCAAACCTAAAATCTATAATATATGAATAGTTTATTATTATTGAGGAATTATGTGTATACAGCATTTTCATGCTGTTGCTAACTATTTTATACACCATTGGATAGTTTAATGTACTATATAATGCATTATATTTTACCTAATCTGCAAAGTAAGTAGTAGGTATCTACAGCTGACAGTTAAATGTGTGGACTAAATGCTAAATGTGCAGGGAAGTCGTGTAATCGTGTGCATATCAAGGTTTGCATGTATAGTTAAAGTAAACACAGGGAAAGAGTCAGGCACGGAAAAACACGAAGCAATGCAGACTTAGACACACACACACACACACACACACACACACACACACACACACACACACACACACACACACACACACACACACACACTTACTTATAAACACTCTTACACCAAGCCCCGAGCCCTTGACATTCCTCCAGTTCACCCATTGAAATGTCTGCAATGAGAGCTGTGCTTGCCTCTTCAATTGCTACGGGAGCGCTGATGGGAGAAGAACCCGACATGTCAGATACTCTCCTAGAAGAAAGCTTGTCCAAACTACCAGGCTGGGAGAAGTTCAATGCCAGCGTACTGTGGAGTGAGGGCGAGTGTGGGTGTGATCCTGAGTGTCAAATGTAGCTTTGGGACATCAAAATTTACAACTGGATGTGTTGTGATCTAGATTCAAGGATACATCTGGGAACTTGTACATGTAGGAGTTCACTTGTTACATTCCCTTCTTTCCTCTGACATCTGAGCCAGACATTTACCAAATGGGATAGTAGTTATACCTCAGATTCTTTCTACTGGTGATGCTTTACTGTTGAGTGTGTGTGCAATGACAACTGAAAAAAAGAGTTATTGTTAGAATATGAATGACTTTTTAAATCTAAAAAGGTGTATGAAAAATTAGACAAGAGTGGGTGTGTACCTGTTCTCAGATTTTCAAGTGGGAATGTGACTACTGTCCTGAAATGTCAAGTGTTTCTTGATTAAAAGACACCTGAGTTGCACAAAATTGTGATAATATTTTGATGAGATTATTTTGTGTTTGCTGCTATCAACAAAAAGTAAAACAACCAATATAGTAAAAATCTCAGCAATCAGAGTGAAGAAGATGGACTACCTGGGGACTGAGAGAAGGATGTTTATTAGTCAGTGTGCATAGGTGGACCCTGAACCTGAAAGGACAAAACGTGCCACTGAAAATCAGATCAAAGGAATAACCCTCAGTGTAACACTAAATATGTTTCTCCTTTAAAGACTCCACCAACCAACTGTTAGCCAGCCTGTTCCACACTTACAAGATGAGGAGTCAGCCTAAAAATAACAACAAAGTGTGAAATGGTTTCAGGCTTGCAAATTGCTCTCGACTGTGAAACTGTACAAGGGCTCTGGTGACCTGTTTGTTGCAGAGCAGAGCAGTTTAAAGTTGGTATCTGGGCTTGTTCTGCCTAGAGTCTCTAAACACCATCCCAAGACCAAGCTCGGGATTGCCTCCTTCTTCTATTCCACATCTTCAAGCTTTTAAGAATTGTGTTTGACTGTGAAATATTGATGGTTTCCTCGTTATTCAGGCTATACCTTCATCCCTAATCTATCATTGTAGTTTTTGTGTTGCAATAATATAAGCCAGATGCTCCTGTTGTGTGTAGCAGTGGAGGAGAGTGTGTGAGGTAGAGCTCAACAGAGACATAGAAAATGTGTTGATACACCAGCAAATAAGATAGCTGTTGCTCATTACTTTAAAGTATTCACTGCTAAAGCATGTGGTCCTAATGTAAATTGAGTTTTTTTTATAATGAGTTATATCAATTACAAAATCCTGTTTTGTCAAATGACACATTATCTAGTTTATTGCAAAAATAAATAAAACACCTGCCACATATCACACTGAAATTGCAAATGACACACAAAAGATGAAGTGGTTTGGGGTCCTTCCTGTTGAAACCAAATAACTTTCATTGTACGGACTGAGATCAGGTGTTAATGCAGCCTTAGAATAAGTAAAGTCCTTGTAAAGTCAGTACCATAATCTAGTTGACCAAGAAAGCACAAAGTCCCTATTGGACTGAACAACTTCTGCAAGAGGAAGATTGTGTTATGTGTTCTTTCAAATATTAAATATTTCACTTTAACCTTCAAAAAGACACTAAAACTCTTCGAAACTCAAGCTGATAAAATTCATTTAGGGTTAGAATCTCTTTAAAAACAGGGACACATGTCCAATGGTAAACTTGAGATGCATTAGGCGTTTAAAGATTTAGACTGAACATATAGCCTAGAATATGTTTTGAAGAAATTAAATTAAAGGTCCTGTCAAGTGGAATGTTTTA
Source organism: Dicentrarchus labrax (assembly GCF_905237075.1). Taxonomy (NCBI): domain Eukaryota; kingdom Metazoa; phylum Chordata; class Actinopteri; family Moronidae; genus Dicentrarchus; species Dicentrarchus labrax. The sequence continues at coordinate 4,047,205 of NW_026136707.1, read as the reverse complement.
ATGTCAAACATTGGATGTGGATTACGTCAATATCTAGTGCTTAACAAGCGTTTATAGCTATTCTAGCAGCTCTGTGACGTTGGCACAGCCAAATGCTAATGTCAGCATGCTAACATGCTCACACGTTAATGTTAGAGAGGTAGAATGTTTATCCATCCAATAATTGTTATTTCAGTCTGGACTGATGTGGTTGACTGGCAGACCAACATTGCCATCCTTAGAGCCACACTGTTAGTGCGGATAAAAACAAAAACTTCATTTCAGCCTCACACTCTAGCCAAACAATATATCATCTAATCCCAATTCAGACTTGGAGGTGGAGGAATATGGATGGGTGGTTTTAGACAATTAAGAGTTTCACTGGGCTGCACTGGAGGGCCATGGGGAACTAGAGACCGAGCGTATGCTAATAGAAACACAGTGCTAATCCATCACCCAGTCTCTTCAGAAGTAATTAAGTCAAATTATAGACGGCCCCCGCTCCGGCACCTTAATCTCCCTCCAGATGGGGACCCTGCTGAGCAACAGGTGGCCTCTCTTCATACAAAACTGGCATCCCACCACTGTTATTTGAATCCTTAGAAACAATGGTGGACCCAAAGAGCCAGACCCCCGAGCGAAATATGAGACGGATATGTAATTATGACGCCGTGAGTATATGCGTGCGGTATCTATTTCATAATTAACCACCTACTGTGCCTCTTTGACACCTGTCTCTGTCTTTTGTCAACGATTAGAACAATAGACTGAAAAAGAGATGCACAGAGTTATTGCACACGAATGGCTGCCTCACATTTTCTTATTTCAGAAAGATCAGGTCAACGCGTACTGTTTTCAGGAGTGAAACAAGGCAAAATCTGCACCTGCAAATGAGTGAACACCGCTTTACTTCAAAATCGTTATTTTCTTTAAAATTCTGGGAATTTGAGGAGCATAATTAGAAGCTTGTTTTAATTTCCTATGAGAACATTTTCTCACTTCTGCTTATTGCAAATTGCTCAGCAGCAACTTGTAAACATAAAACCCAGATGATTATTTGTTGTCGTTGTCTTTTTTTTACAGGTTTTGTCCTTTAGAATGCAGGTATTTTATGGTGACAGTCTCTAAAAATGTCTGAAACATACTGCTGGTACAACTTCATGTAGGTCACCAGTGCATGTCCACAGCAGGGGATCGCTTCTGCACTGTCTTAATACATCATCATTAAGAATAAACTATACTTATGAGAGTGATATCGCCTGACGTCACAGAAGAATAGAGAGATACACGTCCATGTTGCTGCTGGGGTCGGTGAACTCTGATTTCTTTTCCCTCGCCTCTCTTCCATGACTGCAAATTTGTCACACAGACAAATCTCTCTCTGCAGCCCACGTGGGTGTAAGTGCAATCAAACTGTAACATGCACGCAAATTGACCCCAATCAGCATCCTATTTTTGAATGCCACCCCTTGATGTGATGGGTTGAAAACACAAGCAGGTTTGAAGCGTCTCCATTCCCATTTGACAATGGCTTCAGGCAAATTGTTAGTCCATGTTTTCAAGAATGAAATCACATTAAAGGTCTGCGAGGCCACTATATAGACAGCTTGTTGCAGTGTGACTCACAATGCTGTCTAAGGATGCTGCTCTCATGAGAGCAACTTCAGATAGAGTCAATTCGGCTTTGCTCAACAAACATTTTCCATGAATTTCTCACCCCATTTGTCAAACACACTCAAATAAAACAGCTACTTTTTTCACCTATTGATGTGAGTAACTTTGGTAGGCCTTACTGGAGAGCTGATTTCTGAGCAAAGAGGGTCTAGCAGGGGGGTGGTGCAGCAGAAAGAGGCACACTACTTCTGCCAATTCATACTAACGAGAGGAAACTTCAAACATGCTTTTGAAAAATGCCCGGCTTCCAACTCCTAACACGTCCAGAGTGGTGGGAGGGGCTCACATAACTTCAGAAGGTCTGGAAATCTCAGTTGGAGCTGGTTAATGGGAGTGGGAATAGATTTGGCAGACGGGGGAAAAACGACCACAACTGTCTTTGGATATGTCTAAATCGCTGTTTCACAGCCTCTCATCTATGCAAGAGCTCCAACACTCACAGAAACTGACCAAGTCGAAGTGTTGAAGTGAAAAACAGGATCATTTAGTAAAAGCGGATGAGAATTCTTCCATCTTTGATCAATGCAACAATCAATTATTGGTTGTATTAATTATTTAGTGCCTCTTCTGGAGATGTAGAGGCTAAACACAAGGCCTCTTAATTACAGTTTTATCCCACTTCTCTATTAGATATGTTGTTGTCCCTGCTGAGGACAAAGCCAATACCACACATAAGCAGTGTTGTGTTATCTCCAGTCTTAATGGAAAAGCTCATGCGCATGCACTAAACCTCATCAAAGCAAACCTTTGTTTTGTTGTCAGTGTCTATTATTTTAGAAAACCGAAGACTTCCATTTGACATTCAGATAATGGCTACTGAAAAATGACACCTATTCTAACAAAATGATTGATGGCAGCTATTTAAAAAAAAAAGTAAAAAGCAAACTGGTAACTATTCATGTTATAAGTAATTCTTACAAAGCTGTTCCGTTTTGAGGACAGAAATATTTCTGGGATTTTTTGTAACTGCTGAATTTCAGGTTGCGACATGACTTCATGGCATTTTTAGACAAATATCTTACACTTTATTAAAAAATTGTAGCCTCTCCTACCTGTGTGTAAATTGATTTGAAAAGGACACAGGGTGTTACAGGAGGAGCCATTTATAACTTTGGACAGTGGAAAGGCAGCTGAGAATTTCATTATCAAGCTGAAAAATCAGAGTTATTCACAGTGTTCACGCTGTTGGGAGAAAACTCATAACTCTTTTTTCACTTCAGCTAAGAGATCACATGGTTTCTTTATGAGCTGGGAAAATTGTCTGAGCTCCTGAGTTCATAAAATCATTTCACAACCCCTGGAGGAATGTCAAGTATGTATTTTCCTAAAGCTCAAATCAAACCTATTTACAGGTCAACCTACAGTGACAATATCTGAGTTTGCACAACTGAATTACATAGTTTTGCGTCTAAAGGTTTGTCTGCTAACTGACATCTGAGCTCTAACGTTGAACCCAAAAACATCTTTTGCTTTGACAACACACTGTAACTGCCCACTTGGCAGGAAGTGAGGTCAAGGCTGAGGTCACTTCCTGCACATTCTGCTTGTGTGGCTTCTTAGACGAGCATCTAACAATAGCTGTGACCACGTGAAGGATCCTCTATTTCTCTTCACACACATAAATACATTTGTTCCTCTTTGGGAGGTGCTATCAGGGCTAGGCTGAAGGCCGGCGGAGGTGTTTTGTTAAATTTAGATTGTTTGCTCCTCTGCTGTGGAGACCCTGATTGCATTTCAACACAATCAATACTGGCATATTGGATCTGAGTGAGATGGCAATAAGAGCCAATAAACCTTTGAGGGGGCGCTCGGGCGTATTGTCTGTCAGGCAGGCAGGAAAACAGCGGAGGCCATGTTAGAAGAGGCAATAAGAAGGCAGGCTGGATAAAACACAGCAGTGTACAAACACACCTAAACAGCAGACACACCGACACACACCCAGACACAGAGGTTCTGAGACTAAAAAGACATGTCATCCAACTATCTGTGTGCACACATACAAGCCATACACACACAGTCTCTATCTTGGTTTCTATCTTTCTCCCTTCATTTCCTCTCTCTTCAAGACACTCACACTCACTTACTCATCTAATGACGCACGCAGGTTCCACACCCACATGCAGAATTCGTATCTCAAAAATAAAACCCAGAGAGCCTCAGGATGTGTGACTTTGCTAAGGCACCAGGACGGTTGATGACAAGATCGTTAAGAAAGTGCAATCACGACTGGAATCTCAGAAATCTCGAGGGATTTTAGATTAAAATCCAAGTGCCCCTGAAGATACCAAACTCTAAGATGTGTCTGAACCTAACTTAAGTTTACACAACTGCTTTGTTGTATTGCCTTTCTTCTGTTCCCTGACCCTCTGACCCTCTATTTTATATTCCTAACATCCTATCCCAGACAACAACAACTGGAACACACTCGTCGTGCAGGCCTAAACAACCTGAATCGAATCATGAGGAGAATATTTCTCTGAGCGAGGGAAATTGCATTTGCTGCAACACCATACACTTACACCACGTACTGGTAACGGAGTTCAGTTAACTGCAATAACAAAGCCTTCAGACACAGGAAATAGTCAGCACAGAATACGGAGCATTACAAGGAAAGCTAATCTTAAACATACTGCTGAGCGAGAGACAGGGAGGGAGGGAGAGAAGGAGGGAGGGAGAGAGAGAGAGAGAGAAAGAGGAAGGAACCGAGCAGTTTCCTGTTGCTGAAAACTTTGTCAGCAGTTGCAGCTGTTTGAAGCTTAACGAATGGAACCTGCTGAGCGCTGGCTCTGTCACACGCCTAAAATGCTGCTCTGACATCTTTGTCTCAGCAAACGATGCCTTGGCATTTTGCTGCCTGACTGGCTCGAAACAATACAAGTAGCATCCACTTAGTATGCCACTAACTATGGATGGAGGCAGAAACAAGAAGCAGTGACACAAGTCTGAATTTGTACTGTCGGTCTGGACGGCAGCTGATGCATATTTCATGCACATTTAGAAAAGATTCCACAATTTACAGGTAATCACTTTGAATACCTTCATCAGGAGCGCTCAGTGTGCAATGACAGGCCTGTTCCAAAGGAGGTCTGGATTATTAATTCAGTGTTTTCCAATACATAATCACCACTTGCCCGTTTCGATTTCTCAGACCATCAGAAACACATTTCCCATTCAACTCACTTCGGCCTGCATCTAATTTACAATCATGTTTTGATTTGAGCTGCGCAGCCACACCCTGGGCAGCGGGAATATAATGGAAATATAATGTAAAAACCAGATGACCGTGAATTCAGTCTTCAATGTCATTCTCCCCTTCAATAACTGCGATTCAATTCCACCTCTCAAGCTGAGGAGCCAGGGGATAAATCCTGACTCCCCCGCCATCCAAGGACTAATCTCCCCTCGGAAAGCCACTCTGGCGAGCGGCGTTCCCGCTGACCTCTCCTGCAGCTTGGTCTTATATCTGAGTGGAGTGACGGGAGGGGGAGGCTGCTCCTGCGTGTCACTCACCTGCTGCCACTGCTACAGCTCATATTAACAAGGGGACTCGGGGCTCTGGGGGTTTTGCATATAAATTACGTGTCTAGCTCCTGAGATGATATCAAACGGTGTGTGTCTGGGCCTCTGTGTGTGCAGATGTGTGTGTGCAGGCCTCACGTCTGCTCACCGGCTTTGATGTCAAGGGCGACATCTTTATATTTCCAGTACTACCAACCTGCCTGCCGAGAAGATGCAACGTGTTGAGCATGTTGTCAATTTTTCATTTCTCCTGACATTTTTAACATTTCCAAATCACATTTTGGGAAATAAGATTCATGCCACACATCCCTGATTTTGTTGTGCTTGTGTTTACGATGAAATGGCTTCTTTCCACACCATCTAACACAGCTCCAGGGAGGCACTTTCTCAGCTCCCTGTAGGGTCATGATCTCAATATCAAACAGACTCGTTTTGTTTTTCTGCTGCTCTTTCAGAGGTGATTGAATGGAAGCAGAGTGACCATGAAGCTGAACGCATGCTCCAAAATGATACAGCAACATGAGGCAACAGCTCATTGGTGGGCTGACGCTGATATTTAGTGCAGAGGAGGTTTATTACCTACAGCTTTCCACCTCTTCCTTTCATCACTGTTTCTGCAGTGGAAGGTGTTATTTTTGTACATTTGGTGGCTGGTTAGTAGCCTGCAGGGCCATTATGGTGGCAGTTGCAGAAAGCTGTGATCTAACACTGTGGCAAGAGATTATTCCCAACATTATTCACAGTGCAGTAGTCATAGTGAAGTGAACATCATGAGAGCATATTTCCTGAGAAGAGAGAGGTGAAGGGGAAGCAAAAAGTCAGCCTTAATTTTGTCCCCCAGTTTAAAAAATGCTGATGCAGGACATGTTTCTGCTGCTTCTGCTGCTTCTGGTACATTAATTTTTTTAAAGAAAGGCTTTCTCTTATCATGCAAAATTAGACAGTGACAGTGATAATGGGTCCTGAATTAGAAGTTAACAAAAAAAAAACAATTTCCTTTCACAGTTCACAGTCACAACACACAATGTAAAGTAATTAATTAATAATAAGTAGGTAAGGTAATCATATTACCTGTCTGTGTAACATAATAAAATATGACATTACTGTTTCAATTTCATAAGATCAGTTGTGAAATGATGATTCCTCTTGCCTCATCTGGTCCTCAAGACATGATCAGAATATCCGACTTGAGCGTAAAGCAGACAAGAATAAGTCAGCAAGCAACAAGCAGCCAAACAATTATCATGTCATGTTTACTTTTTGTTTTACTTTGAAATACTGTGACATACTAAAACGTAGAGTTACAGTGGGGACTACCCATTTTTCCGAAGACCCTGTATTCTAAAACCCCAATAGTCCAAAATATGTCAGCCCATTTGTCCAACAGCCTGTTATTTTGAAGACAAAAGCCCACTGCTCCAAAGGCCAGTTTTACCAAAAATACACACTCCCTGGAGCTCTTTGCCCTTAATGCGTGCAGGAAAGGACGAAGTCAGGTGACCTTCATTGTCATGGTAACAATAATAAACAAGTGTTTAAACTTGTAAAAAAGTCGCAGTTCGGTTAGGTTTAGGTATCAAAGCTATTTGGTTAGGTTTAGGAAAAGATCATGGTGTTGGTTAAGATAAGTACGTTAGTTAGTTGACTTGTAATGGGGTGAGCAGTATCTAACTTACTCCAGTCGTCACACATCCCCAACTTTGTCACTGGTTTTGGTGAAACTGGATCATATTTTATGGAGAACATTTTTTCTAGTTTTCCCCTATCAAGAGAAAATGAGAGCGAAGCCACTGGACAAGAATCAATCTCAGAGCTTCGTGAAATAAAAGTATGCAGACAGTGAACTGGCCTTCTTGCTGTTGGACTAGTGAGTAATATTAGCTTCTGCTGTTATTGCATTTGCTTGATGTTTCGCTGCGTTAGCAAAATTGTCAACTCGCTACTTTTTTATCATAAGTGATGATGATAACAAATTGTACAGCTGTCCATATTACCACAGAGGTTTTTCACTCTGAAACTGAGGGCCGAATCACAGGAAATACAAAATCTTACATAGTGTTTCTTTACGGGATTCCAACCTGCAGCCCTTTGCTGCATGTCGCCCCCTCCCCGCCCCCCTCTTTCACCTGTCCTACCAAAATAAAGGCATAAAAAGTCTAAAAGAAATCTTTAAAAAAAGTTACAGTTTATAAATTGTGGAGGTTTTGACCGCTATTTATATGTTGTTCATGAGGACGCGAGTGACACAATACGCATTCATGCTGATGGTTTGGCACTATTTAATTGTTCAACCGGTTGTGGTAATGTACAAGCACAGTGTTGATATGCCAGCTAAAAGCAGGGAATAAGAAGCCACACTAAATATAGATTTAAACAGCGTAGCGTTTAATTTATTTTTTAAAGTCAGCTTTGCAGATATTTTATGAGGAAGGAAATACATTCAACATGTTTGTTATGCCTCAAGGATACACACAGTGTGTTTTCTGTGAGGAACAGTTAATGTAAACACAACTTTTTTAAACCCCACAGCAACGAAGTAAGTAAGTAGTTCAAGTGACACATTTTCACTATTTAAGTGTCTGTACCTGTTTAAGCAGTGAGCCAATTGTCATGTTAAAAAATGATCACTGATTTTTGATGCAGCTCTCAGTGTAAGTATCCGTATTTATGTGCACTGCCTACAGCTCTACCAGAGACTATTTTCATATTCATAATCTTTGACTGTGTCTTAAATATTTTACAAGTTTCCTGTAGAAAAAGGCCAGACACATGAATCATTACCTACACTTACATACCAGGTACAAGGTAATTACAGCCATGAGTAACACGCTAACCCTTCAACCCGAAAATCTGCTGATGCAGTGAAATGATTCAGCCACTGGGACTGCACTTGCAGAATCTGATCTCTCAAACTTAATGTGTTCCAATGGGACACAAGCACACACACACACAAATGCGTGCAAACAAACACACACATGCACACACATATTTTAAGAGATGAACAACATAGAAAAATAGACAGAGGCGTACTGACAGTGACAGAGTGACAGAGCAAGAGGAAACTGATTACAGTAAGTACCAACCCCCACCATTACAGAGGATACTTGAAGATAATAATGTGGCCATGAGCCAAAGACTACACACACACACAGTTCAACAAAAGGGAGGCACCCGTCCACCTCCTGCCTCCCCTCCTAGCCCCGCCCTTATGTCAAATCCATACAAGGCCTGTCCCCCAGACGCCCACGATCCCTGGCTCCTTCATCCATCCAGTCTAGTCAGCCTGACAAACTAATGGAGACTAATCAACTGTCAGGACAAACACGCCGCACACTACATCTCCCGGCTTCCCGTACCATACCCCCTCCTCCACTCCAGCACCCTCCCACACACTCCCCCACCAAACTCCCCTCCCACCATCATTTCAGCTATAACTGTCATGTGCAGAAATAACAGAGCGATGGCTATATATAGCAGTCTGACTCCTCCCTGGCCTATAGTGCACACAGATACACACGAAGAATCTCCCCAGAGCACATTCATTTCCCATTTTGCTCACCTTAACCTTTAATGACCTCCATTACACATTTAACCCTAATCTTATCCTAATTCTACACCTAATCTTAAATTTACAATAACCTTAACCTCCAGTGCTGAACCCCAGCAGCTATCGGCTACTCAAAAAGTCTGTAGAAGTTGGCAGATGACATTACACGCTACTTTGTAAATCAATATATTCGACAGCTTTCTCCTACTGGCAGAAGGACAGAACTCAGCGTTTACAAGAAGTGTAATAATGTAATTCTAATCAGTGTAACCACAATACTTTTGATTACTGAAACTGTCATTTAAACACATTAACCAAGCTATCTTACTAATAGTCTAATAATGGAGCTGGATTACTCTTTCAAATGACTCTGGATATCGATTTGCCTTGCCTTTGTCTGGTCTCTCTTCCTTTGTTTTAGTGCTGTGTGCAAACTACAAAATGTCATGGGAAGGAAGTGGAAGCAAACGTGTGTCTGAAAAATGAGTGGTATGCTTAACAGTGAGAGAAGAGGAAGGGGGTCTACTTTTTTGTGTGTGGGGGGAGGGAATTGGCAAAATTGTTTTCCTGTTGCAACAAACAGCCTCAGGAATATTGGTTGCGTTAAGGTGCTTTGTGAATTCATAAGTATGTCATAACTAATCTGGATATCCAAATAAACAACCTATTTGTACTGTATGCATCTACCATAAACCTTTTAATAATAGCCCGGGCGTTTATTTGCTTAAATCACCCTGCCGTTATTGGGGAAAGGCGTCTATTTGGGACAGCCGTGTCCTTTAGCACAACACTCTTGCTCAGCAAAGATGGGAAATAATATCTAACCATTGCTGAGTTTTGTTCAGCAAAAATTTGACAACTAAATTCAGGTCATACTTTTTTCTCTGTGCCGCCGCCAATACACTTGAATGTGAATGCTGTTTTACAGCAGTTGAAGATTTACAGCATCTAGCATACAGACAGTGAGCAATGGACTTCACATGATAATATTCACAACTCAGATTAATTTAATTAACGAGACCCTCTGATTCTTTTGACCATATGGTACGGACTTTATGACCACTTCAAAGGTTGGGAGTCAGCACTTTTTTCTGTCTCTCTTGTTTACCATGCCGGTAAATCTGAATGAATTACACTTTGGTGCTCATAGTTTCCGTAAAATGAGCCACACCAAGCTATTAAAGGAGAATGGTAAATGGACCTGTACTTGTATAGCAGCTTTCTAGTCTTCCAACCACTCAAAGTGCTTTTACACTACGTGCCACATTCACCCTTTCACACACATTCACTCAGTGATGGCAAAGTCCATCGAACAGAAACTAACATTCATACACAGTACACAGGGTTCAGTATCTTGCTCAAGGATACTTCGACGTGGCACCAGGAGCCGGGGATCGAACCCACAAGCTTCCAATTAAGGAACGACCCGCTCAGCCTCTGAGCCACAGCCACCCGAACTGCCTTTATTTCTGACGCTGCTTTTATTAGGAGTTTTACAGTAAACAAACTGACAGTGTCTCATCAGGTAACATGTCATATATGTGTACGGCATGCAGCCATGTCAGTTTGCACCAAGAGGTCCCAAAAAAAAACATTTCTGACATTTTTTAACCTACAATAACTGATTTTTTGGGGACTTTGGGGCAGCAGAAACAAGTTGTCAACACAACACTGACACCATTTCAGTTGTTATCCAGTAGTATTATTATTCATTTGGAGTAGTCATGTTTCTGGCCACCTGGTGAATGTAAGTCCAATATTCACCTTCTTTCAGCTCTGTTTTTGTTCTCTACCAACTCCTGAGGGAAATATCTCTTTAGATGCTGAACTGTGTTTGTCAGACGTTCAGTGCTGGGCAGGTGTACAGTGGGTTTTTAGAGCTTTATGATGCTATGAAAGGAGTAACACTGAACCCAATGGTAAATTTGTGGACTGGACATCAAAAAAATGAGCTAAACTCCCTATGAAGCTCTGTAATACAGATTTGGGTAAAAAATATCTGTAGGTTCATTACTACGAGTGACCCCTTTCACATTGTCACATAGTTTTTACATTGTCATTGAATATGTATACAGTAAATAGTTTATAAAAGTTTGTAAATAGTTTAACTCTACCCTTAACTTGTCCTAACCTCATATAACTTGACTTAACCTAATCTAATATCTAAATCTAATCTAATCCAAACAAACCCTACACAACTGATCTAAATGTAAAAGTTTACCTTAAACCTAGCCTGCTTTGGGCAAATAATCTGCTTTTATTGGAAAATTGGGTACTTTTAAGTTAAGAACACAACAACACAAACACACATTAAGACTCGGCCATACACATGAACATACACAAAGAATCCCCCGCACAGTTCTTTCTTGTCTTGGCATCTCAGGAAGCAACACCCACCTCCCATCTCATAAACACCTCAGATTGAGGAGAGGAAGGAGAGGAGGGGGATCTACCGGCCTTTTCTGTTTGTGTGTATGTGCTTGTGTGTTTGAAACGGAAACTGATTCATTTCCATATTTTCATCAATAGCACAGGGAGCCTCAGATTCTGTCTGACTGTTAGATCTACATAGTTAACTTGTTTACATGTTTACAGCTCACCAGACAGGTCAGAATGCACTAACTCATCAACTGAAATATACTGAAACTAGCAGAAACATAGTTTTGTGAGGTTCAAACCTGTGACCTTGAACAAAACAGTCCCTCTACCCAGCAGGCCACCCTTTACTTTGTTTGTATCCCCTGCTAGCGAGTTGGACTCGCTGCTGTACATAATTGATGGCCACCAGCAGGATGTTTGGCGTAGATTGGGCTGGAAAATTCTATATCATTAGCACAACGTGAAAGCATGACTGACTAATTGTCAGAAAAGAAATTACAACAGAGGCTGCTATACAGGGAGCAGGCACTAATTAACACTCCATCATTACAAGACAATCCTGATGAAAATTACAGCCAGTGTGCTGTTATTCCATATACATGAGTGATAGATTTCTTCTGCATCGGGATCTTCAATGTTTTCCTACTGGGGATATACAGGTATAATCACATTTTCTGGGGGGGCCGAGTAGACAGATTAATCACACTGGGGGTGGCATTATTCAGGAAAATACTGCGCACAGCACAGAGTTGTAGATTGCAGCGCAGATCAGCCACTTGCAAAACTTCCGTCTTATCATGCAGAGGTGTGATGCAGTAAAATGCCAAAGGCCTTGAGCAATTCATATAATTTCAACTGTGCATGTGGAATGGGCAATCATTTAGGTTTTTACGACCGTGCAGCATAAAATGACTATAACATATCCACAGAAAGGCGGCTGTGGGCATTGCTGATCAATAACAACTATTGCTGTGCCAAGATTTCTGGCAAACATAGCTCAACTTAGTGAGGAATAAAATCTCCTACCAAAATTAAAAGGATTGCGTGTTATATACATATATAAACATGTAAAAGTAGATTTCCTGCAGGCTGACAATAAAAAAAACATGTCTTACCATCTTTGCCGATGAGGAAATCCAGGTAGCGGTAGGTGTAGGCCACACCCACTTTGGTTTCCACCTGTGGTCTCTTCAAGGTGGAGTAAATCTTCCCTGGACTGCTCTCCTCCGACATTGGCTTCATCTTACGCAGCCCGCAGCCCATGGCTCCACAGTGTGTCTGTCTCTCTGTGCACGGACCCTGCCAACCAGAAAAAACAGACTGAGACAGTGTTTCATTGTCACTTGTGTGCCTCTGTGTGTAGCCAGCGAGTAAATGAGTGAGTTACTAAGTGCACATGAGTTAGTGTGTGTGTGATGAATGAAATAAATGAAAGCCATTAGATGCCTGGAATTGTAGGGAAAGTGCATTAACATTTCTAAAACACAGTTTGCAGCTGTAATATGTGGTTAAAGGGGAAAATACAGAACAGACCACTCTTAAGTGGGTAGCTAACGTTAAGTATAAATTAAGTATACTTAAGTATAGGTATATGAGCAAAAAATCTATTTAAGCATCAAAAGGAAACATACTCATCAAGTAGAATGCCCCCAGAATGTTTATTATTATGTATATTAATGAAATCTTATTAATGGTTAATTCATCATTCAATCAGCATCATATAACTGTCAAGGTAAATAGGAATTATAGGTGTCAACTAAATATAGTAAAGTAAAACGTACAATACAAGTATACATGTAAAAAATCATACAAAAAGGAAAACCTCACATAAAGTACAAGTACTTCAAAACAGTACTTAGTACAGTATTTGAGTAAACAGCCTTATTTACTGTACTTTCTCCCACTGAGGAGGACTGATTAAGGGCCAGATTAACCTTTCTGTGACATACTGTGCACACACAGACATTTATACTACACACATATGAAAGCAAACATTCGTGCACCCAGATATCCATGATTCCTCAGGGATTTCAGAAGGAAAACCAATAAAGAGGAACATGCTGGATAAGTGTCTGTAAATAAATAAATAAACACGATTAAATGAGCTTGATTTTTCATGGGTTCCCTATCCCTCGTTCCCAGGGAGACCAAATTAACAGAGACAACCGTGGAGGAAGAGGAGGCCTTAAAGAGCCGCCTCACCCCAAATGGTTTGTGACAGCATCGCTGCCTCTCTCCAGCGGCTGCGTCTGGGAGCAGGTGACATCCTATTGTGTGCCACTGATTAAACTCAAGGATGGATGGATGGATGGATGGATGGATAGATGGCGGTGGTGCCCTCCCCTCCTCTTCCACCTTGGCTGATGAGGAACCCTCTCTATTATGCTCCTTTCTAATTACAGAACGTAACGCCTTGGCCGGAGACTACAAATTCAAGCCAGTCGTCGCTTCAGAGACGACAGGACAGGAAGTGGGGAGGGGCGGGGGTGTGGGATGTAGGAAGGAGTGGGAGGCGAAAAAGGAAACGAGCAGACGGGGGCTCCGTTAATGAGGTGAACGGCAAGAATGGAAAAGGTGAGACTCAATCAAGGGAGAAAGAGGAAATGGGGGTAGCCGGGTTGGAGATTGTTCGTCAGAAAAGGGGTGTGGGGGGAGGGTGGTGGGTAATGCATGGCAAGTAGAGTCTGGAGAGAAGAAGAGTGTGCAATTAGAGTCTGTTGAATATAAAAGGGGAGATCAACACACAACGAGGGAGAAGGTAGAGAGAAAGAGTGAGAGATGAGGCAGGAGATTCATTACGGTTGTCATGAAATCCGGTGTTTCCATTGGCACTTACATGAAAGTCTTTGTTGGGCTTTATGAACCTCAACGTGCATCACAATCATATCTCAGCCAGCCTCAGTACAGCTGCCTGAAATGGGCAGCGGGCTGATCGACTTGTGATTAATACCAGAACACAGTGAGTCCTGCATGCTGCACGCCTCTCGGTTTGTGCGTTTAAAACTTCAGAAGCCTTCTAAATGGTTTGTACGTGCTTGAGATGTACTGAGGAGTTGTGTCTTTGCCTCTCAGCACATGCCAGAAGGACTGATGTCTTGCTTCAAGAACAAAAAAGCCAAACACAATCTGCAGAAGATGGCGTAGTCAAAGTCCCTAAAAGCGCTTCAGTCCCCCCTTAAATTGTCACTCAGGACTGCACTGCACTGCGCTGCAGTTCACCACGCAGCGTCACAAATGGCTCCGCCATCAAAGAAAACAGGGTATGAAAAAAGAAGCCTGAATTTTTCCAAGTCTAAAATTTCGCTGTTGCCTACAGTTACTTGTAAATAGCTTTTATCATTTCTCCCCCTACCCTGGAGAGAGTAGGAACAACAAGAGAGAAGGCGAGGCTCTGTCATGTAGTCTACAAGAGATGGAGAAGAGGTATTCAGAACAATGGGATGGGGGGCTTTGAGGGAGGGGTGTGGAAGGAAAACAAAGTGGAAAAGAAAAAAAATGGAGGGGCTTGTATTTGCATAGCTCCTTGAGACTTGGGAGGAGGCGATGTGAGGCGAAGGCGAACAGGAGTATTTTTAGAGCTGAACTGACAGAGGAAATGTGAGATGTTTATGATTTTTTGAGTCGCTGTTTCTTGCCTCAAACCTTTCCTCTGAGGCGGGAGCTCTGGGCAGTTGCAGCCCCTACACGCCCCTCCTCAGTTCCTGTACACCCCTGGTTTTTTCGGAGATTGACAGGCGGGGAGTCGGGGATGCTTTACAGGGTAGACAGACGCTGGGTAGCTACAGAAAAACGGGAAGAGGGCCATTGATTTCCCTTTTGCTGAATTAGCAACGATCCTCTTGCCATTTTGTTCTTTTGTCTCTTGCTAATGGCATTTTGAGGTTTTATTCGATAAGAGGTTTTATTCGATAAGATTCCCTTCTCATAAGCCTAGATTGACGTTCAGATGCTTTTGTTGTCTCTGGGATGCACTTAGCTTTGGCCTTAACAACCAAAACATCCCACAGCACTTTGTGTTGTGCTGAATGTGAAAGGCATCAGGGAGGTCTTTCACTGTCATGTTTTGTATCTGTAGATCAAAAACAGTTTGTCAGTCCGAGGTTTGCTTGGTTTTCTGTGCTCATATTGGTCACTTGGGTCATTGTTTGTTGCATCTTTGGGGATTTAGCACGTTATTAAAGCTAAAATCATTGATTCTGGGGCAGAAGACCTCTGCTACAAGCTGAGAATCACAAAGCCCAGGTATAGAAAGTTGTCATTGCGAACCTGTTGCTTATCTACACATCCAGAAGACATGGAGAAACATTAGCAATCACTTAGAGCTGTTCTTAAATTCAAATTTAATAGTCACTCTCCTTTTTCTCTGTTTAGTCTATATAAGTTGCTGTTTAGATACTTAATGCTCCACTATCTTCACTAGGAGGCTGCTAACTTTTTTGTCTTTGGTGCCAGGCAGGTAGCGTACAGTGGCTTTATTTATGGAGTCCCCATTGTGATACAGTGAGAGACAGTTTTGATCTCAATCAACACTTAAGGAAAATACTGGTCTAAGTGCTACAGCTAGTCACAGTTTGGTGCTTAGCAGGCAGTAAACAATTATCAAACAATTATTGAGGTGAAAGCAGAATTTTCACGGCATAAAACCAAAACAGTGATCTAAAAGAGCTGCAGACTTGGTGGATTTGTCACTGCCTAGCCTTCACATTATGTAGCCATTTGACGTTCATTTAAAACACTGAGTAGTGGAGCTTAAAATTGCACTGTTGCTCTAATGAGGAATTTGAACTTTATAGTCATGCCTTTTACATCAGTGTAGAAGATGGCGAACAAAAATCCCACCTGCACTTCCAGCCATCACAGCAACAAGAAGCAACTGCACAGATATTATTTTCCTTCATGCTGTCTGACTTAGATCTTCCCCATATTACAAGACCGTGTTACAAGGCTTTGATAGCAACGTTGCGGAGATCAAACCCAGCAGCATGGGAAGCTTCAGAGTGGATTAATGGAGGAAGACATTAATTAGGACACTGTGTTCTTGTGTTCTTCTCCATGTAGTCTCCCTTTTAAGCCTGCTCTCTCCCTCTCTTGTGCTCTCATGCTTTATCTCCCTCACCCTCTTTTCCTTTTTCCGACTTTTGATCTTTTTAATCTGACAAGTAAAGTGGAGCGCTGGGCTGCTTTTGGTGGTGGCTACTGCTGGTCCGATATCATCCGTAGTTTATTGTGAGGAGTAGACTCAAGGGCTCTCCAAGGAAAAGTGGTTAGAGACCATCATGTAAATAAGAGGACAAGACTGACCTCACAGGAAAAACAACAGCAGTGGTTTTAGGGTTGAAATTCTTCAAATGACCCATGTTTACTACAAGCAAGCAACCTCCATGGGTCGTGTCATCCAAAAAATTACCGGAATTAAAATGGAAATCAAGAACAAAGGCTGAAGTAACATATACTGCTGCAAGAAAAGGAAGGGGTCAGGGGGATCATGGGTCTGTTGACCTAAGGAATTGCTCCAGCTCCTTTAATTTGTCTCACAACTTCCCGTCTACAGCAGAAGTGGGAATGTGTTGCGTTGTGTCGACTGTTTGTGGTCACCTGGAACCTGCATTTTAGCAAGCATCTGACCAATTTTATATCATAATGTACGGCATGAAGGACGTACAGAGCAGACATTATTACTGGCAACAAATTATTCCTAATTATTATAGTCTCAAATTATAAAAAAATCTTTGTTATGTATATATATTTCATAACAGCGGAAAAGACTAGACTACCAATGTAAAAATAATCTGATCCTTTCTGAAGGATGTAAATATAACATTAATAACTTAATAACAGGCATCTTCATACTAATAAATTAGCATCAGACTATTTAATATAGCCGGCAGAGGCAACCTGAGTTCAAGAGACGAAACCAGAAATGGAACAAATGACAAAAAATGTGTGAGTTGCATAAGATCAATAAAGCCTGTAAAGTAAACACAGGAGACTGTGTTTCAGATTCTGTCTCCTACCAACAGATAATGTTGTTTTCTTTTGTATTCATGAAGACAATCTTTCTCTAACCTATATGGACCCACGTGTGGTAATCAAATTCCAGACTATCACAGCAACTCATGCTGCATTTTTCTAACCTGTATGTGTTTATCTCCTCTGATGAGCTTGTGAGTAACTTGACCTCATATATCGTATAAATAGTGACAAACGTATTAGAACAGAGCAGAAATGGGACAAGAGAGAGAGGCAATTTGTTTAAAACTTCAGAAGCCTTAGTAGTAGAATAAACAGAATTCTGTTTTAAAACCTTTTTACTTTCTGGTGTTTCAGGGAAAATCCCCACGGCTCATGTGTTGACATACATAGGTGTTACCATGGTTACCAAATTACCTTGCGTAAATATAGGCTATATATCTTTTGTAGACTATAGATCATAAGATTGCTTTCTTAACAGTTCACTAGCAGCAGATAGAACAGCATTGCATTTGAATTCTTGCTAAAATCATATATCTGCTGTCATAAAATCCTGTGGTTGGCTTTGCTTTCACAACACAAACAAACCGTGCCAGAGTTTGAAAAATAACTTTCCCACCAGCTTAAATGAACCAAACTACACTGGGAAACACACCAGAGCTTGACTGGACTGAACTAAACAGGTTAGGTGTTAAAGCATCAGTTGACCTTAACTGAAAGAAATGTTCACAGGACACACAGCGGATGTGTCCAATAGCCTTATATGTGGTCATAATTTCCTTTGAAGCCTCTGAGCATGATTCTCATCCACTGCTACTTCAGCTCACAGCACCAGCTGAAAATGTTAACACACTCAATGTGGAAATCCCCTACTCTCCCCCTTTCTTCTTTCCTTTCGTCCTTACCACCTTGATTCCACACCTAAGTGGAACACAGAGGATGGAAAAAGAGCGACCCAAGAGAGAGAAAAAAACAATGGACACTCAGGCAGGATGTTAATGCTGTAACCTTTAGTGATTATACAGTCCTTTTAAGACAGTGACCTACAGTGTGTAGCTACATGTACTGTACCTGCCATTTACAGGACCCTTATTCTAACTGATTTAAAGATAAAATCCACCATAAACTGGTTTGAATATAATACTGTCTGCCTGTGGGCTTGAAAGGTTTGTTGGTCCCATACACAGTCACTGGTACAGTTAGCTGTTTACCTACGCTACACCGACTTACACTTCTTGTGAGTGTCAGACATAAAAAGCTAGCTATCGGCAAACATTATGTCTTACACGCAACAACATCTGTCCGTCTTCCAGAGAGAACTGCAAACTTTCCAGATCCACCATTTAACATGCAGGGATAAGAATTCAAATCTGATGGGGTTCTGTAATAAACAAACTTGGGCTTCCCTGTGCTTGCAGATTATGGTGGACAGAGAGACACATGCAGAACAGTACCACCATTGTTTACCACCAGCATCACTTTCTTTTTTGTACTACAATTTCATGCTAGTATCCAGTATGCTATAAATCAGAATAGGCAATTGTTTAAAACAGTCTGAGGAAAGTTTTGTTACATCCTCTAGGAATTGCACACAGGGAAAAAATTTTAAATCATAATTTACTGTAAAAAGGCCTCGAAGCACACAAAGCTTATAAAGTATTGTGAGTGAATGCATTATAACATGAGAAGCCTCCGAAACACTTTTACATTGAAGACACTACAGAAAAACTTAAACACAGACATCTCCCCATCTAAACCCTTCCGTACTCTCCACAAGGAGGCCATGGATGCCGAAGGTGGAATTGCTTTTTCAACTCACTGAATTTGTAATATTTGGTTTGAATGCCCAAGGACGATATATAAAGGCAAGCACGCAGGAGAAAAAAATGGAAGATGAGGGGTGATGAGTGAGGTGGAGAGAACAGGCGAGTGAACAATAGTGTCTGTCTGAGATTCTCCGCCGTTTCAAGGATTTCGGGTAGCTCCTCGGTTCGCCACAGCCTCGGCCAACCTCATCTCCCTACAGTCTCAAGGCCCGGTTACAGTCCGTCCACGCACACACAAATACACATACACGCAACAAGGGAGCTATTGCCATGGGAACCAACCCCTCTATGACTATTCTCTGCTCAGGAGAATAATAGGCACCAATCTTTCTCAACCTCTCTCTCTTTCATTGTCAGTTTCTCTCTTTCTTGTCTTTTCCTGGTCGCTATAAGCTCTCGCCGCTCTTCATCACAAGGATCGCCCCCCTCTTTCCTCTCCTCCAAGTGCAGGAGCAAACACTTGTGTCCTCCTGTTCTCCTCCTCTCCTCTCTGCATGTCTTTGACAGTCATGAGTTTGATTTGTTATGCATAATCTATCCACGCTGGGATTTGTACAGTTCTCACAAGTGAAAAGCAAAACATTATCTTGACTCAACCTGCACAAACACTACTGTATGTTGGTTGTTTTCCAGCTGCAGCCAAAGACATAAGGTTAAAAAAGAGATGTTTGTCATTTGAAGAAAGCAGGAGAGAAAAATACTTGGTTAAAAATAGAAAATTCTTTGGTTGCCCCCTTTACTATTTTTTCTCTAAAACGCGGAGGGGTTTGAAGAGATTTCCCGTGAGTGACTCATTGCTTTCTGTGAACTTGCTCCAGGCAGGTCATTTTTTATTAAAGCCAGCCGAAGCCAAGTTCTTAGGTTTTCAGACACCCTATCGACATGTCCGTGTTGAACATTACCCAATCAATACTGCTGCAATTTTCTTGACCACCCATTACAACAGGAGTCAATTTGCCTTATAGAAATATCAAGGGGGATACGTTTTTTTCTTCTTCTTTCGTTCGAGGCTGAGCTACTACACAACTGGCTGAATATTGGCTCTTTTGTTTTCCATCTAGCCTGGAGGATTCATCCTAATATGCTGTCTCAGGTCTAGGGCAATGCCAAAGGCTTGAATAACTTAGTATCTTCAAAAGCCTGATCACTGTCACCTAGCAGGGGAGTGAGGGAAAATAATCTTTGCCCGAGATCTTGTAATTGAACATTTCAGAAGGGAAAAGATGTGAGACTTGCAGCAGAGGCTGCAATCAAGATGACACCATGTCATGAGAACTGCAAAACTCATGCTTCATCCATTCAGCCATGTTTACTGCCTAAATGTAATATTACAGCCAATAAGGATCACAAATCTGATTTATGTTAAACAAATGACACCAAAGCTTTGATCCAAAATGCATCTATGTCAACCATAGACGTAGATGTTGTAGTTATCTAATTTTTCTTTGATTTTTGAAGAGTAGAGGTCACCCTCCAGGTACTTTTGGAATCAAATCCCTCATATGTTTATATTTCATCATGTCCCAAATCTGAAGCTTGTACTCCAGGATCAAACAAGCGCACCATGAAATTAGATGTGAAGGTTGTTTTAAAATATCTAACTTTTATGTAGAGTATATATATAGAGTATAGAATTTTCTGGTATTTTGTTGTGCCTGTCTGTTGGTGTTTGTCTATACATACTGAGTGGAGAGGTGTACACATAATGGTTTACACAAGCCAA
The DNA here is from genome assembly GCF_905237075.1 of Dicentrarchus labrax. Classification (NCBI taxonomy): domain Eukaryota; kingdom Metazoa; phylum Chordata; class Actinopteri; family Moronidae; genus Dicentrarchus; species Dicentrarchus labrax. Next base: position 4,026,588 of record NW_026136707.1, on the reverse strand, counting down.
CGCTTGCCAATTACCTTAATCAAATTTCACACCACACAGAGGGATTCACTGTGCCCGGATCAGATAGCAAACATAAGTTGATTAAAATACATGTTTGCTAAAAGACTGGAGCGAAAGAAAATCAACACAGACTCAGATGAAAAAACTGACAGCTTAAAGTGAGGATTCAGAAAGTAAATGAGTAACATCTGAAAAACTCAAAAACACTGTGAGTGCTACTGTGTTGTAACAGACAGATTTATGTGTTTCCGTGTTGAATTTACAAGAAAATAGTCTCTGGTTGGTTCATCCAAATCGTAAACATTTTCTCACTTGCCTCCAGTCAAATTGTGCAAAGCAGTTACTTTTATGTGCCAAAGGGGTTGAGATATTCTCGTTAAATGTTAATAAGTCATAAATAAAGGGTCATAAATCTGCAATAAAGGTCAGTGGGTCTAACTTTCTAAAAAACCATCAATCCTGCGGAACAAATGTTAATAAAGTCATTAATAAAGCGTCGTTAGTTTTTCACAATAAGCCGCCACCAAAGGTTAGTAAAGTCATTTGCAATTCTAAATGTGAATACATTATTGATAAAAGATTCTTTCTAATAATCCATTAAGTCTGCAGTTGTATGTTGAAGATCCTGATATTTCAAGTCTAACCCAACCAGTACTTATGTCCCATATGTACATTGAAAGAGTTGCTGTAATCATTCTTTCTGTCCATGTGTTCATGAGGCGATTCCTTCCTTGCATGACCACAGAGGAAGATTTTAGGAACTGCAGCAGTCTGTACTAGCCAAGTCAAGTGGTTATCTAACAAAATTCCTTATATCTGTTACAGTTCAGCACAGAAACACTGATAGGGAAACAAAAAGAAGTAATTTCACACTAAAAAGCCGAAACTTTGGAAGATAACCACTTGATTTGGCCAACTAATACCACTGAAGTCTCATATTATCTTCAGCTGAACTTTAGAATGCAGTTTTAGACAGAACAAGAACAGTCGCCTATATTACTATAGAATCACTTCACAGCCAGTATGGACAGGAAGAATTATTACAAATGGGCATGTGAGTATTGCATTAAGATAGACTTGCAAAACCTATTCTTTAATAACTTCAACCTAACGATCCATTGAAGCGAGAACTCAGCCAGGATAAACACCAGCCAGATATATTGCCCATATTAATGGCTTATAATTCATCGATCAATTTATTAACCGTTAATAAAGCCATTAGTTACAACTTAAAAAACAGTTTTAATATATGCCTTGTAAGATAGTGGTACATCATTTTTAAATAACCACAAGTTAAATGTCACACACCTCCATTGTATTGGGATTGGAGGCAGAAATCACAGAGATAAATATATATATAAAATAAACCACAAAAGTCTGCATCTGCATGGCTGCATTAATTAGAGATAAGTAAGAAAACATGTTTTTTATAATTTGGGCGCATTAACCCTTTAACATAATGGTTTCTTCACCTTTTGCCCTGCATAATGATTTAACGTGACATTGTAGCGTAGCAAAGCCCAAACCACAATCACTTGCACATTTCCAATAGCCCAGCTGCTCTGTGATGGAGGCTTTCTATGGAGAAGTGTGTGTGTGCCTATGTACACACGTGTGGCACTGCATGTGTTCATTGCATGTTACATGTTTTTGCTACATTTACCCTTTGATGTACACACTTGACATATGGCACATGGCGGGTTTTTCTCTTTGCATGTGTGCATTTGTGTGTACACTGTATTTATAGTGCGCTTTTGTCAGTGAGTCAAGTGAGTGTAAATGTGTTCTTGTACGTCATGCGTTTTACATCTGTCGTCTTTTTGTTTTAAATGTTTGTGAAGCTACACGTGTGCCTATGTATGTGTTGTCTGTGTCTTTTTGTGTTTGTGTTTATGCTTGTCTTTGTGTGTGTGAAATTGTGTATATCATGTTTCAATGTTTGCATTTGTGATGCTGCCCATATGTTGTGTGCCTTTTAGATGATTTTGTTTTTTAATGTTTTTGCATGTGTGTTTATCTGTGTATGTTTTCCTGTGTGAATGTAACAGACAGACAGACTCAGACAGAGAGAACTCCTGACCCACCAACACTGCAGAGTTAACGCAGCCCGACGCTCCACAGCTCACCAGCTGGAACTAATTAAACGCAGTTCAGTCAGACGAAGCTCTCTCACTCACTTTTTCTCTCTCTTCCATACACACACACACACACACACACACACACACACGTTCTTTTCTCCTCTTCCCCTGGCTTTTCCTTTCTCTCATGCCCTCGTCTTCCTCCTCCCTGACATCCCCCCGCCCTTCCTTCACCTCCTGCCATCGCTCAACTTGTTTTTCCCTTTAAACCTCCTTACACGCACGCATGCTTGGATGAACCCATGTACCGGAGCACATAGTCTAAGCATGTAAACATTCACTTGTACCGACAGACAAGGACATATCAGCACGCATGCTGCTCAACAGAAAAAAAACACAGAGGGGAAACCCACACGTTTACCCTTCAGTACAGTAGCTCACAAATCACACACTCCCCTGTATCTAGTGGGAGTGGTGTGATACTGTACGCCGGTCACATCTTGAAACACTGTCAGGGTTCGGTCTGTGATTGGATCCAGGTAGACATTTTTGGCATTCTGTACCATACGTCCCACATGTTACTTCAAAACAACCAGACCGATTGATGTGCATGAGGCACAGCCAGAGTGTGTGTGTGTGTGTGCTTGTGAGCAAGTGAATGTGTGAACATGTGTATGTGGTAGCAGTGGATTTAGAACTTCTTGTTGAACACAGAAGCCAAACTTGTGGCTTGTGGCATTGTCTAATGAATCTGTGGTAAACAATTGCCACCATGCAGTCCAAGGTTACAGTGGCTGCTGTCCAGGTAGTACAGAAACACATCTGTTAGGAAGTTCAAATTCATACACATGCTGAAGAGCTCTCACGCAAACAGAAAGCAAACTTACCTGTTTCACAATATCGTTGAAAAGTTCACTGCTTGGACTCGAAGGCAGCAAGAGGACCAAAAATTCCAGCAGAGAAACACATTCTACTTAGAAGCAGACCAGCACAAAGAGAGGATGGAGGACGGCTTCAGATCCTGTCCGACAAGCTGACTGAGGTTGCTGTGGAGCTGGCTGGCTTTAACGAAACACAATCCTCTGGCAGGCAACAGAGAAACCAGAGCGTCTGTCGGCTCTACAGGCACAGCAGCAGCAGCAGCTCCAGCGGTTTGCCTCGTCTTCCCCCTCGCCACCTAACAGAGCTCAAACACACTTGTAAGCTTGGTGTGTTTAGGTCATGCTCAAAGTATGCCTGTATACCGATGTTCTGCAAGCTCAGGGAAACCACATCCTGTCACATATTTACCTCCCTCCCCTGTCTCTGACTCCCTTTTCTCTATTTTCAATCTATCTGTCTATGTGGTGTTCTCTGTCTCTCTGTTTCTTTTCCTGTGTCTGATCTCTCGCTCCCCCGTGATTGTCTGAAGCAACTGAGCGTTCTGACCCAGCGTCTGTTCAGCACAGCCTCTCTCTGCCTATCTCTCCAGCAGTCGCACCAGTTCCACTCCGCTGACTGAAGAATCCATCTGAGGAGAGGAGGGGGAGAAAAGAGGGGTGGGAGAGGAAGAGGGAAGGAGGGAGGAGGGGTGGGTGGGTGGGTGACCGAGGGGAGGTGGGGAAGGGGGCTTCGCTGGGAAATACCAGAGTTAGAGAGAGGGAGAAGAGGGAAGAGGAGAAGAAGGGTGGTGGGTGTTTTTTAGGGGGTGAAGGACTAAAGAAAGATGGGTGGACAGAAATAGTAATCAATAGTTCGTTTGAGAGAAAGAGAGATGGAGAGAAGTAGAAAGAAAGCAGCAGAATGATGAGCCACATAGTCAATGCACATGCACATATTCACACGTGCACGCTGTGAGAAGTGTTTTTGGGAGCTGCTGACTTTGACTTTGACTGCGTGTTTTGTTGAATACAGACAGAGTGTGTGTGTGTGTGTGTGTGTGTGTGTGTGTGTGTGTGTGTGTGTGTGTGTGATTCTCAGTACTTCACTCCTGTGTTGTGGTTATGCATATTTAATATGTCCGGGTCAAGACCCCCCTATAGCTCTGTATTTATTATTTAAGCCAGTTTATGAGGGACCACCACTCTGGAGAAACACAAGACTTGACATACCACTCTGATATAAAAACTGTGATTTCCACCGCTACAACAACAACTACTATCTGAACAACAACAACAACAACAGCAGCAGCAGAGATCCATGTTGGTACAGAGTTTTGCCCGGAAGCAAAGCAGAAATCTACATCACTGCTGACATTAGGAAAGAAATTTCCATCACTGTCTGTCTGTACCATTAACTCTCTAAAATCTATTGATGGGTACAGTAAATGACTGTATGGTTTGACCCTTGGGTATTTTGTGCTGACTGTGGTGTACAGAATTTGTACACCACTGTCTGATTGTTGAGTATTTCTCAGCATTTCAGATTTTAAGGTAACTTCCAGCAACTACAATCAATATTTTAAAATTTGCAGTGGAATTAACACATGATATGTGAAAGTGGTCTCTTGCAATGAGAATTATCACCCAAATCTGCAGTTCCCCTGAGTTCTACCAAGCATTTAGTGTGTTTTCTGCTCACTGTTTATTTGGTTTTGTTTTACTGTTCTGGTTCACTCCCACTGCTCTCATGGCATCACTTTCAGCCAGGCAGCTGTTTTCAGTGAAAAACATCCGAAGAAATTCATTGTACACTACTTGCCCAGCACCAAATGTTGGACAAACAAAGTAAGGAACAAGCTTGGAGACTCAGTGGAGCATTTAGCAGCTAAAGAACCAGGATTTTCCTCAGGAGTTCGTGGAGACCGAAACAAAGTTAATAGGAGAGTGATTACTGGACATACATTAATCAGATGGCCAGAAACACAACTCTAAATTAATACTAATGTTGCTCCGTATCTGCTATAAATAGGTAATTGTTAGGTAATATCACCTTACTGCCCCCAAGTGGCCAAAAAAAATCTAAAAAAATTTGGAAAAGCATGATGACAACAACATTTCAACTGTTTAGTTGCAAAGAGAGTACATGTGACACACTGACCCTTGTGTGTGGAAAGAGGCTTGGACTGGATCCTGCTGGGTGAAGTGGGTTGACCAAGGGGCTGGTTTACATTTTCAAAGGAGTGAATAACTTGGGCTTGAAGAGAATTAAACAAAACAAATGAAAGAAAAGGGACATTCACCACGTTTTATCTGAACTTGACTGCAGCATGTTCAGTTTGAATCTCATCTTTCTGCCGCCTGCTGTCATAGATATTGACAAAGACAATAAAGAAACAGATTATTTACTTATTTATTTATTTTGCCACAATCCATTAGGTTCCATTCCAGCAAGACGTGGCCTGATCTATGATTCAGAATAGGTGCTGAATGAGGATCTTTGCCAATGGTGACTATCTTGACAGACCTTGGCATCTGTTTCTAGAGGATGATGAGAAAGCTATGGAGAAAAAGTGCTGTTTACAGCAATTCACAGCTGTTATACAGAAAATATTCTGCCTGACTACAACTTTGGTCTAGTCCAGTCTGTTGGATAGATTGCCAATTTTGTGCAGCCATTTGTGATCCCCGGCAAATGAATCCTAACAGGTTTGGTGATCCACAAGTTTTCATCTGTTCATCAAGTCAACTTTTTCATTTTGAATATTTTGGTTTATGACTAAATACTTGCAGAACTAAAGACATTCCTATCAGCCTCAGCTGTGTTGTGATTAGTTCTAATTAGCATAAGATGGGGAACATGCTATACATTATACCCGCAAAACATGTTGGCACTGTCACTGTGAGCATGTTAGCATGCCCATGTTGGCATTTGGCCCACAGCACAGCTGTACCTACAGTAAATATAACAGAGCCGCTTGTGTGACCGTGGACTCTAGTCAACATCTACATCATAACACAAAGACAGTTATCTAATACATTTACCTATATTCTTTCCTTTATAAGCAAAACAATTGTGAAAATGTTTTAAGCTCTATTTTACAATGTCAAGAAACCCTTAAAATAATAAAAAAATAATTGTATCTAATTGTATCTAACAAAAAATGCGACTGAAAGCATATCCTCCTCAAATGCGGTAAATATCTAAAAAGCATAGATTGAGTCAAATGATGAAATGCAAATAGAAATGATGTTCATAGGCTGAGGAATACCAAGAGCTGAATACCCAGAGACTAAAGATGAGTTGGTTTTTGATGAGTTGCCATAATTACCGGTGAAGAGCTCCACGTTCTGTGATTAGACTTACTTGCCCTACACAGTGTGATCATGACATTGAGCTCTTCTCAAAGTCATTTTTAGCCTATTAGGGGATTCACTCGCTCATTTGCCAGGGTGGTAGCAGCCTTTTCAAAGAGAGCCCTCATTGTGTCGCTCAGACATTGTTACGAGAATCTAACTCGAGGCCGCAAATTAATGATATGTCTCTTTTAGAAATGGCGATTTCCTGCCTCTGTTTGCTGTCACACCAGGAGCCCCATTAGACTTTAATCACCCTTCCTGAAAGCACCAGCGGAAACTGCCAACACGTATCAACGTGCGTCTGGTTTTGGAAGGGCATTTTTCAGCACTAGACCACCTTCAAGTGAAAAAGGTTTAGGGCTGGAAGGGAAAGAGTCAGTCTGGCAAATCATATCTTTGAAGCACCCATGGAGTGACCAGAGATTGGAATTAAATAACAAAAGAAAGTGAAATTGTTAACGTTGGGTGGACGCTTGACTGGTTTTTCAACCTTTTACACTGAGGGAAATCAAACACATGCCAAAATGCTGAAGCCATCTTGACAGGCGCTGAGGCTTGAATGACCGTAACGATCACCCACAGTGTAATTGCCAACATGCTTTAGCTTTGGATGCTAGCTACAACACATGCCAAGAATTTAAAACATACATATGTGATAAAAAAAAAGACATTTACATTATGTCATCTTCAAATCTTACACTTCAGTGGGTTTATTGTTTAGGTCCAAATTGTGCGTGTTTAGTGTTCTATGGAAACTTGACCTTACTCCTAAAACAGCGACAAAGGGCACGCTGCTGAATGGCTGATATTTTCCCGCTGGAGAACTGTGGGACAACTGAAATGGGACAACTAATGTGAGACGAGTTATAAAGATGGGCAGCCAAGCATAGTATTTGTGCAAGCTGGTAAGCATCCGTCTTTCATGAGTGAATGAGGACAACAGATGATTGGATGGAAGTGTGAGTGGAACAAAACATATTATTTAGGGAACCTTAATGAGTCTCTTCATTCTGCTGTAAAATAATAACATTGTTCAATCACAAGGTCTATGGTTTGATACAAAGAGCACAGTTGTGTTTTGTCACTGGACTTCAGCTGCCACCATAGCTCCTCTGTGACTAGAGATGTGACAGTGCCCCCCAGTGTTCAGTGTGGAAAGTGAGCTTTTTAAAATTAGTCAAACATGAACACACATTGTCTTTTATTGTGGCCTGTTTTTTATTGTGTCTTTATTTTTAATGTATATGTTTCTTGCTCCGTGTTATTTTCTTTTGTGTTGCACATTTCAATAGGTACCTGACAATGGAGGATTGTGATGTTCTGCATGGTACACATTATCTTTACTAACATTAACATCCCCTTTTTATTATTGCTCTGTGTATATCCTATTGCAATAACTGCTTTAATTTTGTATCTTTTTTTAGTGTTCCTTTTGGTTGACTCTGGTGCATTTACAGTCATATTTATTTTATTTTTGTTTGGAATGTATGTCCCTGTGTGATGAACCAATAATTGAAAAAATAAATAACCACTTGAATCAGGGACTATTACCAAGAGAAAACAATAAAATCTCTTTCAGATAAACTGTGATTTTGTTTTGTTTTTTATTAAACTCAAGTGGTGAATCACACATCAGATACAAAACAGAAACTTGAAGTAAGGCCGTGGCTTAAATCAATCTTTATTTGCTACCTGTGCACTGTAATAATTCTCCTCCAATTTGTTGACTGTGCACATTTCAGTGTAAAATGTCTGCACTATAGTGTTCCCACAATGAAATGAAAAACAGAATTCATAGCATATACACTAATTTACTTAATGTTTGCAATGCCTTGATAGATGTGAACATTATAGTTATGTGACACTGACAGTAATGAATGACTGAATGAGAAAGTGGTTTTGGGCAAAGCTCAAGTAGATTAGCAAATTAGATTTAGCATTCTGTGGTAAAATACAAAGAGGCTAAAGACTAGTATTAGCACTAGCACAAGAGAACTTTTAAAAAGAGATTCCTCTATTCTATTTTCATCTATCTATTCATCTATTCTTATGTCAAAATGTCAATGTCAAATGTTTGCAACATAGCGTTTGTTTACATAATTATGGTGAAAGTATGAAGCTAGAAAAACTACTTTATAATTTAAGTTTTTTGAAATGTATCAATACACCTATTTTATTATTCATTTGCTTTTTAAATAGAACCTGTCAGCTGAATGATTCTTGGGCAGTGCGCATTCAGTGGTATTTTTCTTTTTTCCAATGATTAGATACCTGAAATAAGCAACAGGAGTGAACAAGAAAAGATTCCAACTACAGACTTTAACCTTTTCTCACATAATTTCCACCAAACCATGTTGCATTAGGCTGTCAGTTTCCTGCCCGGGGTGTCCGCCTGTAGCTGTACTAAGGGCTGTCTAGCATTCTGTTCTTTAATGGCTACTATTACTTTAAATGGTGTGCCTTCACTCATATACAATAGTAAGAGTTTTTGTTCCAAGAAAACCATATCTGAATGTATACAAAGCCATTGGTACATAAAGTACTACACCCAAGATATCCATCATCGCATAGACTGTTGACAGTGGAGAGCAAACTCACTGCAGTTTGCATTTCGTATTGTACTGCTACTTTACACTTTATATGGAACTGGGTTCACACACATTGTAGCTTTATTAGATAACTCGCAATCTGACTTACACCAAACTTGATATCTTGATTTATTGCCATGCTAGCAATGTCCATCTGTCTATCAGTTGGTCAGTCCACCACTTTGTTCCAAACTGAAATATCTCAGCAACTATTGGATGGACTGTTATGTAGAGAAATTTACCATCCCGATCCCTAGCACCATCCCAAGGTCAGTGTTTTCAGTTATCCATTAAAATATTGCTACATCTAACTGCTGCATTGGCACAAAATGTTCACAGGATGAATCCCAATTGTTTTGGTGATCCATTTATTTTTCCTTTAGTGTCACCATGAGGTTTACATTTGTGGTTTTGAGGGAAATATCTCAGTAGGTATTGGATGGACATTCATTAATCCATTTGGCAGAAGCTTTTGTCCAAAGCAATTTACAATAAGTGCATTCAAACTAAAAAAGGACAAGATGTAATCAAAAATTAGAAGTTCCAATAAACAGCTACGTCGCAAGTGCTTCTTTGAACTACTCTGTCTGAATATTGACGTCTTTGAAGTGTATAGCAGAACTACTGACAGGGAAGTGTCCTTAGTTGATCTCTTACCTCGATGGTCATACTTGTAAGTAGCTTGGGTTATGATCACATATGGATACAGTATTTGCAAAACTAATAACATTCCCATCAGCATCAGCTATACTCATGTTTACTAGGCTACTAACTAGCAAATATTGCCATTTAAACATGGTAAACTAAGACGCTAAACATCTACACGCCAGCTTTTTGGTTAAATCTGAACACTTTTAATTGGACACCAGTTTTCATTTAAACAGGTAAATAAAACTGGAACCAAGACTGAAATTTTACAAATGGAAAATTCAGCGTCTGAAAGACCAGTTTGTAGGATTTGGCGCCATCTAGCAGTGAAGTTACTAAATTGCAGCTAACTGAATACCACTTAAACTTCCAAGCGTGGAAAAAAAAGGCCCCATCTCATAAGGAGTACATACTCACAGTCATATTGCTCAGGATACTTTTAAACAATGGTGAATAGAAGAAAAGGTTTCTGAAATTAATCTCTGTATAGTTCATAAGAACGAAAAAAACATTAAAAACGTGAAAAACATGACGCAAGCTCAAGTAGAACTCTTTGACCACTGAGACTGTTTGACTCCCACGACCCATTGTACTGTATAACAAATTACACAATGATGCATTTAGCAAAGAGGCGATAGCAGCATAATGCTTATTGTGCATTTAGACTCACAATCAAGAATCAACAGAGAGGAATGTGTTATGTTCTGAACGTACAATGTCGCTCCAAAGATAAAATTCTACTTTGCTCACACGTAGTTTCAGTATATCAGCAATCCAAGTGGTTTCTTATTTAATCTTTAGACAAACTACATAATCCTTCCTTTTGCTTCCAGGAAATAATTTTAAAAGTAAAATAAAATATAAATACTACTCCATGTACTGTACTGTATTTAGAATGTCCAAATAATACAAATGAAATATTTCAGGTAGGCTAATGGGCGAAATGAGTATGATATACTCACACATATAGATAATCTTGGCAATCTTGTAGTTTAAATTAGTTTTTTATCTAGGGATTTTAGAATGGTTAAAGCAGCATTCATTTATTTTACATTAACATATTATCACCATATAACATTGTTGTGCCTAATGTGTTAGCAAACGGTTGCTCAGCTGACACAGAGAAACATTAACATGCATTTGGATTTGTAGGTCAAGCCTCCTGATGTAAATGTAAGCCAGAATATTAATTCTCCTTTGAGCTCTGTCTTTGGTCTTTACAATGTTCTATGTTCCATTTGGTGCTGGGAAGTAGTGTACAGTAGGGTTATAAGAATGTTTTTCAATTAAAACAGCTCCTTTCTAAGGCAGGAAACAAGGTTGATTGAGAGTGAACCAAAACCCAAAGCAATGAGCTGAAAGACACTAAAATGTTGCAAATGAGCAAATGGGTGATAATTCTCTGGGTTTTTCAGAATAAGCAACAGTTTTGCATTACACGTGGTCATTTTATCCATTGTTGATATAGTAATATTGATTAGAGCAGCTTTAAATACCTCATTTTTAAGATTTTTCTAAGGAAAGACTCAATGAAACAGTTCAAAAGTTTTCATAACCAGGTTTTTCAGTGTAGCACAACTGAATTTATTCATTTGAAAGTTATGTTCTTCCTCATTCAAATGATCCCTTTTGTTTAATGACCTCTATTTTTAAAATAACCTTTCCAAGTTAGGAACAAGTCCTACATTTCATTTCTTGGTTATATAACATTTAAGATATGTTATCTCACATTTCACCTCAGAGCTTGTGCTGCTGCTTCAAAGACAACCTTTCTGCATCTTTCTGTGTTTGCTTTATGTAAGGAAGCGGGCCACATCCACATACACACAGATTTACTATACTTGCTGTTCATGATGATACACATCACTCAAACTAAAATATGGGAAAACGCATAAAACATTTTCCTTTCACCTATTGTTGGTTAAATCGCCTTTCTGATTAATTTGCTCTGTGAGCCAAAGCAAGCAATGGGTGCGTCTTCAGCCCACATGAGCTGTATTAGTGTAATCCATTTACATACAGGACCATACGGATCTATCTTGTAATCTACCAATGCTCCTTTTCTTTTATTTACCTCGGCCTCGTGCACCTTTCTATTCTATGCTGTGTAAACCTGAGCCAACACATCAAGAAGTCACTACACCCTAGGGCTTAACAATTCCTTGTTTACTCTCTGTCAGTTGTACTCTTTTGAAGAAAAAGCCTCTTCAGTGCTGCTTGATAGACTTGTTTTTGTCCAGTATTCATTGTGTAAAGCCCTGGATACTGCGCCATCATTGGCAGCCGGAGGGGAATGTGCTTCATCTCAGACTACAGTGAGCATCTGACCTGGGTCTATAAAAGGAGGAAGACGAAAGTGCCAACTCACCTCTACCTCCTGAAGACCAATGAGCAGGTATGCCTCTCAGTTTAGAGGTTCCTAAAGGCATTCAAGAATTTTTTTTTATATATCTTTTGATGATACGCATTAATTCATCTAAGGAAAATATCTAGCACTCAAGAGGGGGAACACAGCCAACAGCAACACTTTCCTTTTTTAAACTGTATGTTTTCATTTAATGATTTATTTTACTTATTTATATATTTTCTTTTTTACTTTTTTAATTGATGTTCAATTTCAAAATGTAAAGATTAATTAAAATAAAAATAATATAACAAACTACTACTAATAATAATAATAATAGTAATAAAAACTGGAACAAATATCATGGGAAAATGTCTTAGTAAGTATTTTTCAGTAATTTTATTTTGCTTTTGTACATAGGCATCTCTACCTTTTTGTGCAGCAAAATGTTTGCACTCCTGATTTGCATCCTGACACTGCATCATGTGCACTCTGCCTGCGTTGTGGTACGTAGAAGTGTAAACAAGTTTTAGAATATTATAGGACGTGGTAATACGATATGGTATACAGTACATATAGGCTGGAAAGTATGTTTGCTTTAGTTTCAAGTAAAGTAACCTTTTATCTAAGTTAAGTAACATGTTCAATGCCTGACTTTGCTCTTAATGTAGTGTATTTACATTGCTGTACAAATACTTCTAAAAAAGTAAAGCATTTTACTATTTTTCACTCCCCTGATTTACTGATGAGAACTTACATTTTTATCTTTTATGTGATTTTCTGCATGCCACGGTGTCTCCACAGCAAGGTAAGCACAATGTTACATTCATCAGGCATGTTTAACTTTACAGAGGAATTTTCCAGCACCTCCGAGACCATACCAATAAGTCTCTCAATAAGATTATGGGATTTGGTACAATCCATTCTGTATGTTCTTTTGTTATGTCAAGCCATTTCAGAGTAATTAAACCAGGATAGGTTTTGTGAGTCATAACGTGGATATTAAGCCACCAGAGTAAATATCACCCTTTATTATGCCCTTAATCTGTTGTTTACCCATTGGTTTTAAGTGTGTGTCTATGTCTGTGTGTGTCTGTGTGCGTGCAGACATTTGCACAGAAAACGCAGCGGCACAGGCTGAGATCGTTGACAAGCACAATGCCTTCAGGAGAGCGGTTCAGCCTACTGCTTCTGACATGCTGATAATGGTCAGTCCTGCTTTCTAGTCGCACAATAAAAGTGGGTCAGATAATATTTGCTAATAGTTCTCAGCATTTATTTTCCCTCATCTGTGGGAAGGAATAAAACAATAAAGTGGGTGAGGTCTTCAGCAGGACGCCTGAAAATCATAAAAGTCATAAGCAGCTTTTCAAAATCGGGGTTGTATAGTTTGGTGATTAAGAGGTGACTCAAACTTAATCGATGCACTGAACTCCCTTGAATAGTTAAAGTGTCAAAACCATAAATTGTAGATGTTACAAATGATGTATAAATGCCATTTGGAATGTGAAAATATGTTTTGACTACTGTTTGGTCTGTCATAGACAAATATAATCACTCTAAAATGTCATTTTTACATTTATTACAGTTGAGTGAAAAGTAATAAGAATGGTAATTCATTTCATTAATCAACATCTAATCAAACTTCTAATCTATTTAATGTAGGGAGCCAAGCCCAACCGCTACAAATCTATTGTACACATGAAAATCTGTCAGTCAACAAGAGAATAAAGATGATTTATGTCCTTTCCAAAAGAGCTGGATGTCTGGAGGTGTAAGGTTTCTGCAAAAAAGTAAAAAGAAAAATCTCATGTTTATCTTGGAATCCAGTTTTGGGCTGTATAAAGAAAAGCACACCAACTAGTTTCAAAGAGGAAGACCATTTCAACCACAACCTTTTCATATTTTAAGAGTTAGAGTCAAACATATTTTGAAAAATTTGATCAGTCTTTCAAATCACAAAGGATACAGTTTTCAAAACCAATATCTTGAGAGAGAATGGGTCTACATTGTGGATGCCAGTTTGAAATGAAACTCTTTGATTTGATTTTTTTTGTCTTGTTCCTCTCTTATAGAGCTATAGTGAGGAGGTAGCAGCCAGTGCTCAGGCCTGGGTTGATAAATGTGTTCTGGCTCATGGAGCACCCAGTACCCGCATGCTCAATGGTATATTTTTTCGTCCTTTATTCCTCCTCTCTCTCTTCTGTTTCCCTTTTACCTTTTTCTCTGCATATGCCAGGACCTAAAACAATGCCTCAGAGATGTCAAGTCAGTGTAAAGGTTTCCTGTGAACTGACTGACCTTGTGATTGATGGTCAGAGTAAAAGTGAACATTATCTTATCTCCAGTCTTAATACCTTATTTTAATAACAAATTACGAGGAAGTGGGATATGTTATCATAACAGAGATTATCATCGATAGGCCTTTTATTGAAACAATGTTTTATCTTAATAACTTAATCTACTGGGACATGAAAATAAAACTGTGTATTTGCAGACACTCATTAATCAGCGCTGCCATTCTTCTCTCACCAACGAGCAGGATATGAATTGGGTGAGAATCTGTTCTATTCATCTTCACCTTACTCATGGACGGACGTCATCAATGCCTGGCACAGTGAGGTGTCACACTACCAGTATCCCAGAGGCTCCACCAACAGCCAAGCTACTGGTCACTACACGCAGGTAACATGTACCTGTTGCTAGGGTAAAAATAATGTGTTGACAAAGATTATTGTGTTATCTTTAAGATAAACAAAAAGCATGTTTCTATATTGTCACGCAGTGTTGATGCTTTGTTATTGGATTTTTACTTTTTTAAATTAAAAGCATTAAAAGCTACGTATAATCAATATTTTTATACTAACAATGGATCAAATGACGACTTGTAAAAAAAATAAAATAAAATCGATTTAGCGCCTTTCAGCTCATTTTTTTTGTTTTTCGGCCCGTAACTTTACTGTTTTTTGTACACTCTGATGGACTGATCTCATAGCAATGTTTTCAGCTGCAAGAGGTCGCTTTTTTCAGTGAAAAAGCTCTACAACGAAGCAAACAACAGCCGCTAAAGCCATTTCTCTCAGGAGTAAATTAGCTAAAAGGAGAGTGAGTATTAGACTTGCAGCAACCAGACACACGACTCCAAATCAATGCTAATGTTGCTCCATATCTGCTAGATGTGTAAGTAAGAAACTGTTTGCTAACAAGTTCAAGGTATCAACTTAAAAGATGATGGTCAATGTTCACAGTTTGTTTCTGCTACCCACAAGTGTCCAAAAGCTAGTTAGTTATGGCAGGGACATCGCAAGTCCTAAGGACTTATATTCCCTCTGCGCTTTACCAGTGGTGTATTTTATCTCTCTCTAGCTGCATGATATTTTTTTATTTCATGACATTTAAGGAGCCTTTTTCCTGTTCTTAAATAGTCATTTTATGGTGAATTGCCAAAATGAGTGTGACAAATCCTACTTTCACCAAAGGATTCATATTCTTTAAAACAAATTGGAGAGATACCGTTTTTTAAGAAGCAGTAATTGTACCACCATGAACATTATTCATTAGACAGTATTGTGTTTTGTGAAGATATATTTATGGGTTTTTTTAGCAAAAACAAACAGGCAGTTTTTGAAATCAATTTTCACACTTTCACTACAAGTAAACTTATACAACCAAATGTATTTTCTGTTTAAGAGCTGACAACAATGAGATATTTAAAAAACAAAACATGAGTCATTACAGTGTTTGAACAATGAGGATGCCTAACTATTTAGCAGTTTCCTAATTAAAGTGGCACTGAAAACAATTACTTTTTGTTTTCGTCGTCAGGTGGTGTGGAACAGCTCCTACAAAGTTGGCTGTGGAGTGACACTGTGCCCTAACAACATCTACTTCTATGGCTGCCATTACTATCGAGCGTATGTGACCCTCATTTACCCTCCATGACTTTGTTTCACATGTGATGTCTGGGAGAGCTTAACAGTCGTTCAGTAAAATGAATTATGAAACTGTCCATCTATTCAATCAGAAGTTAGTGTGAAGTCAATGTGTCTAATTTGATTAACAGAGGCAACTTCAGGAGGTGGCCACCCTATAAGGCTGGACCCCCGTGTGCTTCCTGTCCCAATAACTGTGATGACAAACTCTGCAGTAAGTAACATATACACACTGTGGGTTCTTTGTATGGCAGCTAGGATGTATATTACAAGGATTGTCTATCAAGGTAAAAATGAAAAAAAAGAAGCTGATCTCTTCATTGTTTTGTCTGTTCTTCATTTCAGCCAACCCCTGTCCTTACATAAACAAATACATCAACTGTCCAACCTTGAAAAACACGACTGGATGCAGCAATGCCCTGGTGAATGTGTGGTGTCCTGCTTCATGCAAATGCCACAATGAAATCATTCCAATAGCATAAAGATAAGCTCTTTAAATTGATTTAAAATGTCCACACTATTGACATATTTGTTTGGTTCTCTGTCATTCTATCTATGAAGCAATGATATTCTAACTGTGATGTGATGTTGTGTTAGCTTATAGCCACGACACAAGCAAAGAACATGTGTCTGGAAAGATCTGGTTAAGTATTGATTGCCTTCAGTTAAAGGCTTTGTGAGTTTTGAGGAATATTCCCAGTGTTGCATGCACATCATGTTGGATTACACTTAACCTGCAGGGCCTTGTCATATGTTTAGGGGGATATGTTCTTCTAATCATTATGAATTGCATAATGTGTTATATAAATATCAATATAGTCATATAAGAACTACATTAAAATGAAAGTGAAAAATGCTCTCAATGCTTTAGTTTGGCAATTGGATGTGATTCAGCTCTCGATATTCTCAATAACTATTTTATTATAACTGAAGAAAGGTTTGACTTTACATATATAGAGGGTCAATTTATTATCCACTTTTCCTACGTTTCAACTGTGGGCTGCGCCTTTGACATTAAAGCTTGAATCAGTATTGTTATATTTCATGATTTTATCCATCTGTATGGTGACGTATGGAAAACAGAGCATTCAGCGGAGTTGGAGAGCATACTGTTTTGAAGATACGCTGATCAGGTTGACTGTGACACAGTGCCACTAACATCACTAAAGAAAATAAACAATTTATTTTCACCGTGTATAGACTAAAAGCAGGTTGATTTTACAACCCTCAGCTGTTGTGGATCACTCTCATTAGTGACGTTTCCAGCAGCAACAGACAGCTGTTTTTGGTGAAAAGGCTTTAATAAAACCACTGTATGCTACAGTATATCTAGGCATATAATTTATGCAGCTACCCTTGTTCATGCTGATATAACAAACATTAATGATGCATGAATTCAAGTAGGGTAAAAATCTCCACAGCACTGGTATCTTCATCAGCTTGAATCATTTGCTGTCAAGCCTGCAGTGCAATTGGTATTTCTTTAAATATCACCACTTAATAAATTAACAACTGTGCTATATAATTGTGTCACAATGACCCCCCACGAGGGGTTGTATGATGAATCTGAACGGTTGCAAGTAAGTTAACAGGACAGAAACCAGAAATAGCATATTTCTTTCAGACTTTTTAGGCCTCTATATTTAAATACAGAAAAAAAACACTCTTTTGTTGAAGTTTTCACAACATGGAGAAATATGCACAACGGGCAGCCAGGGGTCACAAGTAGACATTGCTTGTTTTGAGGGGTCACAGGCCAAAAAGGCTGAAAATCACTGCCATAGATATTAGAATGTGCCTAAAAATATGAACTTTGACTAGCACTGTAATGTTAGAAGAAGACTTAAAGAGGATAATAAGAAAATCTGCACTGCACAACAACCCAAAAAAAAGCATAACTCTTGGAGACCAGCAGATGGCTCTGTCCTACAATTCACCGTACTGCCTGCTCCTGTGTAGTATACCACACTATATCTTCCTTCATCTGAACCAGTGGCCTATGAATAAAATGCATTAAATCATGTGGAACAATGTCACGCCTCATCACTCACTATCTGCGTCTCTTATGCGGGATACTATAGTATGAGGCTATATGAACTACATGTAAGGTATGTGCTCTTCAATGTGCGAGTGATATTTCAAAGCTCTTGGTCATCTCCAAGAATTGATGATTTGTGATGACTCTGTTTGGTCACACATAGGTTACTGTGTGTGTCATTATCACAAAAGAAAAACCCCGGATGCAACAGCACACAAAAGGCTAAGTATTACTTCATCATTGGGATCTGTCCATTGTCTCTGTGATCTGTCCTCATAAAGAGGAAGACCTGACACACAACGTGACTCTAAAACAAAAAAAACAACTGTCATGTGAGCCTATCTGGGAGATAATGCTGCCCTTTAGAGACCACATATGTAACTTCTGAATAAAGCTAATACCACAAGCAGCTATATTTACAGTATAGAGAAGAACAAGAAGAAAGGTTGTAGAGTTACATTTAGTAAAACATGGGGATTATTTAGCAGGGTTACAATTTTAAAATCAGCTTTTAAGGAGGACACTTTTCATGCTAAAAATCTTTCAGTTTTTATTGGTTTCCATTTTTTAAAGTTCAAGACATTTATTTGTCCCCGAGGGGCAATTAATATTACAGCAGCATGTAACACGACAACAACAACAGTGACAGCAGCACAGGGAGAGACATATGGATAAAAAGGGAGCAGCCACCCATACATAACCACATAACAAATAACAGGTAACCCATTAGTGACAGAACAGGAATGGCTGGAGATATGCTGATGTTACCCGTACTATAAAGAGCTGAGCAGATAAATAGCAGAGGGTATAAAGGAGAACTGATATCTGTTGGTTTTGGCTGCTGGTTAAAGGGTTACATTGTTCTGTTGTCTCATATGATACAGTTTAACCAACACTACTTATTGACATTTCTTTTCTCCTCTTTATTTGCACAGCCTATTTGGTGTTGAGGTAAAGTAATGGAAAAGTAATCAAGTTACCTTACTTTAATAATGTGATAGTTGGATTAGGTTACATTTTTAGAGTAACCCCTCCCAACCCCTTACCACCTTGTCATCCTTGGAATATAACTTTTATATATATATATATATATATATATATATATATGTATATATATGTGTGTGTGTGTGTCTATTTGATATAAATAAAATCAAAACTATGTGTGTCATTATTTGCTCTGCAGAAAAGTAAAAAAAAAAAAAAAAAAAAAAAAAGGGGGCGTTTCTTGTCTGCCGGTAAAATAAATAAATAATTATCTTCTGATTGACAACCACAGCCTGTTTTGCCCGTGGCGCGTTCACGGGACATACCCAACTTTGTTCTGTGGAAGAGACTTTGTGAGTGACACGAAGAAGGTAAACTGTGTGTGTGTCTGTGTCTGTGTGTGTGGGACACAATCTAACCCAAAGAAAATCACGGAACAACGGAATAAATACTTGTCGAGGTTGACTGACGGTGGATAGAAGAGAGAGGGGGATTTCTTCCTTTGTGCTCCTGCCAGACTTTACAACTCGAGTCGCACTCACTGGACTTTTTTGACTAGTTTCTGTGGAAACTAACTTCACCCAGCCAGCCAGCGAGTGAAGGGTGGATGGTGGAGGGTGGGTGTGGGGGTGGGGGTGTTAGCTATCTGGGGCTAACTAGCTCAGCCCACGGTAGTCTGGCAGCTCAGTTGCGGCAACAACTTGAAAAAAGGAAGACGGTCCTTCCCCCAATGGAGTGACACGGCAAGTACAACCAAAAAAAAAAAAAAAAAAAAAAAAAACAAAAACAAAAACAAAGGCAAGTAACACACATTGAGATAAGTGTTTAGTTTTGCGGGGCGAGTGGATTGAAGCGACAACCTCACGTGCTTTTAGTGTTTATTTAACTTAACGTTGCACCGACCACCGCTAAAACTGAAGGGTGGGTTACGGTACAATGCAACATAGTGAGGGGTTGGTCTGTTAGGGGATGGAAAACGGTGGAAATGTGCTTTTAAAAAACCAACAAAAAAAAATAATAAAAAAAAGGGGAACACACAAGGGAAGCACGTATGCGGTTTTTTTTTTTTTTTTTTGTATCATGCTGCATTTACGATGACAGCCTTCACTGATTGTAAGTTAACATCCGCTTTCAGTGCAAAACGCAATGTGAGTGCTGAACGCTTTCATATGGCTGCACATCGCTACATAGCTGCTACTATTACCGCAACTGCTCTTACTTAACGCCAGGTTGCCTAATTACGCTAATCGCTGTGGGTTTTTTCTTGTCCTTTTTTTTTTTTTTTTTTCTGTTACAGAGAGACAGAACAATGCACGGAACAAGCCCCTCTGTCTGTAGGAACCTGGTAGATCTGTGCACCGAGAGATGATATGGCAGAATTGCGTGCAAATGTTACAACGAGGCAATAGGCCAGGCAGGAAATTGGAGTAAAGCTGAAACATAAGGCTTTGCTACCAAACAGCTTGCCAGCTTGTGTGTGTGTGTGTGTGTGTGTGTGTGTGTTGTGTGGTGCTCGAAGTGCCTATGGCGGAGTTTGGGGAGGACAGCAGCCTGCCTCCATTGAATCTTGGGGATACGGCCGTGCCCAGCGACGAAGCAGCTGGCAAGACGCATTGCGAAGTGTCGGTCTTGAATGGAGACTGTGGGATATCAGAAAATATGGTCGGTTCGGGATCTGTCGTCGCACCTGGCAGCCAAGCCGGAGTGGAAACCGCCAACACCTCTGTCGGATTGGATGCCAAATCCGAAATACCACGCAGGAGCAGCATTATCAAGGTAAACATTGGAAGTTTAAGACTCTCGTGTGTGTTATGTCATTCATTCCGGTGAGCTAGGTTGCACGTCTACTCTGAAACATATGGTGTTAGTGAAGTTACAATGCAAACCCCCACCACCCCACCTTGCTCCAGTTCCTCGGTTTTGTATACATCTTTAGGCTGCTTTTCAATTCACCTTGCCTGTAACGTGGTTGCACATAACATGCCAGTGACATAGGTGGTTTTCACAACACAGGCCAGTGATGGTGATCACTAGAAGCACATCCTGTACTTCGTCTTAGTATTTTGCATAGGATTTGTGCAGCAGAGCTTCTCCTTATTTTATCCTGAATGCCAGTTATCTAGCTATGCTGTCTGTGTATGCCCGAAGAGTCAGGGTGATAGAAGATGGTCTTCATTGTTCGGTGCTACACCAACAGAATAAGAATAAGAGAAGAATAGGAATAAAGCATTCAAATTTCACGTGTAAAATAGTGAAAATAGTATATGCACAACTCGTACGTACAGTAAGAAGCATGTGGTTGAAGGTGCCATGCTCATACTAATATAGAGGCATAAACAAATATGTTTGATAGATATTGAAAATGACAAAAAGAGATTGCACATGGATTTTTAAGAGAGTGGCAAACGCAGTATATAACTATAATACTATAATAATAATAAATGATTGCACTAGCAATAGCAAGAGTGTCCATAAAGTGAACAGCAGTGTATATATAGGGCTGGGTTTCATTCAAAAATGTCCGATACTGGTACCAATACCTTGATTTAAATACTGAACAATACACATTTTGTAAAATTAATTTTAATAAAAGAAAATTACTCACTTAAAAGAAGCTGTTCAAATACCCGTACAGTATTGGAATATATCAAAAATATAAATATATAACATATAAATGTCAAAAGGAACATTAATAACAAAGAGTAGAGGTAATATGCCATTGTAGCGTCTAATCTAAGGAAGAATATAAAGGGAAGGACTGTGTGGAAGGGTGACGTTTTTAGTACTGGGAAAAAGTGGCAGTGAGAGACATCTTACTAACTCTGTGTTAGTGCAGTTAACCTGCAGCATGCTTATTGGTGCTCTAACGTTGATGAGATTTACCCTTTAGATATCAAAGTCTGGTAATGACGAGGCATTTTTCAATACTCGATAGTATTGAAGCAATTCGGCTGGTTTCATAACACTATCAAGTCCCTAAGCAGATATTGTAGAATGACAGTCACAGTGACTCCCAATAATAGCATGCAGGGCTACTGAATGTTGACCTCACGTATGTGCAGACTAATAATACATACATGCAGACTAATATTAAGGTATTATAGTATTGCACGCTGTTCCAAAGAATTGTAGCGAGGAACACGATAATAATCTCATAGTGCTGGAAAAGTAATATACTGCATGTAGTCCAAGAAAATCCCTGAGCAAGACACCCAAGTCTTAACCTGCTCCAGGTGCTGACTCTGGAGGCTCTCACGGCTGCTGAAATGCATACATGTGCATGTTTCTGAGGCATCTGCAAACGAACAATCAAACCTTTAACAGATTAATGTTTCTAAACGATTTAGTCTAAGACTCATTGTGATTCTGACTTTTAGTCTAAAGCTTTGCATTTGAGTTAACTCCATCTCATGGGTGTGGATGTTTTGGAGGATTGCTTAAGCAGGGCCAAAGACGATTACACTTCCTGACATTGCATCAATCTACTGTATGTTGAAAGCCTTCTCTGCAGCTAATGTCAGCAACTCTGTAATGTAAGTGTTGCCTCTGCTGCTGTAGCTGTCACGTCAGCCATAACACTGTAAAGGAACAAGTTTGAACATGGTGAAGAGTTACTTAGCTATACTGAACAAAGGATTCATTATTCTTTATTACATTATTCTTCACATTAACTGTACTCTACCCCTGCAGAACATTAGATCAAAAATGTGTCCTGAAAGACATGTCAGAAACGTATGCCTCTCATTTTGACGTTGTTTACATTTGACTTTTAGAGGTCAGTAAATTAGTAGTCAGACTCAGACATTTCATTCCCTCTAGGGCCAGCAAGATTTAAAATGCATGAGCTAGTTTAAGGTTTTTTGTTGAGAAGCACTTTTCAAATGGCAAGTGTCTGATGTGTTTGAGTGAATTTGGTGGCTTAATCGTTTATGACCATGCCCACAATCAATATTTCCCTGCTTTGGGTACATTCTCTGACAGTGCACAGGGTCAACTGCTTACCTTTTGGTCTGCAGGTTTTACAGGCAACACATTCTTGGCACATTGTGAGTGTTGAACTTTGACGTGCCCTCTGCCTTGAGATTGATGGGGGCAATATTGACATTTCTGCCTTGTAAAGTTCCAAGTAATCTCTCACTACACAAGGACCTCTCTCACTTCCCGGGCCATTTGTGTGCAATTTATTTCAGTGGGATGTCAACTCCTGTGATCTATGGACACTGTCGAAACATGTGCACACTTACTTGAATAAGGGAAATGTCAATAGATTTTTGACTCCTTTTTTGAAGACGTTTTGGATTCAACTCAAAACTTATTGTTGTAGAAGAGACAGGGGAGGGCTTCTTTTA
Organism: Dicentrarchus labrax; assembly: GCF_905237075.1. NCBI lineage: Eukaryota > Metazoa > Chordata > Actinopteri > Moronidae > Dicentrarchus > Dicentrarchus labrax. The sequence goes on along the minus strand of NW_026136707.1, from coordinate 4,003,410 downwards.
TATAACACATTCCTGTCAAGATTAATGCCCCTTTCCAATTTAGTGAACTGGTCCAGAGGTTTCTCCATGGTGGTCCAGTGCCAAGGTATCCATGCAGACAAGAAATCATTTTGAAATGCTCAATGACCTAATTTCAATTAAGTGCCATATCTGACTACACAATGAAAGCCTTCATGACAAGGCATAAGAAATAAGTGAAATGCACAGCGGGTCAGTGTGAAATGATTTGGTGTCGTTTGCTTAGCAACATGGCACACAGATGGATAAACATGCAGTGAGTCACAGTGGAGATGATGGCTTCCGATAAGTTGCAGCCAAAAATGAATGTCACGTTAACTTAGCATTAAGAGAACATGGAATGTTCCCAAGGTTCGAGTTGCTGCAGGAAGTGGAATTCTTAATCAAGGTCAAGACACCCAAAAGAAATCGTCCATTATAAAGTAAAAAATTATAACTATATTATATTATGAATAGTTATAAGGAGTTTGGTCTAGACCTGCTCTATTTGAAAAGTGTCCCGAGATAACTTCTGTTATGAATTGGCGCTATACAAATAAAATTGAATTGAATAATATAATAACTATAACTATACAGTAACAAACCATGTAAGAGATGATGTTGTGAATTGGCTGGCTTGAAAGTTATTTGCACTTACACTGCCATATTACATACACACTTTATTCATAATGTAGAGAGTGAACATATATTATAAGTTGAAGTCATGTGAAAAACTTAAGAAGCATTATAAGTAAATGTGGTTTTGGACAGAGAAAGTGAAAATACAGTATGATGTCATAATCACTCTACTTGTACTTGTGTGAAGGCAAAACTCAGAGTTTCCTATCTGAACTTGGGTTGGGCCATATGTTAAATTTTTCAAACAGCCACTGTAAGCCCAACAACCGGTGTTTGCCGATCATATTTGCGCAGGTGTGTGTGTGCAGTGCCCCCTTTCAGCTCGGAGATGAGCGTCGAGTTTGTACGTACCACAAGCTCTCTTAGCTTTAAATAAACAAAATAAACTGACAAAATGTCAAGAAAGGAAATACAGTTACACCCATTTTCCTTATTAAACAGAGAAATGGATCCCAAGTTTCTCTCTTTTCACCAAACCAAAGACTAACGTTAACTCCTCGTAAAACACACTTCATTCAAACTCGAAAGGAACAAAATAAAACTCACTAAAACTGCCATTGTTAGTCTTTCCACTGTTCCAACAATCACAAGCTCTAGTTTGGTTGAAATAAACCCTTCCACTGTTGTGTTGTTGTGCTCCGCTGTGGCCTAGACAACCCAAAAAAATAAAACACACAAAAGAAAAAACAACCTGCAATGGACTGGCCCAACCTCCCAACCCTAATCTGAACAATATCAGGCAAATCAGGTATGCAGCAAGCTGGGCCTTTGTCTGCATGCCAATATTTTCTATTTTCTTTCTTGACAGCTATGACTGATCGAATATTGCACTGAGACGGTTGTGAAGGGTTGGACCAGTGTTAACAAGGCAGCCTGTTTCACATAGTCAGTCAGAGCCCTCAGTTCTTGTTAAACTGCTTCTCTGAAGTGATGGGAGGATGTGGTCGGGACAACACACCAACCACATTCTCATAGTAACAGCTGTAATACTTAGTGCTTAACAATAACCTGACATCTATAAAGGTTTCTGTTGAACATGTATGGTGTCGTATGCATGGTTGTGCGGTGTGTGTGTGTGTGTGTGTGTGTGTGTGTGGTGACAGGGTTCACACTAATGGCATGTTGAGACCGTTTTCTTTCCAAAATTGTATGTGCACAGTCTGAAAAAAGTGAAGCTTGCAGTCCTCGGTTGGCAAATGAACACTTGCTGAATACTGCAAGGGATACTCCACCCAAAATCTACACTCAACCTCCCAATGACCTTCCAATGGTGGCAAGTTTTCAAGTACTATAATACATCCATAGTCTAGATGTCCATAGTTTGGTGTTAGTATATTTCAAAGTGTTGCTTTTAGAAAGATATCACCAAATGCACTGCGTCTGTGTTGCGCCCAGTGAAATGCAGAATATCTTTTCATTTGGCAAAGTAATTTATTTTTGGGGCATGCTGAAAATATGGGTTACAATGGAAAAGAGAATTATTTATAGATGTTTTGATTCTTTGGAAACCATTTTAACTGAAATGATGTCAAGTTGACCACAATATATACGACCACATCCTGACTATGAAACATGAAACTACTTTTAGCAGCCATCTTTCAAATGGTGAATGTTTGATACTCAAAATAGGGTGGAGTACCACTTTATAAGACAACCTTTGTTTGTCCAGAAATATAATAGTATAGTTTTTCCCTCCGTTAAGGTGGTTGTGTTTCCAGTCCTGTTGTCTGTCAGCAGAATATTTTAAAAACTTTAAAATCAAGCAATGGGCCAAGACACAAGTGATAAGTGAGTGGATCCAAGATGTTGTGATACTGTTTTATTTAATTATATATTTCTTTTTACATTTTCAGGAATGGGAAAATCATTTGCTCCATAACTGTATTTCACCATTATTCTGATGTGAAAATAAAGTTAGAGATTTGTGCAGCCTTGCCAGACGTAAGCACACTGCTATGTAGTTTGAATTGTAACTTTTCATACACTTAAAATATCAAATGAGCTAGTTAAAACTTCTGCATGAGTGTATGTTTAGGTTACATAGTGACTATACTATACTAAGGTGCTTTTGCATAGCTTGAGTAATGGCCTAGGTGTTTACTCATCCATTTTAAACTGACCAGTAAATTGTATGTGGGTGGCCAGTGGCAGGAGAAATAATGAGGCTATGGCTACACTTTGCTTCCCACCTCACATCTCACCTCAGAGCTTCTTGAACAAAGAGGATCTTTCCATTGCCTGGTAAATAACTCTTATTTCACAGTTCTGGTAGAAGAAGAAAACAAACTGAGTTTGTGATACCACTCTGTTAAAAGGGAAAACAATATGGTATTAATGATGGTGGACTGGCACTGATTCCAAGGTTCTCCATGGGAATAATCATATTGTATCACATCATTCAGTCTGGCAGATTTGGCTATATTACTCAGACCAGTGCATTGCAGCCAAGGTGTGATGATGTGAAATTTTTATACTGTATATCCAATTTGATTAGCTTGATTTTCAGTGTTTGTAAAAGTGAAAGAAAATGTTTGTTCCTGTTATGGTAACAGCAAAGAAAAGCAAAAGTAACAGTACACACTGAATTGGTACTGGTTGTTCTTTAGTTGAAATAAAACAGTTGGAGAGTTGGCCCTAGATTCCCTTTTGAATTCACCTCTTAAATGCGTTTTAGAGGTGAACTCCTGTACTACCAACGTTTGCTTTTTGTGCCAAAGAGTGATTATATAGTTATTATAGTCATTTCTATTTCAGATGTCAGAAAGTTTCCACAGTCCATCTTGGTGCGCCTCACTGTGCATACTTACATTTACGTTTGACAGTAATCATTTTAGATCAGGTTTCTCACAGCTTTGACTCGTTACAGAATGAAAGTGAATGTTAGGTTGTAGATTTATTGTAAATATTTGGTATAAATAAATATATATTAATATTATTGTAGTGATAAAATGTTATATTGTGTTTATAAATAGCTCCCAAACACTGATGTTTCCATTCTGCAGTCTGATCGATTGTGGTAAATAATTACTGTTGCACATGCTACAGTACCATTGTCCATGTGATTACCTTCATTTCAACGGTATGTAGTCATCGCTTGCAGAGCATGTGAGCGGAGTGGACCGGGTGAAAATTTCCACTCCTCACTCACAGACCTGTCAATTTGCGCCGCTCGTCAGCTCCGCCTGGTTCTGCGCATTCTCCGCTCCACTCCGCTCCACTCCATCATAAATTTTATCCCGCTCCACTCTCTCACCATAAACCTGCATTGTACAACCCTCACCTGCAATCTTCTATTCACAAATAAAACATGAGCTTGGCCGTTTTTCCCCAGGCTACGTATTTTCATTTTATTTTAAAAAAGCCACAACCCAACTCAACTAAGACATAAGGGTAATGTTTCGTTTTTAAGCCGACAAAAACAGTGAGTTCCTGTAGTAGACTGCCGTGTTTCCGAGAAATGTGTCTTTTTAGATTCTAAAACGACTCTTTACCGACTGCAACAATGTCGCTGCATTCTTTTTCTTGTTCCACATTATCTCCATCTGTTACTTTTACAGGAATAGTACACTTGTACGACTTCTCAGTTTCTTTTCTGAAGTACACATTAAACTCCATAGTTTTGAAAGAAAATAGTGTGGGTGTGCGCGCAAGTGCAAAGATGCATTCTGGGTGGGCCATGAGCGACCGGAGCGAAATTGGAGCGGGAGATAAGGCTCCACTCCACCTTTTAAAAAAATTGCCAACACTCAACACAAAATCCTTTCGCTCCCCGCTCCACTCCCCTCCCGCTCATATGCTCTGATCGCTTGTCCTATTTTGTACGACCCAAGTTGAAAATTGAATCAAGGTAAATCAACCAGGCGGGGTGCGATGTGACACAATCTCGCCTGAAATGACCTTGAGCAAAAAACCTAACTTTATAACATTCACACTGAGCAACCACGTTTAGCAATTTCCCCCCGAGTTTAAAAAAAAAGTAGAAGATATGGAGAAAAAAAGTCTGATGTTGTCTATGTTGCCTAACATTGTATAATTAATTCATAATGTCACTAAAGTAACTGTATTATGACTGACATCCCCAACATGATTTACCTAAATCTACCTAAACAGATGGTTGTTTAACCCAAACTTATATTATGCCTACATTCTGAGAGGAACTTGCCGTATATATCTTTGAGCAATGTAGAAGCTTGCATGCTTGCGTTTAATCTGGTTGCCCAAACCAATGCCACTGGCGGTTGCTGTGGTAATTTATAGATATTCTCACAGCCAATCCTCGATTCAGCGTCCTGCTGCTGTCTCACATTCACTCACTGTGGCTGACTGTGTTCAAGGCGACTCACAGCAGCACTCAGTCGCTTACCTGAATAATTGCCTATTCATTCATCAGCTCAGGTGTCACCGATTTACAACTGGTGTTGCCTCACCCAGTTATTTCAAGGGTAGCTCAAATGACTTGGCAGTGATTACAGTCCTGCCACATTAATGGGAGAGGCGGTTCTATGCCCTTGTGATGAGTTGAAGCACAGAAAGCAGATTACATATTTAAACGATTAACATGGAGTTTATTATCAATAATCAAGTTTCTACACTGCTATCATATATTAGAATTCAAACAATCGAGGCTGTGACTCTGATGTGAAAGATATTTATTAAGCTCCTTTGCTGACTGTCACTCAATGTATGTTTCTTAAAAATACTATTCTCACAGGTAATTAATTGAAATACTTTTACGGAATAGACCCTGGAAACCTAGTATTTCCCTGTGAAACTGTTTTAAAGTGCCGATGCATAACTAACATAATCTAGACTAAGTATGTTGGTTAGTCGATTGACAGGAAATTAATCGTCAACTATTTTTTATAATCGAGTAATTGTTTAATTTATGACGACAATAGCCTGGGTTCTAGGAAATTGTATTTTAGGAGTTTTTATGATGTTTTATAGACCAAATGATGCCGATTAATTCTGAATTTATTAATTTTTCAGAATGTTATTATGTTATTTATCTGCTCTCAATTTTCTAATTAGAGCTTAAATTTGGACAGCTTCTTTGGGTAACTATTTGTCATTTCCTGTACACACTAAGCATTTAATAAGACTATCCATGTAATGGTCAACCATGAGAAAATTATAGTGTTTATATTATCCAAAACACTGTTTACTTGGGTCTTCTCTCAATGTAATTTGATCTAGAAACTTGTTCTTGTTGACTTAACAAACTGGAAAGCTTTGTTTGATGAAATCACAATTTCAACTGAAGTCCTGCCAAAGTTGTGTTTGCAAGTAACACGTTGACATGTAACAACTATTTTGTAGTAGCTTTGATTCATGGTGGGGGCCATACAATAAATGATCTAAACACTGAACAAAGTTTATGATAAAAAAATCACTGTACGATCACAGTAACCTCATATTGAGAGTGTAGCACTATATTAACATTGTCATTAATTTGTTAGGTTAAGTTACTATTATATTAACTGTAAATCCAAGAGGAAACTGAAAGGAAAACCGACCAGTTATGGTTATATTCCCAGTGCCTCAGCATTGTCTTGCATTGCTGTTCAACATTAAAAGGCTTTGGATGAATCAGCTAAGTTGTTGTGTAATAATAACAATGTTGGCTGTGGAAATCTTATGAAATTGGCAGCTTATATGTTAATTGTACTCACAGTGCAGGAGGAGCGTTTGAAGCCTGCCAGTGTTCTGAAACTGTCTCATCATGAATGCCTTATTGGATGTTGAGCTGTGCCGACGCCATTCACTCTCGCTTCTGTTAGTCTGAGCTGTGACATGACAGTTTTGCTTTATCATTTTATCATTTAGGTCTGAATGGAATGTGAATAAGATCATTTTCAACAATTGCAGAGACTTGAATAATGTGAAAATGCTTTGAGGTAGGGCTGCCCGATATGGTAAAAACATCACATTGTGATTATTTTGACAGATATTGCGATTCACCATTATGTGGGAATGGTAATTTTTGCATTATAAATTGAACTTTCAATAAATAAAACCAATAAAATTATGATAATGTGAAATTGTGGGGGGTCTGTATCAAACAAACATGTTTTCTTAAATCTAGAGAACAAGATTTGTAGACCAGGACACCTCTACAGTGCCACTGTACTTCTTTATCATGCTGTTTTGTCACACATTTTATTGCATATTGCACTTGGCCAAATTGCCATTAATATTTCGATTGTGCAGTCCTACTTTGAAGTTTGACCTTATTGAACAGTTAAGTGGTGCACAACTGGTACATTGCACTACTCATCGATAAATGGTTTACAGTTCCTAGTTGTGTTGAAGCTCAACTTTGTACACTGTTGAACCCTGTACAGTGTAAGTGCTTATGAAAGCTGGCCTAACTGTAACGTGGTAATAGGCATCGTTCCTTTCTGTGTGCTGCACCTGTTAATAAATGAGTGATGTTTGTCCGTCCAAGTTAGGTGTTGCTATAAAGACCAGTTGAAGGTGAAATAGCAGTGTGAAGTAATCTTACATCTCTGTATGTTATGTGAAATGTAGATGCTACTGAGCAGGCATATTTCTCTTGATTCAGTACTATCCTATTACTCACTGTTACCAGCGTTTGCAGCAGTTGATATCTCAGGGTTTTCCTTGCTCAACATGATGCTAAGGTGGTAGCTAACAGTCTATAGGTGGGACTGTGGCACGCAAAAATGTGTTACTTAACTTGATTCTGTGTTTTGAAAGTGTGTGGTTCACTCACACACTAATAAGGGTCCCCACAACACTACAGCAATATTTGTCACAGGTTGAGGTTTATTTGTAGTGGCTGGGAAGGCCTGACATCCAGGCTAAAGGCAGACAGCAAACTGAATTGTTAACCTTCTATTATCTGTTTTGGCAGACTTTTCATTTTCCACATTCAACCACATTTTTAAAAACCTCAAAATTAGATGAAACAAGTTGATAAAAAAACACTACTGCTTTTGTCCACAGGGGCCGCCAGAATCAACACAAAATCAGAGTACCTTGTAGCTGCTTTAGGCTATTGTCACACATACACAAATGCTGTTAAGGCTCTGGCTTCACCAGTCAAAGTTCACTAACTAACTAACTTTGTGTGACCGTGCCCTTAAGGTGGAGTTTGTTTTACTACAGAAATTATAAAGCGCTGCCAATGTAATGTCAGAGAAGACCGGTTCCTTTATCTCATCTCATTCCATCTGAAGTTGGCTTATGGCACTGATTGGGAAATTATGTGCTCAACGTGAAATTCAAAGTAGTACTGGTAATGATTCATTGGCTTGCTGGTTGACATGTCTCTCAAGGCCCCATTAAAGTTTTTATTTGCACTAGTCATAAAAATGACTAGGGAACCAGTTGTAGAGGGTTACATAATCATAGTTAAAGCTGGCTTGCAGGACAAATAAACAAGTGCCACACAGTGGTGGAGGAGAAGTTCTTTTCATTGCTTATTTGCAAGCTCCAGGTCACTGATGACTTTCACAGGCGTATATTCATCAGCAGCTTATTGGTAACAGCCATTCCCTAGGCTATGGACTAATTACTATATGTTGTCTTATTTCCTCTTCCCTTTTCCCTAGTATTTAAAAGAAACAAAACAAAGAGTAGAAGCAACCCCTTTGTGTCTGGGTCTGTGTTATGTTGTTGTTATTCCATCGATTGACCAGCCTGCCCTCACAATAACATGAACAGTTTGACTTTGGTGTCAGAGAAGGTGTTCAGTATGCTTCCTTTTCTGTTGGCCATAGTCTGCAACTTAATAAAGCATCAACAGAGTGTGAAAGTACTTATTAATATAACTGAATTAACAAATGAATTTATCATAACTGTGGGTAATGGCTCAATCAATATTTGAAAACATGAGAAGCTCTCTCGCAAAGCCTAGAGCCAAAAAACTAAGAGCTGATGATGTAAATCCTGGAACAGCTCCATAGAGAACAGTTTGGAAGAAAATGGTGGCGAACAATTAACTCAGAACACCTCAGGCAATTTTTCACTGGTTAACAGTATATTTTCTTTTTCAGAACTGAAATACTGCCGTAGTAAAGCTCATTGGATTTTAAATTTTCAGTGAAACATTTTATGGTTTCAGCGCTTTCAGTGATGTCTTAAAAAGTTACACTTGAAATTGTAGTTTTTGAACTGCTTATACTAATTTTGTTCCATGTTCTAGTCACTTGTGTGTTTTTCTACCCACCTGTGTTATGCAGTGTGGTCCTAAGAGGTCCGACAATCCAGTCACATTCTTTTGATGCAGCTGTATGACCAAAGCCACCAAGACCTAATGATTTATTAGCCTAATTATCAGTCACATAACATTAGCCATTCAGCTCTCTCATTTATATTTATTGAGGAAATGGTAGAGCTTTAAAAGTTAACTCCCAGGGTAGTCACCCTCTTCACACTTCATTTGACCAACGACTGATATCATACAGAACAGAGGCAGCTGGGCTTTTACCAGGTTCAGACTCCTGTGGGATCTAAGTGCAGTGCAGCTAGAGAACAAAAAATGTCCATATGCTACTTTTAATTTTTTTTAAAAACAAGCTTTTTACTGGAAAATTGGCTAGGCTCTAGAATATTGAAAGTTGAATAAATACAGTGCATATTTAGTATAGTTTACTACTATAGCTTCCTATTGTTCTTCTGTCTTAATTAAAATATTTAGATTTTAAGTATTTTTTCACATATACATATTTACATTAAAATTCAACATTTACTCTACACCGTTCACATCAGAACTGGCTTTCAACACGAGTATTTCCTCTTCCTTACCGTCACCAGTAGGGTTTCTTTATGACTCATTTTTTTTCTAGTTTTGGTTGTTCCTCCAAAGCTTGTTCTGTCACCGTGTTACTCTCACTTTCACACATAATAGATTTGTTTTCCTCTCAGCTTCCTCTGCCTGTTGAACATATCAGGTGGTTTTAACACAGTCTCGTTATTCGATGATGCAACTTGAGAAGAAATTGGGAGCACTTGGTTTGATGCAACAGAGCTCCCTGCCAATTAATATGCAGCAGAATACTTGTCACAAACAAATGAAATTGCCTGGAGCTATAGCGACTCAAAACTGTGATTTAAACACTTTTTATCATTAATCCCTAATACTCAGCCTAACTCATAGAGACCATGATGGGATGTAAGTATAATGTGCTTAAAGTGCTAGAGGCACATTGTAACGTTCCTTCATGTATGGATAGTTTTATAGTCAAGATGGAACAAGCTTTTTTTTCCTGCTCTACCAAAAACCTAAACAGGACCCCAAATCTGTGGTGTATTTTTTTTTAAAGAATTTAAGATCACATGCTGTGATGCATTTAGTATGTTTTCAACTTCTTTTGACACAAGTAGAAGTATTTGTTAACTATGATATACTGTATCAATATGAGAACCATGTCATATTAAGACTGACTGGAGAATAGGTGATAAAGTTGAATTACCATCCAGTCACAGAAAGGAGTGGAGAATAATTCTGTTACATATAAAGTCTAGACTTGCATGGTAGGCAGCCAAGACAAATTAAGTTAAGTACAGACCGTCTACTGGTGATTACATTATACCCATGTGTTGGGTACGATACAAACTCCCTTTATAACTGGCCATAATCTTTAGCCACCTAAGTGATTGTCTCAGTTAAAGCCATAGTTTTACGTGTCATTATGTTAAATAAGTAACCACAGAGAGAAACCTAATTGTGGGCATTGAAATCATGATATAACAGTTTCATTACTTACAATAAAATATGCTGCCATTTCATTCATTCTAAAGTAAGTTTTAAAGGATGACTGTATAAGGAGCTCTTTGCTTCTGAAGTCCTTTTTGTTATTTACTCTCAGGCTGGACTGTTAGTCCCAGAAAAAGGTACGTATCCCGCTGTTCGAGCTGTCGGATACGTATGATCTTGTTAGGTAACCATGCTGTTGCCTCAGCTTGCTTGGGAGGTAGTGGAGGAGACTTAAATGCAGTCTGGGGTCTAATCCAGAGTTAGAAAATTATTCAGCATCCGACTCTTGATATCACAGCTGAGTGTTTACATTGCTCCACACAGTACATGATAAATCTGTTAGCTATGTGCAGGATGTCAAAATGTAACTTGTCCTCTAACATAGATGTATATAAATTAATGTTAATAAACCTGCATGAAAAATTAAAACATTAGAGATGTATATATTTTAGGCTAACAAAAGGCCACATTTGTACCAGTGTGGTTGTCATATTACATTTGTGTTCTGATGAAAGTCTGCTCACTGAACAGATGAACGTTATAGTGGATTGAAGCCAATGCTGGTCTGGAGCTTAAAGCTGATTCCTGCTGCAATGTGATTCAGGTGATTCACATTGTTTGTTGTTGGGGATGTAGGTAGAACAGTGGAGCAGAAAGTAATGTGTCCCCTGCCATGTCCTCAGATGTACAGACAGTTCAAAACTGCTCACTGAGCCAGAAAAAAAGAAATGCAGGACTCAGGGGGATTCAGATTCCTACGGGAACTGTGAGCAGTTGGATATACTCTGTCTTACTTGCTTTCTCTTCGTCTCTTCCTGTGTTTGCCTCTCTCTGACATACTCTGTCTTACTCTCTCTCCTTCACTCACTCGCTCAGCACACACTCTCAAACACCAATACATATTGAAATAGTATGTAAAGGAATAAAAGTAATTTCCCTTGTCAAGGTGAGTCTGATGGGATTGACCTTATTGTTTCTTTATTATGAAAAGCCATGAAAACATCCAATATCCATTTTATGTTCTGCTGACTAGCTTTCAAAGTGCACCAGGGGTTTTCTTCTCTGAACATAACTTAACAGAAAAAATAAACTGAGCACTCTTGAACCACAGTTATGCAATTCTTTCTCTTTCTGCACTAAAATAAACTTTATTCTTGATCCCCTAGATAGATAGATAGATAGATATACTTTATTGATCCCAAGCTGGGAAATTGTAGTTGTATACAGTGTATAAATACAGTTTTACAGGCTTTAAAGAAGTGATGATCAACAGCATTGTTGCAGTGTGTATTGTGGATGTTTGCCACTGGAAACGCAGTGTTCTCTTTAGTGACAGTACTGATTAACACACATTGATGAGTACACATCAAGAGGGGATTGGATAAGGTTGTTGATCAATACCAGTGACTCAGCATGTAGTTACTGGTGCTGTAATTTCTGGCTTATGAAATGTTCTTTCCAGCTCACACAGAAATAACAAAAATTCTGCCCTGTGGAATTTGGATAGACTCCCAAATAAAATACAGGTGACTTGATAATCACCAGTAAAGGTTCATAAATCCCTAAAAGCAATCAGTCCTATTTTTGCTACAACACAGGAGCCTTGATCTTTGCAGGAAAGGTCAAGATCTTAGTTGAGGATGTGTTGCTGACTTTACTTGGCTATTTCAGGTATTCCCATTTTAAAGCTTGTTTTGGAGCTGTGCTTTGACCTGGCAAATCTTGAATTTAATTCCCTTTGAAGATGAAAGATGAAATTCAATAAACCAAGATTACAAGCGATGATATGTGATATGTGTCTAGAAGAACGTGTACCACATAAAGCAATTATCTGATAAACTATAAATAGACAATATGGTGATATTAAGCTCATCTTTTAAAGTACCATTTAAGGACTAATGAAACTCAACTTGTTGTAGAAGAAAACACCCTGGGCCATCTGACTTCTACCAGAGCCACAAAAGGGACTGTTGCTTAAGAAACTTGTCTCCTCAGGAAATAATAACACATGCTGAGACAGAGATGGGTGTGTGCAGCATTGTTTTTTAGTTTTGGTAGGAAGCAGAGGGAAATCCTAAGGGGAATGCCTGGCATGGTGGCCCTTGCAATACAGCAGGAAACAGAAACATTTAAGTAAGATGTGTCCGTAAGTCAAGGTTAACATGAAGTCCACATTCTTGCCTTGATCGTAAGGATTATCGGCAGTCATGCATTTAGGTTTTAAGCTCCCCTTTTTTTATAATGACCTCTCCTTAACCAGCAGACTGTGTGGAAGAATGTGATTATAATGTTTACATTTCACTTGACATGCAGAGGTGTAAGATTCCACCAGTCAGAATAAATGTGACATCCTGTGTTATGCAGTACTCCAACACACAGATGGGATTTATCATGATTAATTCATTTAGAAAAAATCATTATATAATATTATTTGGCCTTCTGTAATTTCACAATTGCCCACTGACAGACTTCCCTGGATCGGTTTGATAAGATGTTTATTATTTCACTTAGCTTCCATCCTCTTCTGTCTATCCTCCTCTTTTTTTATATATATATTAGTGCTGTCAAACGATTAGAATATTTAATCGCGATTAATCGCATTAATGTCATAGTTAACTCGCAATTAATCGCACATTTTTATCTGTTCTAAATGTCCCTTGATTTCTTTTTGTCCCATTATTTTTTTCTCATTTTAATGGTCTTATCAACATGGAAAAGTGGATCGGCTTGCTTTACATTGGCATATACTGTACTATACTGTTCAATTTCACACTAACATTCTCACTTTGAGCAAATAATCTCTCACACAATGTAACACTGTCCATCAATAAAAGGGTGAAAAAAATACTAGACCCTCGCCTTCCACAACGTTAACAGGCCTACATGCAGTAGCCACCCATTTAGCGTTGGCTGCAGTAAGTTTATTCTTAGTTGTGGTATCCATGTGCTTCTGTCTGAACTCATCCATTGTCACCTGGCTTTGACGAGGGGGCGGAGAATTCGCATCAGCTGTGTGCTTGGCCATCAAGTGGTATTTCAGACTGGACGTGCTGCGATGATGGGTCAGTTCACAACGACAAAACGCACAGATCACTTTGGTCTTGTCAATGGAACCATTTGGCAACTTTTTAAAAGTAAACTTTCCATTCAGAACATTATTGGCGTCTTGTGCTCGCCATCCACTCAAAACGTAACGTCTACTGCTCTTAAACAAGTGTGTGCGGCATGCCTGTTTTGTTTCCGGTCTAGCCAGATCCGGTGTGGTGTTGTAGTTTTTCTAACATTACTAGTAGGGTGGCCATTTCCTTCACATCAAAAAAAGGAGGACACTTTGCATACACGGGGACACGCAAGCAGATATTTGTTTGGTATGATCCGGTTTTAAATTTGAATGTTTTTCCACCAGATTACATAAAGGTGCATACATACCACATAGCTAATAATAAATATACAAGATACAGCTCATGACAACGTGCCCTTCCAATTCAGATTACATAGGTCTCATAAACATCATACAGAAACTGTTCTTAATGTTTTTATCTGGATAGATAAAGGGTAAAAAAAATTCAGCACCTTCTGTTTCTTATGTATAGGCTTTGCCTATACATATGATTATGAGCATTTTCAGAATTTCAGTCCAACAACCGACGTTAGCTCACGTTATGTTCTCTGTCGCTGAGAGCTTGATTGACAGCCTGGTGGTAGCAACTGGGTTGAGCTGTGTTGTGGTGAATCAACACATGGCTCATTTGAATATTAAAATTTGCCATGTGTTGATAGGTCAGGACACGAAAATGTATCCAATGAAATTACTTATTTTGACACACATTTTAGCCAATAAGTATTAAACTAACAAGGCGGACCTTTTTTGTTATTTTCTCAAAAGCCGGACAGGGCATTTAAAGGCCAAACTGTCCGGCCTAAAGCCGGACGAATGGCCACCCTAGTTACTAGTAGTTGCAACAGCATGTGAAAAAAAACTACAAAGTGTGCTAGGCCAAAAAGGACGTTAATCTTGCGATAAAAAAAAATGACGCCGTTAACTGACAGCACTAACATATATATATATATATATATATATATATATATATATATATATATATATAAAATTGTATGTCATCTACTGTGATGTCTTAATTGTGTAACAAATGAACATTTGACTTTGACTGTGCTGTCAGCATCATGCTGCACTGTGAGTCAGTGTCCATTGCTTTTGCTGCATCCTGTCCAATTGCAAACAAATATATACATGATGTAGCACAGCTAATCCCTGTGTAACTCTAACAACAACTGCTCAGCCATGGTAGTGTGGTTAGACCATAGGGAAACAGTAAGCAGACAGACGAGTCAAAAACAAGTAATTATAATACACTACACTTTCACCTTATGACAAACTTATACTTTGTGTAGTCCAATTTGTTATTGTGAATATTGTCAGCTGAATGTGTGCTGTAAATGTACGTAGTTTTAAATGTCAGTCAGAGAGAAGGTGTGTGTACATATATCCTATATGTGTGTACATATATCCTATATGCATTTATACGTGTAGATATAGACACATGCAAATCATTCACACAACCCATCATTCCTATTATTAAATTAAGACTGTGATGTTTATGAGTACTGGTTCATTCGGTATGTGTGGTATGCACATCTCAGTTTGATTACATAAGAGGCTGTGAAGGATTTGAGCATTTCGTTGAACCCAAAGGAAAATTAAGATCAACGGTTTCTACTGGAGTGCAGCTTAAGAAATTCTTAACTTGGCACACATCATTGGCAACAATATTGGCACAGATGACAAAATGATGCATTCCTTTTGTATAAAGTGGTACCATTAAGCTGCCACAAGGTGATTAACAAGGGTTTGGGTTTTGGCTGGTGGTAAATTTGTGAAATGAGATTGAATAATCCAAAATATAAAATGATGTCCTTGTGCTAAAAGGAACCTGCTGCAGCAGAAAGAGCAGGGTTCGCTGGAAATGTCAGGAATGTGGCTGCTAAAGATGACTGGATTTGTGTGGGCGATACACTCTTGAGGGAGATTTCCTGTTGTATCTTCATAATATACAGTGACAGCTACCTTAAGTCACCCAACAAAGTTGCTGCTGTGATTCTGTTCTGCAAATGTTCAGAGGGAACAAAAAGGGACCAGGAAGGAAGGACATGACAGGTGTTCTTTTGTATTGTTCTATAAGGTAGATGTTTACTTGAACTCTTTATGTTGAAAACTTGAAGGCAGTATTTTTAAAGTTAAATTTGTCTTTTGCTGAACTCTGATTTTATTCCTTGGTTAAGAAAATATAATTCTTGTGGCAATAAAACTGGAGATGGAGATTAGTTAATGGAATGATGGTCTGATTAAGTTGGGTTAAAAGCAAACTGCATTAAAACAAAACTGTCCTTTTTCACCCTAATTACAAGCAACACATTGACTGGTATGAATGTAAAGTAATCACAGGGTTATTATAGGAAGTGCTGGAAGAAGCATTGATCTCTTCAGTACCACGGCAATAAAATACTTCATTACAAGTGAAAGTCAGTGAAAAATCAAGTAATTTTAACAACAGTATATACTGTTGAGGGTGGTGCAGTGGTTAGCGTGAGCGTGAATGATTGTTCGACTGTGTGTCAGCTCTGTCATGAACTTGTAATCTGTCTAGGGTATACCCCGTCTCTTGACCCTGGAAAGGAGAATGGATAATGGATCGATAGATATATATAGTATATATACTGTTGGGTACTTAAATCAATAACAATGCATATTTCATAAACTGGTCATCTTTTTTATTATAAAATCTAAATCTGAAAAGTAAGTAGTAACTATAGCTGTGAAATAATTGTAATAGAGTAGTAAGTATAAGTATAGTAAGTAGAAAGTATAAAATAAATTCAAGTAAAGTACAAATACCTCAAAATTGCACTGAAATATAAAAGTTGAGTAAATGTACATATACTGATAACTAATGATGAGAAGCAAAGCACTGTTGGGCAAAATCCTTCTATCTTCTGACTGGTAACTTTTCAAGAAGCAAGAAAACCAAGCCCCTTATACAGCTGAACCACATTTAGCTGAACAATGCATTATATTCCTTTTAAGTTAAAAACATTTAAACTGGGTTTCAAGGTTTTCACTTTTTATTATTATTTTTATTGTTTGAAGTGTCTTACAAATCGTATGACTTTATTACTTGATATCTTTTGAACAATTTTTAATTATGCCTTATTTTCTGATCCACTGCAGGATGGCTCAAGACAGCGTAAAGAAAGAAAGAAGACTGTATCATTCAGCAGCATGCCCACTGAGAAGAAAATCAGCAGTGCAAGCGACTGCATCAGTGCAATGGTGGATGGATCTGAGCTGAAGAAAGTGCGATCCAATTCACGCATCTACCACCGCTACTTTCTCCTTGATGCTGACATGCAGTCATTGAGATGGGAGCCCTCAAAGAAGGAATCAGAAAAGGCCAAAATTGATGTAAAATCCATCAAGGAGGTTCGGACAGGGAAAAATACGGACACTTTTAGAACTAATGGAACCTATGATCAGATATCAGAGGACTGTGCTTTCTCAATCATCTTTGGGGAGAACTATGAGTCCCTGGACTTGGTGGCAAACACTGCAGATGTAGCCAACATATGGGTTACAGGGCTGAGGTACCTGATCTCCTATGGGAAACATACCTTAAATATGATAGAGAGCAGTCAGAACAACATGCGCTCATCGTGGCTAGGTGAACTGTTTGATGAGGCAGACAGTAATAACAACAAACAAATAACAATATGTGCTGCTGTGCAGCTAGTCAAAAAGTTGAACCCAGGACTTAAAAATGTGAAAATAGAACTAAAGTTCAAGGAGCTTCACAAAGCTAAGGACAAAACAGGTTCTGATGTGACAAAAGAGGAGTTCATTGAGGTCTTTCATGATCTTTGCACCAGACCAGAAATTTATTTTCTGTTTGTTCAGTTCTCCAGTAACAAAGAATTTCTGGATACCAAGGACTTGATGATATTTCTGGAGGCAGAGCAGGGTATGGCACAAGTCAGTGAAGACACCAGCTTAGAGGTCATTCAGAAATATGAACCGTCTAAGGAGGGCCAGCTCAAGGGCTGGCTTTCTCTTGATGGGTTCACCAACTATCTTATGTCTCCAGAGTGCCATATATTTGACCCTGAACAAAAAACAACATGCCAAGACATGAACCAGCCCTTGTCCCACTATTACATCAATGCATCCCACAACACATATCTGATAGAAGATCAGTTTCGAGGTCCCTCTGATGTGACAGGGTACATCCGTGCCCTCAAGATGGGTTGCCGTAGTGTAGAGCTGGATGTGTGGGATGGGCCTGATAATGAACCTGTTATTTACACTGGTCACACGATGACATCTCAGATTGTTTTTCGCAGTGTCATTGACGTCATCAACAAGTATGCCTTTGTTGCGTCCGAGTTTCCACTGATCCTGTGTTTAGAAAATCATTGTTCCTTAAAGCAGCAGAGAGTCATGTTTCAGCACCTAAAGAAGATCCTTGGAGACAAGATCCAACTAGATCCTCCAAAACCAGAGGACTGCTACCTCCCCTCTCCATTTGAATTGAAGGGAAAGATCCTACTGAAGGGTAAGAAACTGAGCACGAACTGCACGGCTTCAGAAGGTGAGGTGACGGATGAGGACGAGGGGGCAGAGATGTCTCAAAGGATGAGCATTGAGTCTGCGGAACAACAGACTTTCGCACCCAAGAAATTCCAACTGTCGAAGGACCTCTCTGATCTGGTGACCTTGTGTAAGTCCGTGGAGTTCAAAGACTTCCCAACATCTTTCCAGAGCCAGAAGCAATGGGAGCTGTGCTCTTTCAATGAGGTCTTTGCCAGTCGCTGCGCCAGCGACTTCCCAGGTGACTTTGTTAACTACAACAAGAAGTTCCTAGCACGGGTTTATCCTAGCCCTATGCGGATTGACTCCAGCAACATGAATCCACAAGATTTCTGGAAGTGTGGTTGCCAGATTGTGGCAATGAACTACCAGACCCCTGGTCTGATGATGGACCTAAACATTGGCTGGTTCCGTCAGAATGGGAACTGCGGCTATGTGCTGCGTCCAGCGATCATGAGGGAGCAGGTTTCATATTTTAGTGCCAACACGAAAGATTCAGTGCCTGGTGTTTCCCCACAGCTCTTACACATCAAGATCATCAGTGGACAGAACTTCCCAAAACCCAAAGGCTCAGGTGCCAAAGGAGACGTAGTAGACCCCTATGTGTATGTGGAAATACACGGCATTCCTGCTGACTGCGCTGAACAAAGGACTAAAACTGTCAACCAGAATGGGGACAACCCTCTGTTTGATGAGAGCTTTGAGTTCCAGATAAATCTCCCCGAGCTCGCAATGGTGCGCTTTGTGGTGCTAGATGACGACTATATTGGTGATGAATTTATCGGCCAATATACAATCCCCTTTGAGTGTCTCCAACCAGGATTTCGCCATGTACCGCTACAATCTCTGACAGGGGAAGTTCTGCCACATACCTTGTTGTTTGTTCATGTGGCCATAACCAATCGAAGAGGAGGCGGCAAACCACACAAAAGGGGACTGTCTGTACGAAAGGGCAAGAGAAGTAGAGAGTATGCCAGCATGAGAGTGCTAGTGATCAAGGCTGTGGATGATGTCTTCAAAACAGCCCTGCTGCCACTGAGGGAGGCCACCGACCTCAGAGAAAACATGCAGGTAAGATGTTGAAATTAAACTCCATTAAATGGCTATTCTGTTCACTAGTATCCTTTGCCTCTGATATGTGCACTACTGAGTCAACAATATCATCATGAATACATGTGGTAACTGCATAACCTAAGGAAGAAATCCTTCTTCTAGCATGGGAATGTTTTTCTGTGAAAGGATAGACTAAAGAAAATGTAACCCCAAGTCAAGTTTAGATTATATCCAGATTTACTACGAAGAATCTTGAGCATCCAAAAAAGGCTCCCACCCTGGAAAGAGAAACACAAAACCACCAGGCTTGACTGAATCAGATTTGATCTAATCCTTATGTGTTGTGCAATAGTCTAAACCGATGCAGGGAGACAAGTTGAAAAACATTAAGATGAGATTCCGGTTTAAATGGTAGATCCATGTTATATAGATATTCATAAATTCTAATGTGTAAATAAGAAAAGCTCACAGTGGAATGGAAGAGGCAATAATCTCATTGGAATCATTCCATTGTTTTATGAGGTTAAAATAACTACAGCTACAACAGATGATGAACACAGCCTTTAGCAAGCCGTTAACATGTTTTAACCAAAGCACTCGCTGTTTTTATTGGCTCACGATCCAGACAAAACCAGTGTCATCCTGAGTCCTTTTCTGATATTAAGCAAGCTTTGCCACCACAGGGGTCATGAAAACAACGTAATTTTGTCTTTTTCATGGTCACATTTATGTAATATTTGTGGTCTTCAAACCTTATTTGAAGTCTCTGTAAAGAAAGATGACATTTTGAGAACTGCGTTGTGGTTGGTCTCATGTTGTGTTTCTTCAGGCATTGTATTAGGATTTATTTTGGTAGCCCTGTTTATATTGCAGTCATTGTGTGATAACAAGCCACTGGCCTTGAAACTATAACACGTCTTAGCCATCCTGTCATAGTTTGTCCTCCGGTTGTTTTTGTAGGGTTTAAATTTGGCCTTTCACAGGAAGGTTGGGATTTCTGTGTGTGTGTGTGTGTGTGTGTGTGTGTGTGTGCTTGTTTAATTTCCATGTGATACTGGTGTCAGTCCAAAAGAATTGAGTGTTTATGAGTAGCTAACAAGTGCCAAAATAAAAAGTTCTCACAGGTAATGAGAAAGCTTCCAGCCACTTCCTCTTACAGGGTGCCACTCTGTGCGGTTGTGGTCATATATTTAATGTGGATCAATGCCAGAGTTTAGCAACATGGAATACATTCTTTTCTTTTCATACTTTTATGCCATTAGACACATGTTTTGCTTGGCATGCCAGTATGACTGCATGAAAGCCCTGCTGTAATTTCTCTCCTCTCTCTGCAGAATGCCATTGTGTCCTTTAAAGAGCTGTGTGGCCTTTCAGCAGTGGCTAACCTGAAGCAGTGCATCTTGGCCCTTTCCCCTCGACTGACTGGAACTGACAACAGCCCCCTTCTGTTGTTCAACCTTGTTGACCAGTACCCTAACTTGGAGCCCCAAGGCCTGCTACCAGAAGTCCTGAAGAAAGTCGTAACCACCTATGACATGGTGAGTTGTAGTCAGTAGTGGTTCACTTTATCTGCACTGCAATAACACCTGGAAGTGAAAGGGATACACGCAGATGAATCAGATAAATTACCATACTTAAAAACACAAGGGACACAATTTACTGATGTGTGCAGCTGAAATATGAAAGGGGGATTTTATATTAAAGTCTACAAACCTCAATGAATACAAAAGATACTGAGATATAAATCAGCAGACTTGATTTAATCAAGATAATTTGAGGTAAATTTGCTTTTCTTTTCTTTATTGTGTCATGGTTCAAAAACACTTTCTCAACATACAAACTGTAGTTTAGGGGGATTTGGCACTAGTGCTATCTAACCATCTATGTAACCATCCATCAAAAAGAAAAAGAAAACCAAACCAAGCAAACTAGGTTTGACTCCAATCTAATCAATACCTTGGCTTTACATGACTTAATTTGGTCAGATATGGTTAGGTAATGGGGGCTGCAGCTCTGTTAAGTAATAAAATCAATATTCACAAGTTATGCAACATGCCATTGAGGCTATTTCCAGACAACACCATTATCCTTAACACATCCTGTTCTCTTATATTGATTCTTGGCACATTATGAGCAAGTTGACTTTCCATTATGTCTGGCAGGAGGCAGAAATCCCCTGCAAAACTCTACTGGCAGAAGTAGAGCAACAAGTGAACTACTTTGAATAATTTTGTATCCAGTAATTAGAGTTTGTTCTATCAGATTTATCTCCGTCCTTTTGGCTGTAGCATTATGTCTCCAGAATATTTATTCAAGCCTGTAAGATTTGGTGTTTAGCATCAGTGTCTGAGCCCAGCTGTTTTTGGTGTCGCATATTTAAAGTATGCATAGAGGAAGAACACACTGTTAGGCAAAAACAAATTGGTGAGGGCACTCTTGGTGTTGGTAGCAGCATATTAACTATGTTGTTTGATACATTTGTAATATACTCTCTGAGTTATATTTAACACAATGACGAGGGGTTTGCACACCTGTGTGACACACATTTTTCACATGTAATTTAACTTGTTTTGGAGACAGTGCATGGAGAAACAGTGTGACAGGAAACAACAACACCATTAAGTGTTTAACGGTATCCAACTTGGTTATTTTTATGGCACATTTCATCCCTTGGGACTCAAAGATGAAGAAGGGGATGATGCTGGAAAGACGCAAACCGATTAAGGTGACCCCTCTGTTCCATTCCAACTCAGGAGTGGAGGGCTAGTTAATTGGCCCTGATGGAAAGAGTGCCAGGAAAATTGTGTTGGATGGAAGAAAGAAAAAATTGATGGGTGTTTGGGGACCAGAATCGAATAAATTAAGAGTAAGGGCTTAAGTGGTTTGAGGCTGAAGGCCTTGATCATCAGCAGAGTGCCAGAGGAGATGGGGAGCAGGAAGGTGCACTGCTGAAGGGGAGCTGACAAGTACAGAGGCATCAATGAAACGAGGAGAGCCAAACCTAAAGAGTTGTAAATAATGTATGAAACTGTACAATTAGAAATTCCAGCACTGTGTCAAAATCCACCACTGGGAGTAACCCGGCTTTCGCTTCCTAATTGGCAAAAATAGAATCTGGGTCTCAAACCCTGCCCATTTGTGCGCTGAGAAAAAGGTGGAGAGACTCAGCATGATGCCAGTTTGTGGTCTTAGATAATATGGTCTCATTTCTGTTTTTGTACACAACAGATTAACTAAGGGCACTGCCTGTAAATAGAGATGAGTTAGAGATAGAGAGTGTCTGAAACATTGAACCAAGAAAATACAAAGCTCATATGTTAGTCATTGTTTTGTTTGTCACACAAATGTATTATTTCTTTAGCACTAAAATATATCATGTAAATATTATTTTTATGTATCATTATTAATAATCATAATATCTCTGTATCACCAGTAGCTCATTAAGCGTCATTATAAATAAAGTCTGTTTTAAAATTGTATTCCTGTTATACTAGTTACACGGTTGCTAAGCAAACATCACCTTAAAAATAAATGAGCATTTGCGTCTTTTGTTAAATGTGGGTAATGATAATACAACTAAACATACCACTTACAAGGGGTAGTCTTCAGTGTGCAAATGGGGCAAAGTCCACCCACTTACCTTTAGATTGTGCCTTGAAATACATTCGAGATGCTGCGTCTGCCACCAAGACGGTAATTTCTCCTCCCATCAGGGAAGTAATCACAGCGTGTGCGACAGCTCTAAGTGCCGCAACTGCAGCTGCGGAGTGACAAACAGCCACAATCACTTAGTCATGACTGCTTGTAGCAGAACATGGTGATTCACTGCATGGGTTTGTGAGACTGTATCTGTGCCCCATATGGTACACAATATTAGGGGATGGACAATCATGCTAAAAAAGAAGGCTGCATGTTTATATATGTCTTTAGAAACCCCCGAACTTTGGCATGCCCTCACCAATTCTCTCACAACTGAGATGTCTGAAACTTGTGCAGTTAATAATATCTTGATTATACAGTAGGACTTGTGGAATAAGAAAGAAAAAAAAAAGAGTGGTGTTATTCTATATTTCTCATACTGTCAACAAATCTAATGAAAGGATTCAAACCTGACTCTCAGTACTTTGTGACTTCCTGACAGTCTGTGGCGCTCCACTGCCAATTAGCCTATTAGTTCCTATTAGTGACTTATGAAATGTGTCACACTACAGTAGTAGTAATACAGTAGTTTTCAAAAAGGCTCAGTAATTTCTGTGTACTGTACATTTTACTGTCCAGTTACTCAGATGGGAAGAACTAGTGCATGTGTTGGGCATTAATACACGATTAGTGTGGCTCTTGTGAGGATTTCCAGCAGCAGGATAACTAAATTATGAGGTTATTACTAATTAAAATCTTGGTTCACCTGTTTTCCTGAAAGAAGTTTCCACTTTTCACATTTTCCCTCCATGCTGTTCCTGACAACCACCCCCACCCCCACCCCCTCTAGCTGGCCACAGAGCTGGCACACTCCAGAGATCGATCTCAGGGGCTCATGTTGGTCACTGCTCTTTTTCACAGAGTGGCTTTGTTACACTGAGCTTGAATAAAATTGTGTTTTTCTTCCCTTCCCTTCTGTCTTGGCAGCTGAGCAGGGTGGCCTGGCTTTGTGACATGACCTTGCGGTGCACTTAAGTCACTTAGGGAGTGTACAAGAAAATGTACAAGTCAATTATAACAATTCTGCATACACAAAGGTCCCAGTACCCAACTGGCACTAATTGAAATCAAAAGCAGAGCAACATTTGGCTATATATACCATCTCTTTCACATTACAACAATTAAGCTATTACTAAGATAATCAGAGAGAAAGATCCAGATGGTCTGTCAGGCTCTCTGTTCACTGAAGTGCTTATTTACCTCTTTTTTTGACAGGCTACATATGCATCATTAACCTCATGAAACACCACTGTGCCGTTGTCCTTGTGTAAAGAACCTAAAGGTTTTTTTTAGGAGGAGTGTTGGCATTTAATATGTAAATGGATTTCCC
The DNA here is from genome assembly GCF_905237075.1 of Dicentrarchus labrax. NCBI lineage: Eukaryota > Metazoa > Chordata > Actinopteri > Moronidae > Dicentrarchus > Dicentrarchus labrax. The sequence goes on along the minus strand of NW_026136707.1, from coordinate 3,979,311 downwards.
AAAGTCTTTGAGTCTGCCTTAATGGCCACCATGAGAGTTTTAACAGTCTGCAGGTCAGCAGAGTTTGTGCACTCAATTAAGGCTGAGCATAACACCACAGGAGCTAAACTTAGCATCTTTCACAGCTGCAATTTCACAGATAACACGGTAGTGGTGTGCTTCAAAATGACTCACATGTTTACGTTTTACTCCCATCATAATCGAATTACCTTCATTATTTGTCTTTTCTTTTAAAGAGAGGCTTTTCAAAACCAAGTATCAGGATTGACAGTTATATTTTTGTGCTGAAGACAAGACACTGTTCCTATTTGAAGAAAAAAAATGTAACTTTTAATAAACACCCTAATTGCTTGTGTCTCCTTCCCTCTAATTTTGGCTTTCAAAAATGCAATTCAGCGACCACACCCACCAGCGTGCCTGTAATAACAGCTTGTTTTTCTGAGCCCTCCCCGGATAGAAACACCCGGCCACCAGACGGAGACTGCTCCCTGCTTTATTGTGGCATGCCAGTTTTGCTGATGTGGAAAATAAAGGCAAATATGAGCAATATGTTTGTCTCCTTTCAGGTAATCCAGACCAGCAAGACTCTGCTAGAGAACTCTGAAGGAGTGTATGAGAGAATTCTACAAACCCAAAAATCAGGTAAGAAATGGTCAGATGGTGAAAGGAAATAACCATAAAATGACAGCGATCCCAACTCCACTAGACAGCTCCTGAATGGTTGCCCGAGGCCCCACCATCTCCCTGAAACCACACAATACAGAAAAAAACCAACACTGAAATTCGGTAGAACTGATTTGCTTTGCTTATATTATTTAAGTGGAATTACCATTTGAATCGCGTTCAAGTATGTGATCCAGTCACAATTTCCCTTTGAAAAGCTGTGGTTCATAATGAGGTGTTTAATTCACACCAGTAACAGCCACTGTGCTGTATTCTAATCAGAATGGTTCGGTTAAAGGTTCAGAGAGATGAGTGAACTGGAGCAAGACAACATCAAAGCTAACAGATGGGAGTCCATCTATAGGTCTTTGCTACCAGACACTCCATACTAGTTAGGCTCTCATATGTGCACTTAATGTTTTTGTTTATTGCTTTCTAGCCTATTGTAAGATCACGACTTAATGTGGCCAGGGGTAAAGTAACTCCATTCAGCATTTCTGGGAAGAAGGGTTTGATTGGCAGCTCATCAGTGAAGGCTCTGCTAGATTCAGGGATATGCAGACTGGACAGGCAGTCTCGAGGGAAAATATTGGCGAAGGATGCCGTCAAAGGATGGACAGCTCGCTTCGCCTGGTGCGTTTTATCTATGCTCCTGTTACTTTCAGAGGTCAGTCTTTATTCTGCGACAATTCTTGTTTAATGTAACAAATGGTGCATTCAATGCAGACGAATGGCTAAAACTTGTTAATGAGAAAGAAATTCAATATTGACATTAATGTGCTTTATAATGCAGCATTTTCTGGCACTGAATCCCATCTAAGTAGCATAGAAGGCTAATTTATGACTGAGTAAGCCTGAGTGTGGAAGGGAGGAAAGATGGACCATCATTACCACGGCTCTGCTTTATTGGTTTCCAGATGGATGACTTATAAAATATTAAATTTCTATTGTCTTGGCACATCAGAGAGAAGGACTGTGTCTTTTAATGAAAGCAGATCAAAGGCTTCATGCAGTTTTTTCCCATGGTGTTTTCAGTTTGACCACCTTCCATCCCTTAACATTTACCAGCCAGTGGCTTTGGGATAAAGATGTGCTTGAGCCTATTGGTATCAAAGATCCCCTAAAGCCTCTGCTCACATCTGTGCAGCTGGGAATTTTGTTTTGGACATTTTCTATTTGGTTCAGATTTGGCTGTAGCATGAGCAATTTAAAATGGCTACTGTATTAAATGAGTGAGTTGCATCTGCCTTCTTTAATCAGAATTGCCCTGTTCGTCTGCACAGCCTTTGTCAGCACTTTTCTTTATCTATACTCCCTGCTGTTTTTCTTGCAGTTTACAGAGCTACAGTATTAGAAATTATTTACGATATGTACAGTGTGCAAATGTGTTGGCTCAGCACATTAATATTACACACGCACATTATCAACGGTTGTGCTCCCTGAGTTCGACCTGTTGCTCATCTTCTGTGGGACTAAATTACTTTTTAAAAATAATTCAAGTTGGTAAGCCTGAAGGAAAGGTCTGCCAGAAATTATTATATCTTGTTCTACTTCATTACTTACTCATTTTTACAAAATGGCGTTTCATTATCAGGAGGGTTCTGTTTGAGGGAAGATGACACTCCATTTCATGAGTTGTGCATTTGGAAACCCAACAGGATCTGATGTAACTATCCTTTGTGCTGCTCAGTGAGTTCTAAGCCCTTATTGATAAACGCCTTGTCAGAATGAATCATTCGTTTATGTGAAACAATAGTCAAACGAATAACACAGCCATGAAAAGGCTCAAGTAGTCCAAACCTTTTTTTCAAAGGCTTCCACAGAAGCTTTGTGGGGCTTTTGGTCTAAAAGCACCATTATATATGATTATCTAAAATCAGCTGGAGAAAACTCAACAGCTAACAATTGCAAACTAGGACACAACAGATGGCAAACTGATGATCTTGAACATTGACTTATTTTCCATCCTGAACGAAACATAATTTTATCCCAGCGGTATGTGTGTGTATGTGTGTGTCTGCGCTCATGTACATGTTTGTATTTCAGTGTGTGCATGTGGTGTGGTTTAAAGCACTCGTCTGTTGTACAGAAACTGGGTCAGTACAAACCCAATTCCCCCTTTACTGCAAGCGGAACGTTCCAGCAGCAACAGCTATTAAAGTTGTGAATAATCCATCACATCAGCTCAGACAGGGGCCACTTTCCTCACAAAGGCAGAGTCAAAGAACACAGTCAGGTGTTTGCAGCTCAAACATGGATGTCACTTCCCTCACCCGACACTCACTTAGGTTCCAATTAGCATTCAGGGCATCTGGATGGCTGAACCTGCTGCAGACTAACAAGATCAGTGCAGAAGATGTTCTTAAATGCCAAGTGAAAAATTATGGTGCGCAGAGTGGCGCTGCAGTGACATTTTGCAGAACACAAAGCAAAGAGCTGATGTTTGTGTTACACAAGTTAAAAAACCTTTTTAAAATGTGGATTCCCCAAGATCATTCAGTATATAGGGCAGTGCATTACTATACTTTGTTTGTCGTGTTCTGAGGTTATTTTCTTAATATTAAACATTTGATCTGGGTTTTTATTAAACACTTTTAATAATCAGTCTTTGTCATTTCACAGCATTTGCAGCATTTTACATACAAGAAACAAAATTTGTCCTCTGCATTTGACCCATCCTACATACATGTGATAAACGATGGTGTGCAGAGTGCTGCTGCAGTGACATTTTGCAGAATGCTTCATCTCCACATGAAGGTTCCATACATTAGTTAATATTAGAGCTTGATGATAGAACAATTTATCACCAAATAACTGTTTGAGTTTTCAACCAAAGATGCCAAACATTTGCTGGTTTCAGCTTCTCAAATGCCAGGATACCCTGCTTTTCAGTGCCATGTATGATAGAAAATGTTTTTGACAAAGACAAGTAATCTGAAAATGTACCTTGGCCTCTGAAAAATGTGAGCGTAAACATTTGTTTGACATTTCATAGACTAGATGATTACTTCATCAAGAAAATAGCCAGCCGATTAATTGACTATGAAAACAACTGATAAAATGTAGCTGTTGTGTTGTCATTGTTATTAATCAGTCATGGATCCCAGCATTTCTTCAGTATTCTGTCTGATAAAGTTAATTATATAGATAAAGGCATTCTATGATATAAGTAGATGGAATCATCTCTTGTTAAAAGATTCATCAGTAATCAATCCAATGAATAATTCAGGTCATGCTGGTCCATACTGTATTTGTTTGTTGCTGTGAGATGCACAAGCATCCGTCTTTGTTGTACAGTTGCCGTCTTGCAGCATTACCTCACAGAGATCAGAGTCTGAAATGCATTGCTGAGAATGAGCTTCCCCCTTTCTTTCCTGCCAGACTCCATAAAATGTTGCTAGGCAACCTCCAGTGTGTGTATGTGTGTGCATGTGTGAGAGATAGAAGAAGCTGTGCACCTTCTTCAGCATAGTCATGGTCCACGTGCCACAGCAGCAGCAGCAGCAGCTCTGTAGTTACAGGCATAGTGACCTGAAAATGAAGAAATAATTTGACATGTCTGTTACAACACAGGAAATGTGTGATTTAGGAGCAGTGGTGTGGTGTTAGGTTCAAAGATGATAAATGTGTCAGATGTGCCAGTAAATTCTGTCTGTTGTTTGAGGTCATATTCACGCCTGAGATCTGGTGGCAGACTTGTAGCCTCAGCTGAGAGGCTCGAAAACAGCCCAACCCCACACCTATTATGGCGATTTCACACGAAGGGGGTCTCTCTCTCGCGTGCACACCATGTTTCCATGGCAACAGCACCAACAGGGGCCAGGACCGACTCTAGCTGATCTCGGGGCTTCAAGCGGAAATGTGTGCATTCTCGGTAGTACTTTCCAGTGTGTGTGTGTGTGTGTGTTACGCAGTTCTGGGCTTTGTGCATACTGGGAACTCTGCTCCCTTTTGGTTTATTTACCTCACAGGCTGCGGTTGCCTGTTGCTGCAGTGTCAGTGCTACACTATAAAGCAAGCTCAACATTAAACATGTCCTTACTCAGATTCAGTCATGCAAAGGGGAAAAAAAGAGAGGGAGAGAGGAGGTGGGAAAGCTCCTCAGGAGACAAATCCCTCCTCTGTTTGATGCGTTGATGCTAATCCACAGTGAAAGAACGTCATGTCTGTCTGCCTACACTGCATCTCTCCTCTGCTTTTCTCTCCGTTTCCGGGGCTCTTTCTTTTCCCTCCCATCCTGCCTCACTGCTTCCTTCAACTCCACTTTTTCTTTTCTTCTCTGGCTTTAAGTTATCTTGCCTTTTTTGCTTTCTCTCTTGCTCTCTCTGTCTCTTTTGTACCAATTCACCAGTTTTTGCTTACTCCCATGCTTCGACATCCCATCAACACCTCATTGGGATGTGTCACTGTGCTTTACCCTGTACTTACTAACATTTTACTCCAGGATATAGATTTCAGATTTCAGATTCTGAAGCAAGGCATCGCTGAAGGGATGGCACAAACTGCTCCCGGTTGATGTGGACAACACATTGCAAATTAATGCTAACACTGCGTGTGGACTGTTAAAACAAATACACACCCAAGAGAAACAGGATGCATCTTCCTTTGTCAGCTTGCAAATAAGTGATACTTGCTGAATAGAAATCCATTCACTTCCTCTACCATAATGGGATTTTTTTTTCCTTCGTTAGATCTGCTCTTCAGAAAATAGTGAGAAATATTAACATTGTGATGACAGATGCTTGTACAGTTTCACTTCTTCATGTCTCAAATCCAGTCCTCAGGTTGTCTCCTTAATTTGTACAGAAATTCGAACCTGATGTCTACTTTTTTCAGACCTGACATGCTGTACACCTTCAACAGCAGCAATCTGTCAGTGCTAGCTGTTATCATACTGCAGACATACAGTAAGGAGAGAGGAATCCTCCTCCACAGCCCGAGAATCTCTTCCACATACTCAATCCGTCTGCTGCAGGAGGAGACTGTGAAATGTTGACAGTACATGCCAGTGTCTTCGCTCTAATGTGCTTCCTCACAGTGACAACAGGCTTAGCACCCAGTCACATCTTCCAGACTCCAGTCACCTCACAACTGCTCTTCTGTCTCACAAACGAGCATGAATTCCAACCATAAAGACCAGCTAGACACGCTCTCTCATCTGTCTCTCTCTCTCTCTCTCTCCCCCTCTTTCAGCGATGGAATTTCACGAGAACCTCCATGACTTGGCTGTGAAGGAAGGGTTGAAGGGCAGGAAACTGCACAAGGCGGTTGAGAGCTTCACGTGGAACATCACCATACTGAAGGTGAGATTTTCATCCACAGCCGGCAGTACGCCAGTGACTACTGTGTCACTCCAACATGTAATACACAAGTTTTCTGTATTTTTCTGTTTGAGTAGCGTGCAGTTGCCACATTGCACACTGTTATTTGAAATGTGTCTTTGCATTAATCAAATTATATGACTGTTAGGGCTGAGCAGTAGACCAGTTTCCAGGCGCAGTTGTCATGGGAAGTGCACACACAGGGGCATGAAAACAAAGTCAGGGGGCTTATGGGATGTGAAGTCCCTTTCAGTGATCCGTTGTGGCTGGTAAATGTTGCTTTTTCATGTCTTCAAACAGTTTCCTATGAGTGAGGTTTCGCCTGTATAAATTTCCAGCAAACCACCCTGATTATCTGACTGACTGAATTGCCTTTCTGTTGGTCCAGGGTGACATTCGTGTATTCATGTTAGCTGATTCCTTACTAAGAAAGGGATTTATTCTGTGTTGTTTAGCATCAACCAATCAATACTGAGTGACTTATTGGTCCTTCTGACAACATTGTCAGTCAATATGGAAGTCACAGTGGTGGTTGCTAGCAGTTTGTTTTATTTCAGTGTATTTACATTGATTAAAGAAATGCTGATTTTAGAGTTGTTTTTTTCTGTAAATTCTGCAGCTCCATAAATCTCATCCATGCTTGTTGCCATTTTCATAAATCTAGCATGGCAGCTTGCGAGCTATGCAGAAAGATAATGTTGACACTCTTAATCCTGCCTACAAGGCTATGATTGGTCGAGCGGGCTCAGTTTTAGACCTATTTGAATCGCTGAACAAATCTTAGATGTGACCAATGATTCAGAGGTTTTGAAACAAGCTAGCAGGTCTCTGATATTATTATAATATTATTATGAAGGGGCTTTTGTGCTATTCCTGTGATCCACTGATGTTCCGGGACAGACACACAGATAATAAGCAAATACCTGCAAGATAAATGCTACTAGTTGCCATTTCTCTCTGGGAACTTCATGTGTCTATCACTGTGTGGTTTTAGTTAGGTTTATTTAGAAATGTGAGGATGAGTGTCTTGTACAAATTTACTTGTAAAAAGTACTTTTCAAGCAAGTTGCTTTTTTTCCCCTCAATACTGAAAATGTCCACAGACTGTGGTAATGTGTGTCCTGCCTCCCTGATCATTTGTAAACCTATTTCTATGGCTCAAATCCATTGTATTATATACTATATACAATATTAGTAACGATATTGTTCTAATATTTCTCATGTGGCAAAAAATCTGATATAAAGTAATCAAATTCACACATTAGGAGGCAATATTATGTCTAGTAGGAATGTTTGGGAGTCACTAGTCTACATAGTGTGCACCTCATGTATTTTATCAACCTCCATTGCCAAGAAGGTCATTCATTAATAATTACCTTCTGCATATTTATTTGTGTTTGCATGTGTTAATTAAGATTACCTCACAAGCAGCTCAGCTATAATTTATACTTTGTCCCCAGGCAGTTGGGTTGAGTCAGGCATGTGTGTGTAATTCACTGCGTGTGCCGTCTGTCCATGTGTAATCTGAGGCTCTTCTTACGTATAAAGATCTTATTGTTGGCAGTCTTACCACTTAACAGACTTGAGAGTTTTTTTGATAATTACAAGTACACCAAGCTATCAACTCAAGGTCTTGAAGACTGAATAATGGCTACTATCCAGCAAAGCTTTGAACTGGCAGTTGAAGCTCTTTTCAAACATGGAGTACCCAACGTCGCCTGCTTTATCGAGCCATGACAGTGATGACGTCTTGCCATTCAGACACGGGCGTCCATTGTGTAAAGGTTCCTCAGGGCTTTATACAGACACGATAGGACCTTTAATGACAACAGTGGATAAACGGCATCTGGTGTGAGAGACGGAGGGGAACTGCTGAGCTGGAAAAAAAATGATATAGACGCATCAGTGATGATTATTAAAACTTATTTTGCCTTAATTAATGACCATTGTCAGTTCAAGGGAGGCTCCTCCAACAGTCTCCTAATATATTCTCATCAATTTTAAATTGCTAAATTTTGCTGCCTGTTTAATGCTGAACAGTGCACACACATAGAATGAAAAGACACTGGGAGTTACATTATTTCTCTTTTTACCACTTTTGCTCTGGACTCTATAAAAATGATATTTCCCCTCAGACAAGAAAAGAAAGAAAAGAATATCTTCGTCAACTTAGAATTGGATTATTTAGGGTGTTTGTTCCTTAATCAATTGATTTTGCTTTCTTTGTACATAGAAGATGATAATGATATTTAAATGATCATTTATTACAGAGCTTAAGATGTGTGTTTAGTTCCTCTGTGTATTTAACCTTGTGCTGCTGTGGCCTTTACATTAATGTGATGCCATTTAATTCAGACTTGCTGGAAATGTTACTTGCCCTGATCAAATGAGACTGCCGTGACTTTTACGTAAAAGTTATTCAGGTGATTATACAGACATGGGACAGAGCTGTAACTGCCATCACATCTACATGTTAAGGTGCTGATGTCTGACAGCGGCTTAACCCAATTTCTTCACAGCTTGCCTTCATGTCTCATGTACTGCTACGCTGCTGTGATTATTCTAACACTTTGATCTGTCATTGCCCCCTCAGGGTCAGGCAGACCTACTGAAGCACGCCAGGAGTGAAGTCCAGGAGAACCTCAAGCAGATCCACTATGCTGCGCTCACCTGTAACCTGAGTAAAGGCAGACCGGGAGGCGACTCTTCCGGCTCCGAGTCCAAGAGCAGACGCAGCCTCGAGGCCATTCCCGAGAAGGCCACAGCAGAGGAAGAGCTAACAGATGAGGAAAACTGAAGACCTGCAGTCCTGCTCTGGTGCTCTCCTGGCACCCACATTTAGACCTCTACTCTGTTCCTGCCTACTGAGCTCAAAACCCAAAGCTCTTTGTGTCTTTATCCTGGCATCACAGCTCTACACACACACACACCAGTATTTTTCCACATTCCATCGTGTACATTCCTGTATCCCAAGCACAGCTGTAACCTCTCAGACGTCTGCCTTGTAATCATCAATAAAATTCCACCACTACTCCGGGACACATATCCTGCCCAAAGTTCAGACCACATGAACTTCAGAGAAGTTTTGGGGAACATGCTGAAATGGATGTTATGTAGAAACACTGATGATTATCAGTGACAGACATAAATCCTAATTTTCCCTAGCATAAAACCATCTACAGTCCTAATGCATCAGTTTGCCACCCTCCCTTCACTCCTCTGACCCAGTCTCTCATTTCCTGGGTGAGTTGGGAGAGCCGAGGGAACTACCAGCCACGTGACCGTTTAAGACATTGACCTACTGTTCAGAGACACTGCACTTCTACTCAGCAGACCGGGGTGTTACCCGAGGAGACAAATAAAAAGAGAAGAGCCCTCGGATCGTTGCAAGAGATTTCTTAAAGCACAATTTTTTGGAGTTATGAATGTAACAGGACAGAGGGAGCGAGGAAATAATGGAAGAAGTAAAGAAAAAAAATTGGACAATAATGTCATGAGAGTAAAGAGCTGTTTACAATACTGAACTTGTCCATGTTCTTGTCTGCCAAAATAGTATGAGATACTATGTGTATATATGGAGTTTCCTGTTACCTTTTTTTCTGCAGAGTGCATCATTTTATTATTGTATACTTGGAAATATAAGATTTATTTTATAAAAGATATATGAACATGTATGTGGAAAAACAAAAAGTTTTATTTGTCTGTAGATATCTGATAACGGTTGTCACTAGAGAAGTGACCTCCGTGTTTTCCTGGCGGAGAGCTCCTGCGTGTCGAGACAGAAAGACTAATAATAGAATGTATTCATACTGTTTGGGGTGCAAACAACAGCAAAAATCACAACCAGCAACTGCATGAGAAGGAACTACGACTCACTCAAAAAACTGTTTGGACGTTGACACATTTTCATATTTCAGAATTTGATTTGGGAATATGTTAGACCTTTATTTTTGGGGCATGGTCCTCCCATTTTAGGATGTTGTAAGAATGAAATCCAAATCAACTTTATGCTCAAAGTGTTGTTTTTTTTCTCCCCAGGTGTGCTCCCAACCAATTCTGTTATTTAAAACACCCAAATGAGAAATCAGCTCTGGCTGGTGTGAAAACTCATTCCCTTGATTACTTGTAATCATTTGGTTCAGTTATTTTTCTGTGCAGAAATGAGTGAATAAGTCTCGCAGGAAACCAACGTGATGTGTTTGGATCTGGAACTGTGAATGGGAGGACATGCACAAAAACAAAGACTAGTTTCATTTTAATCGTGCAGTTCAAGGTTCGATAGTTTAAAGATGTGTCTCACTGTCCAGTACCCATGAGCTCTGCTATGTTTCATCAGTCACTGTTCAGTGCAAAGTGCAGTTCACCTACTTGCAGTGTTATGAGATTTGGTCTGGGGAACCGCTGTGCGACTTATTTCGGACGGCTCAAGTGGTTCCCGTCTGCCAGACAAATCAAGCGAGTCACAACACTTTGATAACCCTTTGTAAGAATTTAAACTCAGGTCTGGTGAGATGGTCGAGAAGGATGTGAACTTCACGGTAGTAATAGCTTCATAACCATTCCTGGTGACAAAGTAGTATTTCATCCACAATTACCCTGTGATTAATTGTGCCACGTTACTGCTGACTAAAACCTACTGTATCAGTTGATAAAGTAGGAAGTGAGAAAAGAGTTTTAGTCTTTGAAAATGCCTTTCCCCACATGCTGCTTATATAGTGCTCTTGCTTGCTATTCATTTAACAGTCTATATTTGTCTTTTATTTCAGATCTCATATAGGAAAGTTCTACTAACTTTCTACTGGCTGGATAAAGGATGCTTCAAAATGATCAGTCCATGACATGTTGCCATCTTTACACGAGCTACTGTATGTGGACAAAAGTAGGGCTCAACGGTTTGAGGAAGATATCGAATAATTTCTGATCAAACTTGCGATTGGGATTTAAATTGCAATTCTACAAACCTGTATTTGTGCTCTACATAGTATTTATAACTAATGGACAACTAAGTTAGCATTGTGTTAATGCTTTAGTTGACAGCTGTGCACTGTAGCTGCCTAAACTAATAATATTAAGGTGATAAGCTTAAATTGATGATGTATATAATGTGCTTAAAGCTCCATCTCTTGCATTAGTTGTTCGGCCCTATACAAAAGCTGTTAAATCTAAAAAGGAAAAACACGGTAGTAAATATATCCAAAGACCTGCTATAAGTCTGTACACATTAGCCTTAAAAAATAAAGTTGGCATAACTGTGGCCAAGTCTTGCATTAAAGTATTTTCATGGATTTTTTGCTCATTAATTTAGTCAAAATATTGATCACCAGCAAGAAATGTATTCTCTGAATTAACTTATGAATTTCTAAAACAGGCAGTAATTCACTCTCTTGACACAAGGCATTTAGACTGTTGAATGAAGCCCAAGCATTTTCTTTAAATGTTCGTCTGCAGCTCTTTTATTTCCCCCCTCAGTGCTCACAATGTTGTGCTCTTTGGTTTTAAATACTGTCCACACCTCCTGCAGACAAGACAAAAAAGACGTTGTCTCTGAATTTCAGTACTGTGCCAGTCGGCGTATTTATGATTGTTGTTGGGATGAAAAAAAAAGAGGCATTTCAACTGTACTCCAGTCTCATCTCTTTATCTGTCAAGTCCACAAAAAAAAAAAAAAAACCTCTGAATAAACAATGTTGGATATATTTGTCTGATGTGCTGTGTAATTCAACGATTTGTTCTAAAAAAAAAAAAAAAAAAAATGGCATGAATAAGTAATGTTCTGTTTTTCATCACTTTTACGTCCTGTGTTGACAGAACAGATTTGCCCAGGTCACACCAGCAGCTTTCTCTTGAGTTCGACTAGTTCATTCCTAAGCAACTGTTACGTCTGTGAAATCCCCTCATCTGCTCTCTTACTGCTCACCGATTATCTCTCTCCTCCCTGCAGCAATCGGGTCGATGCTCCACCCGGCCTCAACTCTTGAACTCTCCTCCCCTCAGGCTGCACCACGTTGGACTGACCTTCCTGCACTGCTCTTGCTCCCCAGTCCCCCCTTGCAGGCATCTATGAAAAGTAATTCACATCCCAGCGTCTCTCTGAATCACTTTGTTTCCCTTTCCACTTGCTCTTTACTGAAAGAAGGAGAAAATCACTTCTTGGATGAAATGTCACTCTCTCAGGTCAAACGAATATTTCATCCATTTTACTTTCCTGCCTTGTGGCTTGGACTCTTTACAGGCCTCAATATTGGTTTCTAATCCAGAAATTAAAGCTCAATCTCCTGCTGCTCTTATTCTGAGTCACTTTCAACAAAAATATTATAGCCAAGAGCCCAAAATGCTAAACGTCACCCAAGGTTAGCAGCACGTTTAACCCAAAATATATATACACATGTATTAGTCATGTTTGCTGCACGGCCAACATGAGTATGTAATTCTTTATTTTCATGGACAGATACACCTAGTCCTGACTCCCCCAGCTGTTTTTCTAAAGCTTCGAGGAGTGCATGCATCAGTATTGATCAGCTCCATGTGTGTCGAGTGGAGCAAAGAGAGCCTGGGGAAATAAAGCTTCAGATGGCTCTGCCTCCAGCGTGCACGCCCTCACACGCAGAGGTAACAGGCGAAGGTAGGCACCGATTTACGAACAAGCCAGCTGTGCGGTTACTGGCGAGCACATAAACTTTATTTGTATAGCGAGTCACAAAGAGTAAATTACGTTTAGAGCCCCCAACTGCAAACGCTCAATCATCATTCGACTTTAATCCAGACCTGCAAACAGTGGAGAGATTTGTCTGTGGATCTAAGATTATGAATTTGAACACAGAAAAATAAAAAAAAACTTCATTTAAGCTGCGACTGACCCAGTTTTTTCTTTAAAAAGTAATCACTGAAGTCTTCAAATCACTTTTTTTGTTTTTAAAATCAGCTGGCAGCGAGTGTACATTTTTTACCTTTATGATCTCTCCTCTTATCGAGTTAAAAGGCTGCCCGTCATATCACTGCCGGATAAGCCGCGCAAACATATATACACACAAGACTGCTGCTCTATTGCCTCAACAGACGGGTCTGCAATCAGCTTAATGCATGTAAAGAACATGTAAACTGACCAGAATGGCCCTCTAATGCACTCTTTATAGAGCTTTTTGATGAGTGTGCCACAGAATGTTGATTCCGTGAAATGGATTTTATTAGCCGTAAGAGGGTTCGAATTGCAGGTTTCTGTTTGCACCTTCCAAGCCATAAATTGTTCTTGTTGGGAATCATTAAACATTGTTCTGTAATGGCTCTAATGTTACTGAGTTTTTTAAAACGATTTTAAATCAGAACTCTTCCTGACACCATCTAGTCAACAGATCCGTTCTTGTAACTTAAAACTTGACTTATCCAAACACTTCTTCTTGGGGAAATGCCAAAAGTGCACATTTAGTTTAACATGCTTTAAGTGAGAAGTATGCTCTGTTCAATAGCTACATCACCTGAAATGTGACATTGTAATAATACCGGCTGTTCCGCTGTCAAAACATACGCCTGAATGCGTCAAACTTAGGTACTCATATTCAGGATTGTAGGAAAGCAGACAGCGTTATCACCATTTAAAGGTTTGAGTTCTAAAAGCGCAGGGGAGTCTGGCTCGCAAACAATTCCGAGAATCATTGTGGAGAGTTGCAACAGTAAACACCGTCTGGAATGAATCAGCCGCTGTCACAGAAAGCAGACAAGGCCGCTGCGAGGACTCAAACATTCCCAGAAGTAAGCAACTGCAGCGCGGGGACGATGAATGGATGGACGGATGGATGGGCCTGGGCCTGTGCGCCGGGTCCGAACCTAAATCATCGTCTCCGTGTTTACAGCAGAGCGGTGGCACTCAAATGGGCTGTGCTGGAAATGTTTGGACGTGTAAAACAAATGGCTGTGCAGCACATGTTTTCAGTGAAGATGTTTTCTGTTTGGATCATCCAAGTAGGTGTCACTGTCTCCTGCGGTAGCTCCGCCGCTGGCAGAACAGTGACGCTGGTGTTGGTTGAGTTCCCTGCAGCCGAACGGGGGCTGACACACCATGACAGCCTCCAGATACCTTTTTACAAATGAGGTCCCAAATGGAGTAAAGGTCAGTGAATGCATCACACTTAACCTCCATCCCTGCTTCTCTCCAACACCCAGTTTCTGCTTCTCCACTTCTACATTAATTCCCTCAGGTTATTGATCCACTCTCCGTCCCTTCCACTGCTCTCATCTCAGATACGATGGCCCGCATTTGGCCTCATCAGCCGGGAGTGAAATGACATTTAAGCCCAGCAGCGAATCCATGTGAAAGTGAACAGTGCTGTCAGTGACCTGTGAGAGTATGCGGTCAAAATAATGGATAAGTATAGCATGGGATACATTTCCCATTGGTAAAAGGTTCATAAAGTCCTGTAGTCTTTAATTTCTTTGCTCAACAGGAGGAAAACTGCACATTGAGAAAGATTATCTGCACTGGGGGATAACGAAGTTTTTCAGCAGGAGATTATTTTCTCTATTAAGGGATTCATGTTTTTCTCTACGAAATGTCAGAAAACAGTGAAACATAATTACAAATTACCCAGAACCCAAGGTGGCTTCTTCATATTCCTTTTTTTTTAATCCAGTCCAAAACCCCAACTATATTCAGTTTACTATCATGTATGACAGAAAAGCAGCAAATCCTCACATTTGATAAACTGAAATCAGAGAATTACAGTTACATTTAGTAAAAATGGGGATTATTAGCAGGATTTTTAAATACAGAACATACTACCATCCACACGTGCAGTGCGCACATATTACAGCACTTCACGAGTCTCCCAACACCACTCTGCTCTCGGTGAAACCATAGCTAATCTGTTGTTAATTCATTATCACGGACTGAAAAAAGCTTTCACTGGGTGGAAATCTCTCCATTATTTTGTCTTTAAAGCAGAAAGGGGGAACATCACAGAGCACAGTGAAAGTTCTGCCTTCCAGCAGTGAAGATGGTCCATAGGTTACTAGTTAAATTTGCTTAATGAAAAGTTTTTCCTTTAAAAAAGACACAGGACACTTTTTTTGATGCTAGGGTTAAGCTTCACTCCTCAGATGTTGATACTGTGTCATACTGAACTGGACTCAGTGATTTATATCTAATTGAAAGGTCACCAAGATTATCTTTATGCACTGATGCATCTCTTATCGATTGATTGCACCTCCTCTTATTGACTAGATACTGTCACTTGTGCTGATTAGTGGAACAACTCTGGACAACTATTTTGATCATTAATCATTTACCAAGCAAAAATGCAAAATGTATGCTGGTTTTCTTTTCTTGTTTGACGCTATTGTACACGGAATCTCTTTGAAATTGTGATTGGCATTTGGCATTTTTTAAACTAAGTGATTAATGAAAAAAACTAATTCACAGATTAATTAATTAAGGGAACAATCCTTGGGTTCATTCAAGCATCAAGGCCACAGCTGCCGAATGGTATAGTGGATCAATGCGCGATGGTTTATAGTGGTTTACCATTTCTACATTTTCTAGAACTACAGGAAAAACAAAAACAACATGCAGGGTTTCATGGGTATTACGAGTCAGATGCGGACATGGTTGGACAGCCAAGCATGTCACAAAGAACAGAGTGCAAACTGATGTCTCACCGCTACCCCTGGTGGTCTCTAGACATGCAGATAGTTCCTTTTTTATTTGCTGAGGTTTGACTTTGATAGACTTTTGCTGCCGCCACAACCACCGCCACAACCACCACCACCACCACCGCACTAATAGTGGGTGAATGGAAAAGACCAACTCACCAAGAATAACCCACAGAGCTCACACTCTTCACTGGGAACTATTTTCTAAAAGATAACGTTTTAAAAGCTGTTCACTGTGAGGTCAAATGTTGAGGTATTTTTTTTTCCAAATGTGATTCTTCAATGCTTTGAGCACCCCATAAAAAAAAAAAAAAACATTCACATTTATTGTGTAACAACAGTCTCGCAGATCATGACCACCTTTACAAACGAACCCAGAACCAGACTACAGTATACCGGAACAGCTAAAGCTTCAATATGAAGATTACCTTAAATCCACACACACACACACACACACAAAGGAAAGTCGATATATTGAAAATGGTTTGTCTATCTTTACACACTGCTCGCTTAAAAGGAGCTTACTTCTGAAGGGCGATTTAAATAATCAATAACCTTTACCAATCTTTACTGACAACCACAAACACTTGTAATGTCATCAATAGATTCTGCTTACAGAAGTTTCTGCAACCGCTGTCAGTGGTCGACAGCCGCCCGTTGGCTGTCAAAAGCATTTTTTCACAACCAAGATGGCTACTGAAATGCCTTTTGAATATAATAATTACATTTATAATAATGGCAATAATAATACAGCTGTTCTATTGCAACAAAGGCTTCATGATGACACCTTGTCCGATAATGTGGGAAGGTATTAAAATGGAATACAAACCACAAATTGAGATACAAAAGCCAATAATCTCAGCAACAAGACACAAACACAATCAATTTGCTGCAGATATACTGAGGTCTGCTGTGCTGTGGGGGCAAAAACCTTCCACATGAGCCTTTTTATAGGACATCACACATCCCCGAGAATCATTGCATACAGCTATACTTGTTTCTGTACCTTCTGCTCAAGAATCTCTTCCAGTCCAGGCCTGATGTACATCAACAATACACGCTCTCTGGCAGGGTTACCTTTTTCACCCTTCATATCTTTCTTTGTGAATATTTCATGCTCTGCTAGTCACTAAACTGCCTGTCCCAGAGCGTCGTCCTTCCCCTTTGTGGGAAGCAAGTGGTTGCTCTTCAGCAGCACTTAGTGCCTCTGCTGCAGAGTGAACGGTGCCATGATCATGACCGAGTCATGAGCCCCACAGCGCCACTAAAGGAGAGACTGAAGAGGAATATACAAGCAGTGTTCAGAGGAGCTTCACTGAATGCAGACGGACACAGCACAGTGCTCGTCCTCAGGCTGAAAGACAGGCCTTTTCTTTCAGGGACAGCAAGGAATGTCCTAAAAATTGGGCAGCTGCCGTGGATAATAGAGCGGCCAACAACAGCTGAAAGGGATGAGATACTGTTTGGCGTGCTTATCTCAAGAGATACCTAATGGAAGGAAAATTTATATCACCAATAGCCATCAGGGCACTCTATTTTACAAGTTGTCTTGTTAAATCATGAAGTGTTTTATGTCCTCAAGCAAAGAGTACTTTTTTTCACATTGTCAAAAGGACATCGAGCCGCTTTCAGTCTGACCAACCAATTTTTCACATTTTGAACACTAAAATCAGCGGATAGTTTCATATTTATCTGCCGATGTTTGATGGTTTTATGGTTTAAATTGTTTTTGGTGAGTTTACATTTTCAAGATTTGGGATATTTAAAGAATGAATCATCTCAAACAGCGTTAAATGCAGAAAATGTTTCTAACGGATATTTTCATTTAGAGCTGATATCATTTTACAACCAATAAAAGTGATTTTTAAGGCAAAATGTAACAGTTTTTTCTAGTCTTCTATGAAATAATATAAAACATGAGAAATCTTCATACATCACAGTGGACTGTCACATCTGTGGTTTACATTCTTATACCAAATGATCAATCATTCAATTGAGAATACTGAAATTAATAATTTGTTAAAGCCCCATTTTCCTATTTTCATTATAAATGAATATGTTGACTATCATTCAATAAGCCTCAGTCTGTCAGTCTATGAAATGTCAGAAAATACTGAACAACGTCCAATTCATTTTCCCAGAGGCTTCAGATTCGTCACACCGAGAAATAGTTAGAGCACATAACTCGCTCTCACCACAGGTTGTTGTTTTACGTTTCTGTTTGTTTAAGGATTACACAAAAGAGACAGAGCATGTTAAGTAGTGAGCCTTAACGGTGCTGGTAGGTGTATTTTTGAACTTTGGAGAGAGCCGTGCTAGCTGTTTATTTATGCTTAACTAAGTGAATCACCTCACAGCGCGCACACACACACACACACTCTTGTAATCTCACTCTCGGAAAGAACATGACTGAGCATATTTCCCAAAAATGTACTATTCCTCTAACCGATGCTACCTTTTGCCCAAAATAAATCCTGCAAATTGCACTCCTGTGTGATTGTTGCTTTGGAACAATCACCATGCATCTGATCAGTGCTGCTGCTAAAGAAGTGAGAAAGTTAAGCTGGCAGAGGTTTCATAAAGGAAGTAGTGTTGAATGACCTGTTGTTTCGGACAATGTCACACACACTGCTGCAGCCCAGAGTATTTCTCAGAGTGTGACACAATAACGACTTGTTCTTGCCATTGAACATTGTGGCTCTGTTTGGACTGGTGCCATAACTGCGCTGTCAGGATTTTGCTTCCCCTCGCCAGCTCCCCAAACAAACTCGGACTATACTCAGCCTCTCTCTAACACATAATGGCGCCTTCTTCTCGCACAATGCAGTCACTAAAAGTACGTAAAGTGACAGCAGCTGATGTAACGCTGCGGTCACCGAGGCCGTTCGTCTCGCCTGGCTTGCTCAGAGGCACGCTGGCAGGGACGGGGCCGCTGATTTCTCGTCGACTGCTCAGTGCTGCCTGTGTGTCTGACACCATAACTCACGCTCGCCTTGCCTGGATGTAATGGTTAAGAGGAACATTGTACGCTACAGCACTAATGGCGGGGAATGACATCCATTCTCAATCAAAGCAGATTGAGGGTGAGCTATCCGTTACAAAGAGGGATAGCCTCGTTTCCTTTGACTTGATTAGAGTGGTCGGCGGACCAATAAACTCTGGGACAGATATTAATGTAATTGCCGAAGCAGCTGGTTCCTGTCTGAATTATGATCCATTGTTTGAAGGGAAAAACCAGAGAGGGGGGAATCAGAAACGGGGGAAACAATATGGTACAATAAGCATTTGTTAAGAGAGAGAAAAAGAGGAAGTCCACCAATCTGTGTTTGCACAACAGACATAAACAGTGTGGCTGAGTTTGAAGGCCATCAGCTATTATCTCAACAACTAAATGCCCTTTTTATACTTTGATAAACATTGCTGTCTCCCCTTCAATGAAATTGTCAGTGCACATCATACCTGAGAGCTCTTGTAGTCAAACACTAACAATCGTCCTTGCCAAGGTCTCTCCTAAGTGACTAGATTCCTAATTGAATTTTCTTCTGCTTTTTATTGCTTTGTCTGAAGCTTTCATTCAGACAATGTTTCTATTGGACTGAAAAATAAAAATAAATATGAATAAACACAATAAATCTTTGTTAACACTTTGCTGAAGCATCACAGGATTATTTTATTGTGTCTTGTGACTGTATGGTTTCAACCCTGTTAGTTAGAGGCAGTATGTTCACTGTGAATCAAGTTAATTCCTAATAAGAACATCAGATGTATTTGTTTATTAAGTTATGATCATAAGATTTTAGGTACTTACTGTGGAAAACACATTTTCTCATGGAAATGTAGTTTTGTGAGGTTTAACATTGCTCAGATCAGCTGCATATAACCATTTCATTGTAAACAGAAAGACAGAAGTATGATAAAGAATTGCCTGAAAAGTCTGCCAAGATAAAGGCTTCACACTTGAGAGGAAAATGTGACTTGGAGGAAGTATGTGCTTTAAAATGATCCTCTACTGCAACCTGGTGGTTAAAGGGAGTAATGTAAATGCAATACAGTCACAGGGGAGTCAGACACTCATGCACAGCTGAATGCTTCAGCTACGCCCTGTCCACACTGCATTTCCTATTCTAAATAAAGCCATGACCTGTTTTAATGTTTAATGTTTGCGGTTTAATGGCAAGCACGGGCCAGCATCAGCACATTTCAGATGCAGCCAAATGTCTGCAGTGTAGGTAATCTGTCATAGGAGATCATAATAATACTTTTTGCAAACGCAAAGAGTTTTTTGAGTTAGAATTTCTCCTTATTACAACTGTCCTTGAAGATATTATTATTCCTGGGCAATTGGGTCCACTGGGAGCCAAAATAATACCTGATCATGTATAAAATATTTGTAATAAGAATGGGATAGAATCTATGATGTGTTTTTAAATGTGCACATAAATATGATTTCCACTAGATGGCAGGTCGAGCTCAGAGACCCGCCGCCTCGGTCTCTTTCCCCCGAAGCTGCTCATGAGTTTTCCATCTAATCATGTCTTATTCTGCTGGGAGCTGCTTCCCGGAGTATCACACCTGCCCACTTCCTTTTTGCCATCATGCCAGGGGAATGCAGTAACCTGCTCCCACAATGCACTGCAGCTCCCCTCTGTGAGGAAACACTGTAGTGGCGCTGTGAGCATATGGCACTTTCTTTAAAAAAAATAAAAAAAAAATCTGAAATTAACCTTTACTATGAAATGCTGACAGGCTGTGAGGCTTGTGGGGAGTGAGGGATGCTGAAGTCTCTGGGGCGTCAGGTGACACACCTTCAGACGTTTTAAACTTTGCCTTTGAGGATATTTGTGGAGCTTGTTTTCATATGCAAAGATGCATAAACTGGGACTTGGAAACTTTTTACAGTGATGGCAACAAAAGTGAAATTCTTCAACCATCACTCCACAGAGAGAAGTTCTATAGCTACAATCTGCAATTCATTAAAGCTCCGTGTAATTATAATTAATCTGACAAAAAAAAAAAAAAAAAAAAAAAAGAGATCTTTGTCTTCTTTGAATCTTTATTCTCAAGAGAATGATCTGAAGACGTATTATATATTTTTTCAGTCACACCTGGCTTGCCCGGACAAATTCAGCAGTAAGTATATTTATTGAATGAACTGAGGTCTTAAGGTAGAAGTGCAACAATATTGGACTACTACTAAATCTTAGGCCTCCTACAACCTTCTTTATTTAGGCTACTGCAACAAATTTGAAAAAACTGAATATCATCCTCATCATCATCAATGCTTCTTGATAAATACGACGTATAGATATTTCAAATGATGTGAGGACTTAATACGGTGATCTGGACTGAGGAGAGTTACAGTATCTTTCTTCTCACATCCATGGCCCTTTGTTTACTGCAAACCACACTGTGCGGCATTGTTTGTCAGGCTGAGGGAGCCTTGATGGAATCAGAGTCCATTAACATGGAAGGCAGCGTCGAGGTGACTTTAGCTCCTAATTAAAAACAGATGTGTCCATTTAATAGTCTTAATACTTTGTGGGAGAGCGAGACAATCACCGCAGAAATATCTATTTGCCTCATTAAATCGGGAGGCTTGATCATGATGAGAAGCAGGGTAATGAATGAAGACAGACATGTTTACCAGGTTGTTTAAACAGTATTTGCTGGGAGGAGAGAGGGTGGAATCTAGATGGACTGTTGTTTGGTGGCGTGGAGTGGAGGGACTGATATGATGAAACGTATGTGAAAGGTAAAAAGAAGAAGGAGCAGACATAAGAAAGTGGATCTACTCTGAACCATCATGTTTCGAAACACTTAGAGGAGGCCCCAGTCTCATTGGCAGTGATTTTAGGCCTGAGTCACACAGTGAAACTCTATCTTTGTTTAAGCATGCTAAGCTTTACTAATTAGTACCGCAGAGGCTGATGGGAATGATGTTAAATTGCAGGTATTTGGTCAATTTAAATTTCCCCTACGGGATCAAT
This sequence comes from Dicentrarchus labrax, assembly GCF_905237075.1. NCBI lineage: Eukaryota > Metazoa > Chordata > Actinopteri > Moronidae > Dicentrarchus > Dicentrarchus labrax. The sequence goes on along the minus strand of NW_026136707.1, from coordinate 3,957,698 downwards.
AAAGGAACATCTTATCTTAGTACTGATGATGGTGGCAGATGAAGGGTTAAGGAATCACCACGTATTACAGTTCATCCTGAAGGGCATGTGAATGTCTGTATAGTTGTTCAGACATTTCACTCTGAAACACAAATGTCAACCTCATGGTGGCGCTAGAGGGAAAGTGAGGGGATCACCAAGGTCATTAAGATTCATCTTCTGGGGACCACGGACGTCTGTATAACTTTTCGGAGCAATCCATCCGACTGTTGTTAAAATATTTTAGGGTGGGGAGAAAGTGACACCAACCGACTGATGTTGTCATCCATAGCTGCGTTGCTACTCGTTTCTGGAACGAAAGAATAAATGTGGCCATGTAAGTTCTCCTAATGGCCTCAAGATGCTCCAACTGATAAACCCTTAAACCTCTCACCTGAAATATAAACCTTTTTCATCCATTTATACCCTGACTGACAGGTCTCTCAGCCTATGACACTCAGTTGTGGGTGGTTGCCACTTGCACATCCCCCCTTAGCTACATCACAGCTCCCTCCTTTTTTGCCAAAATGTTGATTTTTTTGGCTTCAGTAACTGCCAAAATGGCAGCAAGTGATGATCCAATCCAGACTTCAAAAGCTCCAAGATCATCTGGGACATCACAGATGCTACATCCATGTTTTCTACAGGGTATATTTCAAACACAATTAAGACTATGTGCAACACTTCATCTAATTTGTTGTCCATCATGGTCTTGTTTAAATTACATAGGTTAACACGTACAGCAACGTTCACTTTATATGTACAAATTATTTAAACTATACCTGGAATATGATTTACATACAAACTTGAAATTATGTTTTTTTTTTTTTTTTTCCCCCTTCGGTCCACATCATGAGCTGCTTACTGTCCCTTGTTACTGTTGATTAATTACACATAACCTACTGAAAGTCATGTTAGAGAATTTTGGTTGGCTACATGAACCTAGCTCAGATTAATGACTCCATACAACCACAGTAAATGAAAGAGTTCCACATGTTAATTGCCACCAAATACATTAACATTTTTTGAAATACCAGAGTAGTTTTTACTCACATGGCATATCCTAAATGGGTATTAAAAAATATATATCTTAAGTCTTCCTTTTAGCTTCCAACATGTGAAAAAGAAGCAAATATTTCTGAACAATCTTGACTCTGGACTCTTGAGGATGGAGCTAAAGTGCATCTGTTGTTCATCATCAGCAGTGAAGTATTTGACAGCAGCATATTAGCAAATGTGTGAAGCAGGTACCTGAAAAAGTTTGGCATTTTGTCTTATTTTTTGCTTAAACAATTATTCACTTATCACAATTGTTGCCAATTAATGTTCTGTTGATCGACTAAACCATTAACAGGCTGTTGGCAAGGCAAGTTGCCTTGTCAACTGTTTCAGGATTATTGTGGTATTAGTGTCCATAATATGCACGTCAAGTTAATTCAATTCGTAAAACATCAAGCGTTTAGTAAGGCACATGCAGACACCCACACACTCACACACACACATAGACAAGCATGCACAAAAAGCAGCAATCAGAGCAGCTGACTGGTTGCGCGGTGTGACTGCACTCTTGTGTGTATGACAGGAACAAAGATGTGTGTGGACACTTCAGCCTTGCTCAGGGATCATCTGTCACATCCCATCATCAGAGAGGTGCATTCACACCAGCCGCTGCTCCAGGACGGCTCACTAAGGGGGTGGCGAACCTTCCACGGGCCGACAGCGGTGCTCATGTAAGGATCAGTGTCAGCGTCACCATCGCAGGCTCGGCATCGGTGTATTATTTAAAAAGCCCAAGCATTAAAACTGTTTCTGGTTCATTATCAACACGGTTTGCCAGTTTATTTACAGGCAGGAAGAGGGGAGTACAGCTCAAGAAACAGAGGACAGAAATTCTGAGAATCATGTTTGTTTTGCACAAAGGCAGAACTTGCACCCACATGAATAAAAAAGTACACAAAGAACAAAACTGATGCTGTATCAATATAATATTTGCACTTTTTTGTGTATTCATTCCAGATGCTCATATTTTATTGGCATTTAGCCTGCAGCTTACAACCACTGAGCATTTAATGTTTAATACAAATGTTGTAATGCTTTGTTGTGTCTTACAATTCATTAAACAAAGTGCAGATATCCATTCATGGAGGTTCATTTTTGGGTTTATGTTAAAGTTTATAGATTGAATTAGAGCAGGTTGATATTCCACATGGTAGTGGAGGAAGAGTTACTGAAAAAGGGAAAATAAATGTCCAATAGATTAATAACTTGGTATGCTATTTTAAGGCTTCTCATTTCAAGTAAGCACTATTTTTCATGTCTTCATCGGCTGCATTTCTACTTTAATCTTCTAACTTTGTTGACTGATATAGGTGTTTGAGAACGAACTCTTATAAAAGTAATGATTCATAAATGCATGCACTACAGAGGTTTTTAGATTTCGGTGTAAAAAACAAGAGCTCGGATGCACGTCACTCACTCAGTCAGTCAGTGCACAGGTTGTTGGTGAAGTTGTTAGCGTAGATAATGAGATAATTGGCACTGGACAGATCTGCTGTGTGTGCTGGAAAATAAAAAGATCCCCAGAGACCTGGACTCACCTCCAGTTGGGAGATGGTGCTGTGTGTGTGTGTGTGTGTGTGTGTGTGTGTGTGTGTGTGTGTGTGTGTGTGTATTCTCAGTGGTGTAGTTGCTAATGTAGCGGAAGAAACACGAGAATAGGAAGACATGTGAAAAGACACATTAGTAAAAAAGGTCAAAGTGGAAGGTGAAGGTTAAATAAAGGAGAGGACTGAGGGAAAATATAATGATGAGGAGGAGGATGATGATGCATGAAGCTGGGTGCTGAGGGCACATCTGGGACTGACACCGTTAAGTGGTGCTGGGTTGTCAAAAACAAGTCAATAATAACATTATCAGTATTTTATGACTACAGTGACTGAAGCTCATATTTTGTTTCAATATTCAATATATTTGAATTAGAACGTTTCTGTGAGGAGGCTCAAGTCTCTTTATCACTATCTTCTTCTACAAATGTCCAACCGCTTTGTTACTTAATTGTAGTTTTAGTGTAATCTTAGTCTTTTTCTTTAGTATTAATTATGAATTGAGTTTGAATATTAAATTACGTTTAGTTTTTAAATTTTTAGATATAGATCAAGTTGTATTTTTTGTTTTCTTTAGTGACCTTCCATCAAACAGACTGAGTAAAACCTGCACACTGATTCCAAAACCCTCAACAAGCACCCACATCATTTTATCTCTCCCTTAGCTTTTCCTGCACAGTGCACCTGATACTTTCTGCATCCACGGAGCTGTGGTGTAGATCTGCGCCACTGTGTACAACCCCATCTGTGAATGAAGACACTCAATGAACTGTGAAGTCTGTCCAGCCATCATTCACATCAGGGCACATGGAAAAGATCAAATCAAGTAAAACACATCTTTGGGTCAAGTGACGCTTCTAGACACTGTTGGTGCTGATTTCTTTAGTTGTATAATATGGCAGTAAAACACTTACACCGACACTCACCGCCTCAACGACTTATATACCTGTTGTTCGTCCATCATGAGATTAGCTAACTCGCTGAGAAGTATATTACTGTCCGTATAAGTTTTGATTTAACCATATTAACATAGTTTCTGTTAAGTTGACAGTAATATAACAGCAGCAGAGATATCCCGACTCCTCTCTACATGTCAACCATCCCTTGAGCAAAGCCTTATCAGCGCTCAGGGACAGACAGAGTTGACTGTAAACATGGCTGCACAAGTGGGGACCCAACTGTCTTCTGAGGGGTAATTATTATTATTAGCAATCCGAGCTGCAGCGTGTCCCCACGAGGCCTCCAGAACAATGAAGATCCACAAGGGTGCTGTGACAGTCGCTCATCTACTCCAGGTATCAGAGTGAGTCAGCTAGACGTTAATACCCAGGCTAATAGTGGCTGCCAAGTGGAGCTAACGCTGAGCTAATAGCAGCGGTGAGGGACAAGCAGGTGCTACCATGGGGACGTGACTCACTCAAACTTGGCTGTCCAGAGGCCTCGTCCTCAGGCTGTAATTAGTAGCCAGTGACAACAGGGCTCAACAGAGGAGAAGCAGCATGCCAAGCAGGTACACATGGGTCGGTGCAACAATAATAATTACCAGTCACTAAAACAATCAACGCCCAGTGTTGAATATTCTATTACAAACTCTGTGTCAAGTTTTTTTTTTTTTTTTGATGGTGGCCAAGTTCAGTTTAAGTATGATTAAAGGGTAAAAAAAAAAATACCAAATGCAATCCAGTTTAGTATATTAACGACAATAGTGCTTGGTGAAGCCTGTGGCCTTTGATTTTAAGGTGTCAGAGAGAGGTTGGTTTAACTGTATGGTATATTCTTTATTTTCTTATGTCAAACAAGTATTGCCTGTATTAGCAAAGCTGGATATTATACATCTATAGATCTTTATTTCTCTGTGCCACAGACCTCCATTGTCCATCAATGAGCCACACTGTTGTGACACTGGTTTCCTTCATTAAGATGAACACAGGTGCTGCAGTTTATTCTGGGTTAATCTCACATACACTGTCCTCCTGTCATAAATGTCAACTATAGTAACAAATGTGTGTTAATCAATTTCTGAAAATTATGAAGGACATATTTCTACATCTATTTATTTTTTATTTATACATTTATACTTACTTATTATTTTGTTTATTTCTGTATTTCTACATGTATTCATTTCTGTATTTCTGTGTGAGCATTTTAACTGAGTGGGTGGTCCTAACATGAGTCTGAAGCAGGATTGGTCAGGGAGAGACTAGTGACACTATGGAAAACCGGCCCCTGCTCTGCCTCTGAATTTTATAAAGGAGCATGGTCTAGACCTGCTCTGTATGAAAAGTAAAAGATAACTTCTGTTATGATTAGGCGCTATTCAAGTAAAACAGGACTGAACTGAAATTGCCAATATCCTTTCAGGGAAAACCTCCTACACACTAACATTAGCTTAGCTATGATCCCAACTAGTGCTACAAAGTAAATAGTATATAGCCAATCAGAGGCACAGTAGGGGCGGGTCTTCCCACCCCTGTGCAATCCTGCAAGACTGATGTTAGGACCACCCTGTCAATATAAATAAATGTATAAATACATTTATAAATACACAAATAAATATAAATATAAATATATATATATATATATATATATATTTTATATTATAATAATAATAATAATTAATAATAATAATTATATAACAATAAAAAAATATATAATCATCATTATTATTATTATTATTATTATATATAAAAAAAACAGTTTTACAAAGATAGCTTCTTGTTGTGTCTTGTTGGATGCCATTATGATATATAAGCACCTATATACACAACAAATATATGGCTATTTGGTGTTGCCTCTGCATAAGAGCTCAAACAGACAAGAGGTCAATAGGATTAAAAAGGCACTACGCAGTGATGGACACTTAAACCTGTTTTACCTCTCACATTACCTGCTAGTGTTTGGCTTTAAGATGTACTAATAGATATTAATGTACTAATAATAGATGTATCTTGAAGCTGGACTGGAATCGTTTGCACTCTGCGTTGTCTATTGTATGTGCTTACATTCACTGTTGCACTGACTCCTGTTGCTCCTGTTCCTACAATGCTTGATATGAAGAAAAAGTTTATAAAAAAAATTGTGTCAACTGAGAAATAATAACCCAACTTTAATAATTTAACAAGATTCGACTGAATAAAGGAACCAAAGTTCTGTGACTCTACCTGAATCTAACCGGCTCGCTTGTTTGTTGTTTTCCGGCAATGAGCAAGTGCAAATGTTTTAACAGCAATATAACAAAAATGAGGCAGAAGCCCATTATGCTTCCTCAAAATACATATCAGGCCTTTACAAGACACAATTTGTGTCCTCACTGATGGCCCAAGATGCAATTACCACATCCAATAAAACAGCACACATTTTCATATTTCATTGTCCCCAGTGTGTACAAGACAGACTCAGTGGAATTATTGACCTGCTATGCTCAACTGGCTGAGTGTAGTTTTAAATATGAATGCAACATGTCTTCCGTGCATTACATTAGAATCCTCTCTGTCTTGTAATGTGGAAGTAAATGTGGTCTTAAGGACATCAAACATGTTTCAAACAAAATTAGACAGGATGGGGAACTGACCCCGAGTCTTTTTTTCAAGTGCGCTTTAATCCCACAAAAGCTGTTTGAATTTTCTAATCTCATTTCTCCACATTCAGACAAACACCTTGTATCACCAAGGAACATTTCTAAGAAGGTAGAAAGGAGTGAAAAAAGAAAGGCAGCTGATTGCTATTGATTGGTATGAAACATGACACAATATGATGGATTTTGCACCATCACATTCATCACGAATGAGACCAGGTACACTTAAAAGTTTCTTTCTTGAATTTGAAGTAAAACCTGTAATTTGGGCTTCTGCAGAAAGCACGATAACGAAATATCGGGCACGGGATGGCGAGCCACCACCATAACCACATGCAACACATAAACACGTCATGTTCAGTATTTGTTTTTCTGGGGAAAGTGTCCCAGAGAGGCGAGGCTGAAGAGACTCAACACAGCAGAAGCCCCACTGAAACGCGGTGCTACGCAATACCCCTCAATTCACAGCCCAGGATTACAATATCACACAGGAGAAAGTCACAACTTCTGACTGGAAACAAAACACAAACTGGTTCGCTAATTATCCCAATTTGCCAAAGCTGTTTCAGTCTAAGGAGTGACCTTGTTAACTAGCGACTTTCAGCTGAATATGTTAGCAACTAACTGGCGACATTATTTGGCTGAAAGTTGACAGTTACCAGAGTCACAGATCCCGGAGGCAGGAGGAGGGCGGGTGATCAGCACAAGAAGGTACTAAGATTAAACATTACAAAGCAATTGGCGAAAATCTTTATCTTTATCATCTTTAGGATGTTAAGCCACCCTAAATCACTGCAGGGGTAATTCCTTCACCATGACAGCCCAACCTGTAAACACAAAAAGCTTTTATCCATTGGGATATTGCAGCTTTCTCCTTTAAGTTAATATTTTATGGCTTGGTTCTCCATCCCAATCAATCTATTTAATGTATTAGTGTCAACACCCGACAACCCTGGTTCATACACAGCAGTGTTAGCAAATATATCAGGATATTTTGTGATTTGAATTCTTAATATAATAGTCTTTAACGCACTTATTTGATCTTTTTTGATCTAAAACCACTCCAAAAACCATGAAACAAAGATAATGTCAGCACCTTACAGTAGCATCTGTGACATTTTCCTGATGTGTGTACCTTCCTGTGCTTTTACTTCATTCAGTACCTTATTAACAAATACACTACATACTGTACCTACACCATACTATATTGACTGTGGTAAAAGGACGTACTAGTTGACAAAGCTCTCTGTTCAGAGACCTCCCAATGCGGCTGTTGCTGCTACACAGTATCTAAAGCCGACCCCTTGCTGCACCGAGCCCAGGGGCTGATAGGAGTTCTCATGGGAACCATTAGCGAGCGGATCGGCAATGTGGCGCGCGGGGAGCAAGCGCAATTCATGGGAGAGTGCCGAAAGAACTCACAACACTCTAACAACACCTGTCACCCCTGCGCCTAATGAGAAACACAATTAGCAATTAACAGTGCGATCTGTCAGGGCTAATACCTGCCTCCATGCACACAGCCACACACACAGCCGGAGGGAGAAACCAGACCCCCTTCATCAGCACTTCCTTGCAGGTATGAAATAAGCCCAAACAAGTGGATCAATTAGACAGGTGATGTAATGTTGTGAAACCTAAGCTGATGCCTCGGTGGCAGATTTCCTAAACAGCGTCCTCGGTGATGCTCCTCGGTGACTTTTAAAGACAGGAATTAAGTGTGATTTTTATCACTCCGCAGGGAACTGAACTGGACGCACTTCATACTGCCCATAGATCATACAGCGTGGGCTATAAAGTTTGTCAAAATGCACTTTCCGAGTGGATCTGTTCTTCTGTAAAACAATTGCCGCCGTGGGAATTAACAGAAGATAAACTGAAGTGAATATAAACAGCACAGACAGTGAGATTCCCTCAATCAGCACATTCTGTGTTTATTTGGATCCCTGTTAGCTGATGCTTCATGGACATGGACTTCAAAAGATCAATTCAAAGACAATATTGATCCTCACACCTTCTGGTATTTCTCACTCGTTATCTCTGAGGGGACATTTGAGGATGCTTCCAGCCACGAGCAGGTTTTCAGTAACGTCCTCTAGGAAATAAAGAGAACTGTAATGCTCAAACTGCACAGCATCTGTTCATAATTAATAGTTAGGACATGCACATTGTTGTTTCATGTGTTAAAGTATCCCATATATCATGTTAGCATTCAAGACTTGAGCTTACCACATGGACATTTATATTGATATTACTTATGCTGCAGTGGAGAAATCTGCAAAAACTTTAATGGATTTCAGCAAATTGGGAATACAATGAGGCTAGTGCTGAAGTCATAGATCTGTCCCATTTGGACTGTAATTGTGCAATAACAAGAGAGAACAGTCAGGAGTTAGGTTTGGCTACTGATCACTGACCCTGGAGCTGTTGGGGATTCAGTATTTTGCTCAGTGACTCTTCAGCAGGGCCAAGCAAAAAGGTTGAAAACTACCACTTTCTATATTTCAGCTTAGCAATTATATCATGCTCAAGTCTAATTTAAATTTCATGCTATTTTAGACACAGACATCATGAAAACTTTTGCATTCAGATATGAATTCCTAATAAACTGTCTCTCTAACACACATCCCTGTCTTATACACACCAGCATAAACACTGGCTGTCTTCTAATTGGATTACACCAGAATATGTGTGTTTGTGTGTCTGTGTGTGTGTGTGTGGCATATCCAGCATAGTAATTGTGTCAGCCTTGTTGGTCAGTGGGGAATTGAAGTGTTAAATCCAATTCTGAATTTGTATCTCTCGTACAGAGGAGGGGGAGATGTAGCGCGAGTACCAACCATATGTCACCGTCCCCAATTCAGAGGGATTGAATATGGATGAGCAACAACTCGGGGTCCTGGCGTCGCCACTGGTAGCAGGTTTAGACTGTGACGGTGTACGCTCATTTGTTATCAGAGAGGAAGTGGAGTTGTAGACACCAGCACTGCAAAAACTGACAAAGATTTCCCTTAATGAAGATAAAACTGATTCAGTGTCTCTTAGCTTCTAGGTTCTCTGCTATTATAGCACTCAGTACAGGCTCACCAAATAAAATTCTCACAAATGTACAGCTGAAAGCAATTAATCTATTAGTTGATCGACACAAAAATAAGCATTTTCAGCTTTTTCTTTGGGTTTTGGACTGCTAGTGGGACAAAACATGTGAATGATGTAAGATTTAATTACCATCATGGCAACTATTCAAACTGCAGCACTGATACAAACATTGCCTGCAGGTTGTGTGCTGTGAAATCCAATTTATGTGGCATATGTTTGTGTGGCTCAGTTCATGTAATGTAACTCTGGTGACTGCGAGTGCTGAAAAATACCACGTCTTACCTTCAGAACGCGTACGTATCTTTAAATGATTATGCCATTTTGCGTTATTGCTTTACACTGTACTTAACCCAATAAGTGTGTAACTGATTACTGTAACTAATAATCTGTATTTGAATGCATTATTGTACATACTGTTTCGTTACCTTCTACTGCTTCATGCTATAGCCAGGTCATGAAAGTCTTCTCAGTATTTAACACTGTTGTCTTTTCCTAACCTTAACTTCACTTTAAAAAGAAAAAAAAGACGTCACAGTATGCCAGCACATGTCAATCAAACAGCATACTTCACTGTTTGATTGACAAGTGAACTGCAGTGCATAAACACCACAGCAATCAACACCTAGCACCAGACTTGTTGGCGTATAAACTAAAAACAAAACATGGATCTTGTGAGTTAACACTTTAAGTAAATAAAAGGTGTTAATAACATTTCTTTTTCTAATATTCACTGTTCTCTTTATGTTCTGGAGGCAGTGAATGATGAACACAGCCCCGACAGGAGTTGATTATCGTAATATTACAGTGACTCATGCAGTCATTGGTTATGAAGTTATGAAGGTAATGCACCACATTTGTAATCTGTAGCTAATCCAGCTAGCCTTGGTGTGCAAGTAACCAGCCATTGTGTGCTAGTAGCCAATCTCAGAAAGCTCATGACCAGCCAAGCCATTAGCCGATCCAGTTGGTTGCCAACCTGGGCGTGCTAGAAGTCAGTGTAGAAAAGTAATGACCAGCCAAGTGCTAGTAGCTAGCCAAGGCGTAGGGCTGAGCAAGATGTTAAAATGTTCCAACCGGCCACCGTCTGCACCAGCGCCCCCACCCCCACAATCACCGCCCCAGTAGCTGCAGCTGGGAGAAGTGTGGTAACTTTGCTATGTGCAACAAACTCTCAGATTTAATAAAGAAAATAAATGACCAAATGTCAAGATAAGAAAAGACAAAGACCCCTTTTCCTCATTAAATAGAAAAATACAACCGTACACCTTCTAATTCAGTATTCAGTATCTAATTCAGTATCCGATCCAGTGAGTTGCTAGACAAGGCATGCTAGTTTCAGCCTCGGACGTTAATAACTAACCCATTGCCAACTTGGTCAAATGAATAGTCCGCTCTCAGTTACTGTAGCCACAGATTGCAGAGTCGAGACGTTTGTATTAAAAGGATGGGGCAAAAATACTTGCCCGTAAAATGTCAAGATTTGGACTTAACATCAATGAACAACAAGTAGTAAATACCCATATACATAGGTTTTCAGCAAAAAAAAAAAAAAAGTGGTGGGTTTAGTTACTATTTGAACAACAACATTGGTTTTATTTCATGAGTCTGTTAGCAGTTATGCTTCAGGAAAGGTATGTATTCTATAACATCCCATGGGTTTCATTGCAGTGTCCAAATCAGTTTACCCCACAGCTTCACTGGCTTCTTTGACTTATTCTGCTAAATTTCTACCCAAGAGACAGTCATATATACTCTTTAGAAAACTAATCTGCAGATATACTGTACATGTATCACATATACAGTATGTAAATTGTTTTTATGGAGTTTACTTGGATTTATGTTGTCCTTCCGTTTACTGACATTACTATCTCAGACATTGTCTTTTCTTACCATTACTGTGATATTTTTGCCATTTTGGTTGATGTATTGCTCCACCGGGTTTTCTCAACAACCCACGAAAAGCATCAAATCTAGTGAAAATGCCAGGCTTACCTTAGTGGTGTCAGCTTGCTGTGAGAAAATGCTCCACTGTGCCTAATACCACCTCTTAAAAAGACACAAACAACCCTTTGTTTCCAGTCGATTAATGTTTAAAGGAAAGGTGACACTGCTGAAAGTAGCCTGGCATTTTTAGCAGATGTGGTTATTGTTGTGAATTTTTAATAATATACTTACACAGTCTTACTGGAGCCTTATGGAGTCAATAAAACAGTAAGACATTTCTGTTGAGCATTTCTGTGACTATGGAAGTCTACACAAGGGCACTAATTTTTATAAACAAGTCACTCAAAAAGTGTTTTACAGGAAAACTTGATGCTATCAATGTTATAATAGAGCTTCATATAAAGAAGCTACTTATAGCCACTAGTCAGTTGTATTTACAGATAAAATAACTTCTGTCAAAAGACCTGAGTGAGTGCATCAAAATGATCTGTTGGTGAATTTGAGCATATCTTCTCAGTGTACCACACAACAGTATAGCACAGCTTTGGTTAATGAATGTCCAAAGTTAGGCACAGAGCTCAAATGACCTATTTGTCTAATGAGAGCACATTTCCAGCACAATGTTTCACAGACAGAAGGTTCAACCAGTGCATTAGTGAGAGTCAGGTGAGTTAGTTACAGAGCTCAAATGCAGGTCTAATTCTAGTAGGTTCAGAGATGTGTGATATTAGATTTAAGAACTGAGTTTAAGAAACACCAGAGCAACCTACTGGAGACTGGATCACATTTTACTGTCAGAACAATAAGCAGTCCTCCTCCCATAGCAGTCAGCGGTTTGTGCACAAGTGCGTGCATATGAACAAACACACACGCACGTACACACTCACCTCCTTTTCATTAAGGCCAAGGAGTGTGAGCAAAGTTTGCTTATGTAATTGCCCTGCTCTTCCAGACTGTTTGACAGGCAAACAGCAGTGTGGTCTGGCTCTTCAATGTGCCAGAAACTCTAACAAGCTGTGATTAACCAGAAGCAAGGCTGAGTCAAACCGCAAATTCATTGTCAAGAGCAAAGCACAAGTACGACTTTTCTCTTACCCTGTCAGAGACAATAAAAGATAGGTAGGGCTGAGAAAATGACCATGTGAACTGAGCAACAGAGCGAGGTCAATGCCTGACAGTAATGTATCTTCTTTCATTGTAGTCTGGCAACGCTCAACAGGCGTTTACTGGGTACCTGTCAAAGCAGGATATCTTTTACAGTTTTCACCTTTCTGGGAAAATATAAAAAGCCTCACACTTTCAGAAATCAGGCTTTGTTTAATGTCTTTAACACCTGGTTTACCTAGTGGTTGAAAAAGGTTGAGGAATTAAGTCCCATCATCATCTACACTTTCTATTATTCTGACACATGTAGCCAGGCACAAAGCTGAAACATGCTTCCCCGGGATGCATGCGTGGCGAACACACTAGGAGGTCATTTTGGACATAATTGAGTGGCCGTTTCTTGTATGTGCAACATTTTCTTCTGGGTTTCAAATCTTGCTTGATACTCAGATCCGGACTTGTGTGTGTCATATGTTCCTATAGTTTCCTCTAACAACCTTCTCTGTGTAAAGTCGCAATGGTTTGGTCCTAAATGCCTTTGTCTTAGTGGTGACGAGAAAAAGTGAAAAGGCACAGTCATGTTTTGTACTTAAGTCCTGATTTGTTTCTTCTTCTGGGAAAAGACAATTTCCTGAAGTTAAAAATGACATTGTGCTCTTGCCTTAAGCAACTTTAACCTTTTCTGACCTGGAAAGTTTAGCTAAGTATGCAAGCCCTTTTACAGAGATGCCCTGCTTCACACCTGGTAGCTGCCCAGTACAACCACAGTCCTGTGCTGCTGGCCACTCAGTAGCTCCACTGAAGTAATTGGAGCCTTGAGCCTTCGTGTAAGTGCTCGATCAAGGGCACGTGTGTGATAATTGCTGAGGGAGAGCAGAGAGTTGCTCATTTACTGTCCCTGCTCAGATCTTCGCTGCTGGTCAAGGTATCTGAACCAGCAGGCTACTGATCCCTTATTTTAGGGCTATTCAAGTGTTAAAAGGGCTGCACTGAACTTCTAACAATGGCCTACAGGAGTGGGATCCCAGTAGTGTTGAGGGGTATATAGACCGTCTTCATAGATTCATACATTCTCATTACTGCTGAACTTGGAAGTGTGGTTTTTTTAGCTTCATTAGACTGATAAGAGTCTCCTTTACTTCAAGAAATAACACCTCCTACGCTTGCAACTTATTTTTTTGTTCATTACAGTAACTGTACAATAGAACACGCCAATACTGAAAGCACTGCTCAACCAACATCACACACGAGGCCCCACATTGTCTTCCAGCGGGGGGAACATGGATCACAAGCAGAATTTTGTGAAAACAGAATGTTTTTTTTAATGTAGATGAGATCTTCGGAAACATTTTCAGATCATCATGGTGACATTTGACATTCCAGTGGAGGTCGGCAAGATCACCCCAATTTCCTCCTAAGCAAACACATCACTACATTAATTAAAACCAAAACTCTTTTAGCAGGCCAGCAATGTGATTAAAGGATTTATTCATGCACAGACCTTTTGGCCACCATAAAACCCAACCACATAACTGAATAATTGTATTTCAAAATATGTCTACTTTCTCCTCTATTCTAGTCAAAAAAACATTAGCAAATGTGCAGTATATATCTCAAGGATTTCTTAAACTACTAACTCAAATAAGTTAGGTTTACCGGTATTTCTAAATGCTAGTGTGGATGTTTCCACGGTGATGACAAGAAGTATAACTACAGTATATCAGGAAGCCCAGTGTGTCAGTTCCTCTTCACTATCATTATCTCTCATCTCTTGGCAAACTTGGGCCATATTTATCAAGTCTGCAGCAGCTCTATACCATCAACACTCGTCTCTGCCCTGCTCCCCTTCTACTCCTTCTCATCCACTCTCCCCCCCTTGTCTCTTTCCAGCCTTTCTCTCGTCTTTTTCCAGCCCAAGAGAAGAGACATGGCCATAAATCTCAGAGTAGCTAATGAACTGCATTTAACAATAAAATGCACTGGAAATGGAACATTTCATTTACAAGAAGATCAATGGCAGTGACAAACACCCTTCTCGGAGTGACTAGTTAGCGGGATGATGTTCCGCAGGCAATCTAATCAATCACCGCACACCGACGCTGAGATCAATCACAGAAGGAAAAGGAAGAAGGAAGAAAAAGACTTGAAGCTTTTATCTTTATACTGTATTCATGGTCTTTATTTAAATAGGCCCACTAATCACTCGCTGAAAAGTCCACCTTCTTGTCCTCTTATTTCTTGCACTCTATGGATATTCTCTCTGTCTCTTTTTCTCTATAACCCATTCTGTTTCTCCCTCTTTCTTCCTCTCACCCTCTCCGAGCACTGGGGAAGGCAGTTGAGAGGCAAGAGGAGGAGAGTGAATGATAACCATCCGGGGAGTCAAGTGCTCCATCACCGCCATCCCCATCTGCGACCCGACAAGTTCATAATGCCAGGCATCTGCTTTCATTTATAAAGGCCTCACTTAGCCCTCACACACACTCACAGTCTCTCCAGCTTCTTTGCCATGCCCTCCCCTTGCTTTCTCTCTCGTCACTCTTTTTCTCCCCATCCGGCTGGCTGAGAGGGAGAGCGCCTCTTGTCCTCCTCCTCACCTAATCCTCCTCATCTCCTCCTCTTCTTCTGCTCAAGCCCTCTCAGGTTTTTCCCCCCCTATTTGTCCTCCACAGTTCCATCCATTTCTTTCCCTCTAGTTCTTCATCTCGTCCTCTCACCGTCCTCCCACTCAAATGTAAGAAACTATAAAAAGGAGCAGAGTTGACACGAGTAAGATTCCTATTTTACCAATTTCCATTTCAGTTTAATTATAAAAATACCCAAAATCTTCCATGTAAGATCAAGAACTCAAACTAAAGTAAACTTTGAATTGATTTAATATAAACTTAATTTAGTTATTTTCAGAATTAAAACAGAAAAATCTACTTTTTTTTAACTTCCAGTATCATCAGTCTATATTAACATGTTTTGTAATTTATTAAACTTTATAGAAATATAAAATTAGTAAACATTGAGCTGTTTGGACACATAGAGGCACTATTATGAGTTTTATTTATATTTAGTAGGGCTGAAACAAGTAGTAGATTAATCAGTTGATTGACCAAAAATTATTAGGCAACAGTTTCAATAATCAGTTATTCATTTGTTGTTTAATCGAGAAAAATGTCATTCTTGGATAAGGTTTGTTTTATGTTCATTTTAAATTGGAAAAAAAAAAATATTTATATTGAGTTTTGGACATCTTAGGATGTCACCTTGAGCTAAGAATGCATGACTAATATTTGACTTTTTTCACATTTCACAGTCAACAGTTAAACGCTAATGACAACAAATTGATACTCGCAACTGTAATTTTTTGCTTCTCTGCACAGCGATGACAACATGAGTCAACGTAATGTATCTTGAGTAAGCTGTCAATCAACGGCATTCACTGCACAAAGCATGCAGTCCCTGCAGCAGTATGCAGGTCGAGAGCTGTGCTGTGGATCTGAGTGGGCAGACAGGCTTTTCATTAAAATAAATGAATGGTACAAATGTTAGTCTTAGTTGGATAATGCTCATTATCTACTGTAAATGTATATTGCAAAGTACAAGTTTGACATGGGAAACATTTGCAACCATTAGGTGGAGCACTTCTCTCACTTAACATGCGAGGGACCTCAGAAGAAGACAAAAAAGAAAGAGAGAGGGAGAAGAAAAACTTGCTCTGCCCATTATGAAGTAAATTTTCTGAAATGGGTTTTTATCATGAAAAATAAAATGCAACATCTGTTGTAAATATATTTGGATACATTAGTGTGTCCTCTGAGGGCTGCATGGAAATCACAGGCAGTCAGTGTGTGTATGAGTGTGTGTGCTTTTGAGCACAAGCACTCGTTTGTGTGTGCGTGCATGCATGCTTCATTTATGCAATGAAGTGGCCACACACAGTTTTAAGCAAAAGACAGAACAGAGCATTGGACTGAAGAGTGGACTTCTCTTTTCCAGAAGGCTTTTGTTAAACACCTCATGAAGTACCTTTGATGGAGTACTTCAGCATTAAGCCTCTGTCTGAAAAAGTAAAAAAGGGCAAATGCAGCCATAAGGGAGACAGATCCAGAATGTAAAGAAGCAAAAGCAGAGAAAACGTGGCTCATTATACTACCAACACTTTTACAAAGAATAAATATAAATAAAAAAGGCTCAATGCTTAAGACAACAAAATGACCCTTATAGGATTTTCATCCAGCAATAACTATTTAGTGTAAATTATTCTATGAGTAGTTTCAGTCCTTTAAATGTCACTTCTAAACTAAAATCATGTAAATATAAATACATTAACTCAGGGTGCCAATAGTGAGACTTTTTACAATTTCCTTACTTAATAATAACATTGAGATAAATGCAGTATGCAGTAGGAGTAACCATCACAGAAATACCAGATCTGTGTGGAACGATTAATACATGAAACACCCACAAGTGTCATATTTATTTTATATTGTAAAGGTATGTACCTCGGCTGTGTCCTTGCTGCAGCGGCCATGGGTTTAAATCTGATCTGTGGCCCTGCTGCGTGCCATTCCCCCTCTCTCCCCCTCCTCCATCTTGAGCTATCTTATTAAATGAAAAGCAAAAAGCTCCAAAAATATATAAATATAAAAAAGGAATGCATCATTCTATCATATTTTCTACACTGTTTGTGATTTGACTGCCGTTCTTTTAATTACGCCAGGTCTTGCGCCCTTTTCCTCTGCAATAGGTTAATGGCACCGACCGGAGAATTCCTTCAGTTTTTTGTCTCAATACATCCAACTCCTAACTTTTGCATACAGCAGTGAATGGAAATTCTGCTAAAATTTGGATGGAAACATGGCTAAGTCACTCTATATGCATTCCTTTCTGACTAACTGTGTCTAAGAACAAGGGAAGAAGCACTACTTGATCTAACAGTAATGGAATAATGCTCCTGATGCAAAGGTAGGCATAATATTGGACACAACAAACTGTTCATGTTGGTAAAAATTAAAAGGGTATGTAAGAATTATGTAGTCTTTGTAGGTTTTCAATAATGAGCTAAAGAGCCCTGTCAATCAAGGTAAACATCCCCAGATAATTCCTTCTTTATTAAAGAGCTGAAACTAGTTTTTAATAAAAACTGATACAATCAAAATTAGTCTGTAATCAGTTAAATAATCAAACATTTGATGGTTCCAGCTTCTCAAATGTGAGGATTTGCAGCATTGTTTTACATTACTGTAATATTATTTTGCACCATTAATTAGATAAAACACATAATTTAAGGATGGTACCTTGAGTTCTGGGTAATAGTGATGGAGTATTCTTTCTTTATACATTAAAGCATTAATTAATAAATCCAGGTAATAACTGACAGATTAACTGATGAACTAATGAAAACTAATGAGAATAGTCATTAGTTGCAGATCTACAATTAATATATTTTAATAGAACTATTATTGTTTAAATATATCCATCAAGAGACTCATTATCTACTGAAAACTTAAAAAATTAGAAGATATATATAAAGATATCTTTGCATAGCAATGGTATTTATGAGTACTTCAGTCATATAAACCTAGGTTAACAGGACAACAGCACTGTAAAGACACACTTTGAATTTTCAAACTTAATCCTCGTGGCTGTAGTCACTGATCCCATATTGTATCGGAAATCGTGTTCATGTTTTGATATCTTTCAGTAGCTCTGCTGCGGCCGCTTACCGGGGGCTACGTGTCCTTGTGACAGTGTTGTTGACAGTTGACAGCTCCCTCCCTCCGTGCTTCGCACTACTGTCTCCCCCCCAGCTGGCTGGCTGTAACGTTAATGGTCGCCCTCAGTAGGAGCCGACGGGTCGCGGGTGCCTTTGCCGTCATCATTAAGCACCATTGGTTTAATGAACATGGCGTTTAGGAGTGCTTGGACCTTCATGCTCCGCTGCCTCATTAAGTGGAAAGCAAACTAATATGGGGAGCAACCTAGAGCTCACCTCTAGAGATGAGAGAGAGAGAGAGAGAAAGAGGAACACACAGACATATACACACACTCAGACTTTGTGTCTGGAGGAGGCCTTTGATGGAAACGGCTTGAACCAAGTTGTAAGAGATAAGAGAACAGTGGTTGTTACAGCTTGAACATGTAGTAGCGGCACACTAGCAGTTTTAACAGTGGCAACTGTAGTAGTAACACCATCAGTAGTGAAAAGTCAGGTATCTTTAGCTAGTGCATTGGTAGAAATATCAGTGTGTGTGTGTGTGTGTGTGTGTGTGTTTGTGTGTGTGAGTGTGACAGGTAAGGAGTGATTAGACTGAGTAAAGGATAAAACACGATGATCCTAATTAACACTGACATGATTTCTCAATTGATTAGTTGACTGAGAGAAAATGTATCATCAAATATTTTGATATTTGCTCAATTGTTTCAATCATCTTTCAAGCAGAAATGCCAAACAACCTCTGGTAAATGAGAAGATTCGCTGCTTTTCTGTGTTTTGAGTCATTGCAGATTGAATATCTGTCTTTGGACTTTTGGTTGGTTACCTTAGTCTAAATAAGGAGTACTAATCGAGCACAATCATTAGTTGCACTCCTACTCCTCCAAGTGTGAAACTATTGTGACGTCACCCATTGGTTTGAGGAGTGAGAAATAGGCAACACCGTAACACAATCTTGCTTCATATTTAGATTAGCACTGCCTACTTTGACATTTTTGTCTGAGCTTCGTGTGGTGGACAGTCTCACTGAGAGTGACTTGTCAATCACAAGGTCACCACGCCCAAAAGCATACGCAGCTTCAACGTATACTTTCTCTAAACTGGACCATAATTTACTAAATGAACATCATAATGTATGGAAGAAGACTTGAAACTAGCGATTGAGACCATAAACTCGTTAGAAAACTGTTTGTTTGTTGGTATCGTTTCTTTCTTGCAGCCAATGGAGCTCCCCCTGCCGGCCTTTACATAGAATGCAAGTTTAAGACACTTCGGCTTCACTTTATAGATGCGGACCCTGAAAAAAAAAAAAAAAAATCAAGATCGGGGCTTCAGAGTATCATTGCATTTATATAATAGGCAATTAGCACAGCTACAAAGGCAAGCTGGTTTAACTCAATACTCAAATGCCATATGACCCCCATTTTTTTTTTAAACACTTTGTCCGGGCCTCCGGCTCCAAAAAAACGTTGGACAACATACTGTCCAGGGTTGAGACAGTGAAGCAAACTAGGAAGTTGTGGACAACTTAGCTCATTATTGAACACAGAGACAAAAAAACCCTTTAAATATAAAATTTTAATAAAACCTTTTAAAAAAAATAAACATGTTAACCAGGAGATGGAGCGGTGCTCTGTCCCCTTCCACACTGCCATGTTTTAAAAAGTTGGCTGATTGTGAATTATTACAAACCTGTAAAAGCCTGTTTTCTGGGTTGCGTAGATCGGCCATCGTCGTATGGAACTGTGCTTCAGTACCCAAACTATGAACTGACTGATGACTGTGTTCTTCATTATTTTTACACTCAATATTTTGTTGTCAAGAATATGATTTATTTTATTGAGATTTTAGGTTTGTTTCCAGTGAGATATTGAGTTTATATAGTGACTTTGCTGTTGTAAACATCACTGCTGCTGCTATACAAACAACATTTAGTTATATTTAAATTATTCAATTCTAATCGAATCTAATTCAGTTCTGAATATAAAGACAACCAGGCTGACATAGGAACTGTATAGCTAATATGCACACTTCAATATATTGCCATCCTATCACAGATTTTCCTTATATTGTGCAGGCCTATCTCACAGGCAGTCTGTAGAGGAGGAATAATAACAGCGATCCATCTTACATGAACATTTTATTAAGATCCTTTAACCCATGCTGAGGCCAGTGTCAACAGTGACAGTTAACTGGTGAAACTGTTGACCAGAAATGTGTCCTGTTATACAACCTGCCAACTATTAAAAAACATTTTCCATGGCCAATACATAGAACTATCTAACAAGGGTAATCTGAGTCTAAATAGCACTAACCTGAATAAACTATGGTGGTTTAAAATATAAAAAGACAAACCTGCAAAGTACCAGCCTACATACAATCAAATAAATTCTAAATCCCATACACATCACCCTGATTTCAGTCATGACCCAGTTTCAGTCTCAAGTCTTTGGCTTCCAGAGAAGCTGTGAATGAGGGAGACTTCTCAACCTGCCACCCACTCCCTCAGGTGGCTGTGCCAAAATCTGCCCACACCTTGCCATCCATCCTGCCATTTTGTCCATCCACACATCCCCTCCTGCCCCTCCTCTTCCTGCCTCCTCTTCTTTCCTCATCTGCTCTTCCCCAGGGTGGGCCTGGGTGGAAATAATTCCCTCTCTACAGAGGAACAATTAAGGGCTCGGCTCAGGGCTTTATGGTCAGAGGAGCAGCTGCTTTTTGCCATTTCTGGGTCCATAACTGTCTGAAATGACAACGTGGGGGGTAGAGGAGCATCCTGGGCCTCTTCCTCCTGATTCTATACAAGAACCATAATTCTTTTCTGTCTATTCAGCATATATCACACACACGTCTGTAAGACAACTATAAACAGATAACGTCAGAGTATTTGATGTCTGCCTGGCAGATTGGAGTTGCAGACAGGCCGTAAACATTTCTTGCAAGCAGATGTTGAAAAGGCCCAAATAATTAGGTTGTTTGAGTTAATCTGAGTGGGCAACGCCTGAGAGCGACAGACAGCAGACTGAAGTCCAGAGAAAGAGGCAACAGGTAAGAAAGGGGACATTTGTACTGCCAAACGTGTAGGAGAAAATATGGTGGCCGTATTTCTGATTCACAGAGCTTTAAATTCTGACCAACATAAAACTAATGAGCTAACGGACGGGCTAAAGCTAAAGATTTCTTCTTCTTTTTTTTTTTTTATGTCCCATGTAGTGAAAACAATTTCTTATTATTTATATTACCCAGGAGACTCTTGTTTTTCCTGTGTTGAGGAACACTGAAGAAATATTTAAAAGAAAAATATGAAATGGTAACAATGATGCTTTGTTAGTATTCAACAGAAACAAACACCATGAGTATTATTGAAACAGTTTTCCAATTTTACCATGCGACGCAGTAGATGCCATCTAGCTCAGAATATGGATGGAAAAAACCCTAGAAACTTTTTTCAGCCTACTAGCCTCCAGCTAAATGGGAGACCAGCTAGTTATCCTGCGGACTTTGGTACAACGGGATTCTCCTCTTGCTTCACCCGACGGAGAGTCATTTCTCGCTCCAGGCAAATGTTTGTATCAAAATTTAAGCTCAGTTCCAAGACTGATGAGGTGTGGGCATCTGTGCCTGAATGTGCATGTGTGTTAAGTGTGTTAGCATTCATGTAGGCTACATGTCTATGTAAGAGTGAGAGAGTGATGGAGAAAGAGAGAGAGCTGTGAAAAAGAGAACTGAATGAGTGGGAAGCGGGGAGTGAAAAAATAGCTTGGTCTTTGGCTGTGTCATCTGAAGTGTTGATAAGCGATACTGAGGGAGGTGTGAATGGTGTTAACAGGGTGCCCTAGAGAGGCTAATTGCTTAAATGGAGAATCTAATCATTATGGATACCCTCAGAGTGATTAGAGAAAACAGTGAAATGATAATATACAACAAGTGATTCTGCAAACCTCATCAAACTTTCTCAAAAATACCTCAACACTCTGCTCAACAGCATCCATAAAAAGAATTCCACAAGTATTTCAAAACAAGTATGGGGATACAAAAACCTGTCCAGAGTCACCTGAATTACCAAAGGCACAGTGGCTGCACTCACATACGCACTGTATACAAGGGACTTTATTTATTTTAGCTTTAATGCACAAAATTGTTTACACTGGAAAACAATGGGACTTCCAAATACATGACTCTTTTTTAAAAAGGAGCTGACACATCCAAAAGGAAAAATAAATAAATCAACATATGGAAAATAAATACTGAATCCAATTTTAAACAAACTTTCATCATATTTTAGGATTTATAATTATTTTTTCCCATTATTCCCTAGTTTTAGTCAATGAAAATATTGATTGATTAATTGTATTAATCAATTCATCAACATGTCAAGATAATACTTTGGAAAAAAATGAATTCTAATAAAAATAGTGACGGTAATGCTGCCTCATGTACCCGAGCAGTGCTCTTCCATTAAACCGGGAATGGGGGGTGGAAACAGGGTCTTGTACTTCTCATAGATCACTGCCATGATCACTGAAGCATCATCATATAACAGCATACTTATACCCTATTTACTCCCTTTGCCTATCTATGATTACTCCTTCCTATCCCGCTTACGATCTCCATCCCTGTATCTCCCCTTTCTGCTCATTATTTTTCAGATGGAGGTCATGCAGCTCAAGGAAAGACATCTTCATTAAGACTTGCCCAGAAAAGTTGGATCTCTCTCTCTCTCGGACTGTTTTTGGCAGAGGCAGCCCAGACAACCAGAATAGCCCACTAATGCTACAGATGTCCTATTGATTGACTCGCTGTCAGAATCAATAAAAGTTGGGTTTTCAAAATGCCAGGGCTATCGCTGAGACGTTAAGGTTGCTCCTGGATAAACAGGGAGATTTATGGGCCAAACAGCAGAGCCGATTGCTGCATAGTAAATCACAACCCACAGGACACTATAAAGGAGTGCTTGAGGACTACTCATTAAATTTTGAAGGTCTCTGATTTCATACAATTTTTAAAATTAATACATTTTTTATAACAGGTCCAGTTGATTAAGTAACATATTTCACACCCGTTTTATCCACAACAGGCACTCAGACATGCCTAACTGACCTCACTTTAAAAAAGCTCCCATCCACAGAAACAATCGATAGTTCTACTTCTTGTTCACAAAGTGACAACCACCATTACTGTGCAAAAACTGCTGATAAAGCAACAGCCTGGCCCACAAAGGGTTAACCCCACACACTCATTGTTCAGACTCAGTGGGGCATGTGGCCTCATTCAGCTACCTGAAATGCCCCCCACCACACCCCAGAACTACTCACAGCCAAGGTCCCCATGTCACTGTATTCATTAATTATCAACTCCATTTTTCACTGCAAAACTGTAAACAAGATGGGGTAATGGGGAAATGGGGAGCTAGAGACCGATTAGCGAGGTAAAGGAGGCTGAGGGAATGAGACAGTGAGAAAGGAGGAATAAGAAGAGAAAGCATGAGGCATAAGAAAGGGGAAGAAGGTGAGTGAAACTGCTGTTGGGCAGAAGGGAGGACAGAACATGGGGGACGAGGAAGGGAAAGTGACACATTTTTTGCAGGGTTTGTATTTTTTTTTCCCCGAGTAAGGGATGTTTCAGAGGCATCCCAGTGCCTGTTCCCCTCCTAATTATTCCAATTATCATGGCACACTATGAAAACGTGATTAATAACACAGAGGATATTGTTGTGGCAATTAGCCATATGGTGGTGGGACTCTGCTCTGTCACGATTTTGCCATTAGCATCTACTTATGTTTGTCAGAGGCGTGCAGCCATGACAAGCTCAAGTTCTGCTCACCTTGCACTCCCCACTGAGAGGCACACGCCGGGGGTGGAGGGAGCTGGGTATTCCTCCTGGCTTCTCGCCTGAGTGAATTTTTTATGTGGCATCCGGTCGGACTGGGGACAAAATGTCAACCGGCGTCTGGGATGGCCCATCAAACTCTGGTGCTCCTGGGAAGGGGAAAGGGAAGGGAGGGGAGGAGGGAGGAGGGAGGAGGCACGAGATGAGAATTATTTGTGCTTGTGTTATTCCAACACAAACAAAATGTACTGAAGCACATGAGCAAGCTCTGTCTGTATATTTCTTTCAAACTAAAATATATGTGCGCGCACACACGCACATGAACGGTGACATGAAAATGCACACTAGGTCACAACCAGTCAAATGAGTCGAGTTGACTCCAAGTCCGTCTCCGCGGTAAGCAGTTTTTACAACGAGAGCCCCCTTGTTAAGACCTGTTGGTATTCTCCAGATGGCAATAAAAATGCATGAGGTCTGCTGGAACCGTGGAGAAGAGCTCAGCCACTTAAATAGGAAAAACAAAACCTCAGAGAGAAAGAGAAAAAAAAAAAAAAAAAGCAGGTAGAGTGCGTCGCCAAGCTGATACTCCAAGGACTGAGGAGAGAGCTTCAGATGAGTGCAGCGCCTCTACGGCTGCTGCTGTGCACTTCCGAGAACTGAGGATGTGCATCTTGTTATCTATCTTATCAACTTAAGATAAGTCAGCTTGTTATGCCACACAAGCTGCCATTTGACTGTCAAGAGTTGTGCTCTGTGGATGTTTGAATGTAATTTAAATGAAGCCAAAGTGAAAGATGCGGGGTGCAGTGTGACAAACTCTGGAAAGAAATTAATACGATTTGCATCTAAACAAGTTGGCCTCCCCATTTAAAAAAAAAAAGTGACACCCTTAATTGAAACAAAATGAGTGACAGAAAATTCCTGCATTTTATAAAGTTCAGAGGAGAAAACAAAAGACAAGTTTGTGCTGAATAAAAATCCTAAAACTTCTACACTACAAACAGGATTCAGAAATCTGGACTGTCACAATGCTTTTGTTATATTTGTTCAGATATTTAACGGTGTCAAAAGCTTATAGGTGTAGTAAAATGGCTGGTTGTGAACAGCGGATGAATTTTCTGTTCTTTTCTAAAATGCAATAGGTCATACGCTGAGTTCGTCACAGGAGAAAAACTTCTACGCTGTCAGTCAAGTTCAAAGTGCTTTCTGCATTTTTTTGAACAGCTGAGTTTGAACTTGGTGGTGGTGGTGGTCATGATGGCTGCTGCAGATAAAGATGAACATTCCTCACCAGAGCACCCATGGCGATATCTTAAATCCAAGTTTGATATTTTTTCCAAATGAAGAAAGATTCATATAGTTTAAAATGTTTGCTCTGTTCACCGAGCACAAACTTTATCACCGCCTACAAACATATGCTGTCCAACCTGAGAAAACATGTTGAGGTATGTAAACATTTGGTTTAATTCCAGATTAACATTTTGAACCAGGTTGTCTGTGCTTGTAGTAGTTGCAGTTTTAATGCTACGGCTGGCCAAATTCCTTTTTTTATGGATTTGTCTGACACATTGCATTGGGACCAGGTCCTGTGTGAATCGACTGCAGATGCACACCAATAGTTAGTTAGTGAAAATGGAGAGTTAATGTCACTTACTAAATTCCTTTCAGAAATATATATTTGAATCTTGCCAAATAAACAGTCACTTTATCAGTGGTGAAAATATTATCTGGTTTTTCCTCTGGCTGATCTGCCTCAACTCCGCTAGCTGCTGCTGTAGCTGCCGTCAGCATACAGGGGGCGCTCCATTAACTGCAATAAAAAAAGATCAAGATGAATCAAGCCTCAACCTATTCCTCACCTAAAATCATTTCAGAAACATATTTTAGTGCATTGTTTAGCTGTATTTCCAAGATCTGGAGTGACCAGTCCAGCCTGTGTTTCCTGCTACAGACAAGTCGAAACTGCACAGCCAATGAGAGCAGCTCGACATGCAGGACGCCACCTCCGCTGGCTCCGTCTGCAAAATAATCACACAGTTCAATCAACTAAAGCTGAACATATAACCTTCGTGAAATTAGGATTAGACTGCATTAGTTTTAGCTAGCTGTACCTAATAAACTGGCAAATGACTATGTATATTCAGTTGTATGGTTACTGTTGAATCCCCATTGATCTACACCTATATTGTCAGTAATAGTGCACAAAAAAATTACAAAAGGGTTTATTCACATGTAAAAATATCAGCAAGTGTCACTGTCACAATTTTACTTTACTGGGATCACAACAGTAAGGGGACATTCCTCTTTTCCTGACTAAAGTGAATTAGAGTCATAATTAAATACATGTGGCACTGAAAACTTTCAAAATTTTCCCAAACAGCTGATACGCAAAGACAACAGGACCTCACATACATCCAACGCAGCAGTACTATAGATCCCCTTCTGATCCTCACTGCCATTACATGTCTAACTCATTAACTCCTTAATGGTTGTGTTGAACTACAGCACAACCTTCCAGCTCTTAGTACCTGCCTAAGCAACAACTCAACATAAATAAGAGGGAACAGGAAGGAGTACCTGACAGCAGCATGGATGGTCACGTTATCTCAGGGCCTTAATATGGGCTGAGGAGTGCAGCTGAAGAGGAGGGATATGGGACTTTTCATAGCCATAATTAAAACAGCAAGATAGATTCAGTAATTGAATGAAAAATCAGGATCTGAGCAACATCTGTGCCAACCACATAAATCATTTCAACGAGAGGCTTGAAATGCCATAAAACCCGTGTGACTAGGAGTCAGAGAGCCTGTCACATGCATCTCAGGGCAGCAGGGATGACAAGATAACAGACACTAGACCTGCCACTTTAATTCACTATTTTAAATAAACTGGTTGGAGAAAATAAGCTCAGCACATGACCAGAATGTCACCACACAGGCCTTAGAGACATGAATGAGAGCCTGAATGGTTTTTGTTTTATTTTAATATTTGAGGGGAAATTCTTAGTAAACACTGTTGTACTTTTCAACCACAGTTTAAATGTCACACATGGTAAATCACATATGCATACACCTGAGTGCAACGGAGAACAAGACAGATCTACTGTGAGACTTCCTGTCCAATGACATGAGCAGGTGGCTGAAATTCTTAACTGCTGCAAGGTATAAAACAGGGTCACGTACGCTGCTATTGCCAAAACCACATCAGAAATAAATGAAAAGGTCACTGTATCGTCTGCATTATTTCCTCATTTGCAGGTGCATCAAAACATCAGTGATCACAACATAAACCACAAACTGTCAAACCTGAGCGAAGAATGCAAGCACTTTGTTTCAAACCAGCCTTGTAAGCGATCAACATTTGTACCATCAGGACAGGGATGGATGACGGGGAAATCAACACTGCAGTGTGGCAACTCATATTTCTTCTTTTTAATTCGAGTAACTTTTACAAGTCATGATTAAATGCAGAAGCTATTATCTAAAATGTTATAACCATTAAATAAATGTGCTGCTCTGCCTTTAATATTATAAACAATTTTAAACAAATAGCAGCAGTTTAACTAAATACTACATACACATACCAACAGTGGTGGGAAGTAACACACATTATATTTACCCAAGAACTTTACTTAAGTACAATTTAGAGAACCATGTGCCTTTTACACCACTATATTTATTGTATAAATTTAGTTATAGGCTACTAGTTACTTTGCAGATTAGTGCGTGAGTGGTGCACACACAAATGCCTTAGTAATCAAAATAATTACTATTTCTTATGGCATATGTTGATGCATATTTTGATGCTTTTATACTTGTACTTCAGTAAAATGATGACAGAGACATGCAGGGCATTTGCATTGTCTATAGACTGCAAGGGTAGTTGTAGCTCGGTATATCTAATTAACTAATTAACCTCATTAAGAATATACACACGCTATCCTGACACCCACTCACACAAGAAGATGCGTTGAACAGTGAACTGTTTAGGTGACATACCTCTCTGTCAGCTGTAACTCTCTCGCAGTTATGCAAAGTTTATCCAGCACAAACATTTCATCCACCCGTCTGATTTTCTTTAACGAGCCACAATCCCATCCAGGAAATCTCCCGCGTTCCCTTCGCCCGTCTCGTTTGTTTGTCAAATCAACTGCGCTATTAATATTCACTTCCGGTATGGTGACCCCTGGAAAACCTTTATTTATTTATTTATTTATTTATTTATTTATTTTTTTATTTACATTGATTTATGAAAGACAATCACAACACTAGAAGGAGCACATAACACTTTGGTTGCATTTTATAATAGTTGTGGTGATAAATACAGAGAGTGACAGAGCTTTGGGTTAACTGTGTTATATGAACTATGATTAGATTTTAAATTACATAGGGGATTTTAAGGTGAGTACTAACCCTAAGTGGCGAACAGCATTGGGCTACTTACTCAAAAAAATGTAACTTATTATATCACTTTAAAAGTAATGTTATTACTTTACTTATTACTCCCTGCCAACAGTAATTAGTTACACTACTAATTATATTACTTTTCTGCTACTCCCCACAACACTGAGAAAATAAAATATCATTACTTAAATGTATTAGTAATTACTTTACTAGTTACTGGGGAAATATTTTTACTTTACTGTGCTAGTAATGAGTTACTGCCCAACACTGGTGGTGGAGTTGGTTGGAAAAGTGTTACTTTTCATATGATGAACAGGTAAAACAAGACAGTAACATGACTTTGTGACATCTGATGATTTCCTGCACAGGCCCAGACTGTCCATCGGGAGCACTGGAAAAATGGCTGTAATCACATGTGTGGAGTGTGAGTAGCTCACCGATGTGGAGAAAAGATGGAGAGCACAGCTGAAAGACAGAACTATAGAAAAGGTTTTAAAAGGGGGAAAGCCCCGGGAGGGGGAAGTGCAGCTAAATGGTGAACATGAGCACGGGACATGGTTAGTGTTTTTTTTTAAAAGTGCACAAAAATCATATATATGAATATTTATCTTGAATTATGGTAATTATAAGTGCCTTTGACTAACTCTTGAAAATGAAGACACTTGGCTGTTTATACTTTGGCTGTTTGTTGAAGTGCCATCTGTGTAATAAAACTAAAAGATAAGTTACTGACATAAGCTGGAAGCAGACAAAATATTAAAACAATACGGTTACAGTGAACGATGGATGTTGATATGTGGAGTTTGGCCTGTGCTGACATTCCCGGCCTGAATCATTGCTTCGTTCCTGCAGATCTTTCTTTCCTTTCATTTTTTTTTTTTTTTACACACAGTGTCGTTTCATTTAAGCTCCAGTGTGTAACATGTAGGAGGCTCTATTGGTAGAAATGGAATATAATATCCATAGGTATGTTTTCATTCGTGTATAATCACTGGAAAATAATAATTATTGTTGTTTTCGCCATGTTGAACCACCATGTTTCCACAGTAGCCAAAAAATGGAGAAACCAAACACTGGCTCTAGATAAGGCCTTCCTTGCCTGTTTATCACGAGTTGACAACAGCTAGATGCCACTAAATCCCACACACTGCTCCTTTAAAAAGACATTTGCATCATTTTCTTTTAAGGACTGGAAATCACAAAAACCAAGCCATGTGGGAAACAGTTGTTTCCAAATGACTTGTAACTTCAATAGTAGTACCATAATGTGCTTTATTTTCATGCTAACATCCATTTTGTAGGAGTACTGTAGGTGTCAATCTTTTCAAATGCATGATATCTCATTTTGGGATCATTCTCTTCCATCTGAGATTTGTGGCTGACTCAGACTTAAATCTGAGAGCCGCCTACCCACACTAATCTAATTTCCTTCATAAGAGTCTGGGATTTCATACGTATCCTTACTTTCATTCCGCTGTCCCACCTGGCCACAAAGAAAGTTCCTAATCCACAGTTTCCTTGAGTTAAACAGTAAATGTATGATCTAAAGTGGGAGAAAACCCACTTAGCTCGGTGTTGTAGCAGTGAGTGGCTTCAAAGGCAGTCCCTTGACGTTTTAGAGACGATTTCACCTGAGACAAAGTGCAGTCTTCATTAATAAAATATTCCTCACTGCCCAGAGCGACGTAGGACTCATTTAAAGTCCTCCTTCAACTCAACAGGGACTCTACTCAAAGGGAGATATAGTGACTACACAGGAAACTGGGATTTAGACTCTCATATTAAGAGTTTTACTACAAAATTAAATAGTGTAAAGGAAATAGAGTTTAAAAAAGCCTGACACCTACTCTGACGTGTTTTATTGTCATTTCTAGTTAATGAAAGCCGCATGAGTTTGTCCCAAACTTTGTTTATAACTTTCCACATATTTCTGTGGATATCGTGTAGCCCTTTGTGATCAAGACCCCAGTCACACACACTAATACACTTGAAAGGCATGTTCTCTGGGTAGACATGATCCCTCCTCTAATTATTCAATAATCTAATGACACAATTGGTCATGGTGAGCAACACCACGCGCTGACACCAGATGGTGGCTTTTGCGATGAAACCCCCCACACACCCTCTGTGCATCCTCATTTCGGTTCAAGTCAGAGAGAGAGGCCTCGTCTGTGCTCTTCAACTTGCCAAAGATGATTTGAGGAATTCATCTCTGAAATTCTGGGTTAATTTTGGAATCAAAAATCACCACCTTACTGTTCAGTGCCTCCGGGATCGCAGACAGAATATGTGCAAATTGTTTTATTTTGTCAACTGACATCGTCTAGAGAGTAATTTGTTTTAGCTTTTGTGCAATCAATCATTTTGAAGCAGCAGGTGCACTTCATGTCATCTCTCGTTTTGGAGCGAAACTTGTCATCTGTAGATGTAAGAGCTGTTTTCAGGCTTTACAACATTCATTGACTGTTCCATCTGCAGCTTCGGGGACTGTGTGATGTGATGACCTTGATCTGAGGCAGCCTCCTCAGGGCTGCTCCAGGGCAGAGGGACAGAATGTCAGGAAAGGTTTGTGCAAGATGCTGTGACTGCAGGAATGCGTGTGTGTGTGTGTGTGTGGGGGGGGGGTGTTATGTGTGTTTTGTCAGGGGAAAGGTACATATCAATAACCTGTGCTGAATGGCTTTTACTTGCTTGTGTCACCTCCTTGTGGGCCTGTCTTCATGCTGTAGTAACTTTTAAAGCTGCACGTGGCACCTTTGGATGTTAGAGGCTGCACATGGCAGAAGGACAGAATTACATAAACTACAAAACCCAGAAATCCTCCTATGTGACATCAATTGCACACAACACATGTTTATCCCAGTTCCATACTACATACTAATTGAACACAGTATAATATTTATGGTATATTGTTAGTATTTAAAAGAAAAACATAATTCACAGCTTTAGACAAACCAGAAATAATGCCTCCCATACTATTCCTTACAGCTGTGAGCAGTTCTTCCATCTCCTTTGCATTGTGGGACAATATTGTCCATCAACAATACATAAAAAAATCAGGAAGGAAGATATTGTAACATCTCAGCACATGACACCAAAACCATCATAGCTCACTAAGAGTACATGAGGAATTCCTTAAATAAAGCATTTTCTCAACTATCTGGACGAATACAGATATTAATTAATGAAATCCTGATTATTTATACACAGACTTACTTTAAATTCTTTGGTTGTCCTGGATATACTGTACATTTCACTCCAAACTTGTTAACACAGTTTTATTTTTTCCAAAACAGGCTCATCACAAAATGTTTTGCATTTCAACAAAGGACATAAACGCAGATAAAAACAAAAGCTAAAGCACTAAGACATGCTCGATCATCAGCATTAATTGCATAGTGAGGGAGGATAAGAAACTTTCTTGCCATAAAAATCAAAATAAATAATTGCTAGGTGAAACTCTGGGAGAATGCATTCTCTATCTGGTTGATCATAAATCCTGAAATAATGACATGCTTACCCATAAATGACTAAACAAGGGGCCATTAAGGCATGCATGACTTCTCCTGATGTCTGTGTAGCAGATGTTAATAATTTTTCCATAATGGAGGAGGAGAGATGGGAGGGGGGAACTGCTCTGTTCGATCATATCAAAGAAAATGTCAAATAAGGGTCAGCAATGTAAACATACTAAATGTCAAAGTGAACCTGAAGGTAAAAAGAGTCGAGAAAACATTATTACTGTTTTCTAAATATATGCATTTAATTCATGTGTTTTTAAAGAAGTTAAATTAAACCACAACAATGCATTTTATGGAGAAAAAAAAACATGCCACTTCTACGCAATTTTATGGTTGTTTTTTTAAATTTAAGTTGAAAAAACATTGTGTTGACAGTTAGATGTGAGTAAGGTGACTTAACAGCTCAAAGCAGACATAGATGCTATCAGTGTATCTGCACATCTCATGTGTTCTCTTCGCATTGCTGGCTTCTCCTTGTTGTTTTCAGATCTTAATGGGAGATTTATTTTCATGTTCGGGTCCGATGTGACGGTGCAGCTGATCAGCCCCAAATGTGAGCTCCTTATCGCACACAGATTGGTTCCGCCTGCAGTGAGACACGAGATTATCAGTCTATTAGATTCATACTGGCATATGGCGTTGATCACATTAATGCTGATCTTGATTCACCCTACCTAAAACGTATTATTTCTTAAGGCTTCACTGTGATCTTATCAGCCAGACTGTCAGATAACAGCCTATCTGCTCATAAAAATATCAGTCTCCTCTTTTGTGATCAGACACTATCTTTTCCATTGTCTTAATTAAGCACTTTGTCACTCTTTGTTTGTCGTCATTAACACAGTGTCTTATTTCAGGGCTAAAAGAAGTAAAATCAGAATCCAGAAATACAGAAATGACTTCAGACATCACTGCTATATCAATCAGTGCAATATTGTCGTCTTGAATGTTATGCTTTGTTTATATTGCTTTTCATTCTGACATTTTATGATTGCTGTTGTAATTAGAGCAGGTAGATTATTGGAGCATGTTATGAGACTTGCTGCTTTATCACCTGATATAAATCCAGAATATTTATCCTACTCCTGTGATGAACAACACTAGCTTTTATTGTTTTATTGAAATAAGGAAAAAAAACTTTGAACTAAAGTACTTTTATTACTAAAACCTGCTTTTCTGCCACTGATGGTTATAAAACACTAAAACGTGTCTTTTTGTAATATACAACTCTAAAGGAAAATCTGTTGAACTTTAAGCTAGAACTAACAAACTAAATGTCATGTGACATTTCTTTTTATCAAATGAATTCTCAGAATCTCAGCAACTGACACAAAAGGCGACTTAGGAGATTTCACAAAGCGTTCAGCAACCTTGAAACGTCTCCTGGGCTCTGTTCAAATGACAGGCGAGACATTTTCGCAAGTCTTAACAGTTCCGCTAGATGTGCTTTTTAATTTCCTTCTGATCAGCAGCTTTGCTTTCTCTATTCAGAAAATAAAATTTCAAAACACCTGACAACTCACCTGACCCCAGTTATTAATGGATTTGATTCATTAGCTTGGAATTACAGATAAAAAAACATTAAGTTCCGACCTTGATTTTTTTTTCATTCAACGCTATACTGCAAATGCATTTAGCATATTTTGGAGAAAGCTTTTATCATTTTTTGCCTCACCCTTAATCAAGCCCCTTGGTCTGTTTCACCTTCAAAAAAACAATTTTAAGTGACATTAATAATTCAAAAAGCATCTTATGGTGTGATACAATGTCAGTCTGTGTATTAAGATCCATTATATGAAATATCTTTCTGAATATTCATTTACATTCGAGAGTTTCACACACCTTTGTTCATTGGTGTAGTAAAACGACTCCAGTCTAATTCAGTTATTGGCACCATTCCAACTTTTCAGCTCCAAAACGCTTGTTCATAAATCATTTAATGTGTCCTTGCCTATCTGCTGTCACTAACTGGGGGACACAAGGCCTACAAGATGCTCACCTTATACACGGTATATGTGTTTAACACCAACTGAAACTCTGTTTCAGGATGGGCTCCTTGTCTTTCTAACGCTTCCTCTGCTCACACTACAAAGTCTCCGCATCCTCTACTTTATAGTGCAAGCTGAAAAGGCAATACAACTTCTTTTCAACAACATAAAGAGTCATCTTTAGCTAATACAATAGCAGTGGGACAGCACACTGATTTATTTGCTACTTGTGATGATGTATATGAAGCTACATTTTATGTTGTTTCTCATGGCAGCAAAAATAATATTGTTCAATAAAGATGACATTAAAGAGGATTGTGTTTGGGGGCTTAATTGACAGATTATTCACCCTATGACACACACTCATGGCAGGCGGTGCTTACTCATCTACCCAGACTTCACCTTGTTGCTGAAATTTCTGACTCCATTACTGACAAGATGGCACTTTGTGTCTGAGCATTTAATCAAGGACTTAAGAGCCATTCACTCAGTGAAAGGACAGGGCTTGTTACCTATTTAAAGGCTTTACAAAGCAGGACACATCACTGGATATTTTTTTCTGGTTGAGGCTTGCACGCAAGATGACTGCAAGTAATGTCCACCTCAAATTCTGTAAGAAAGGGCTGAAATAAAATATCACTATATATCAGTATCAGTCTCTACGAAAGTGGAAGTCTCATGTCCAACCTGTCTTTATCACACGTTTACTGTACCTGACAAATGAAAGAAATTAAGCTACTGAAAATGTCAAAACACGCTGGATCCAACATGATAGAATAGACTTACATTTGAGTTTATTTAGAGTTTAGAGAAGCTACATAGTGGCAAAGTAAAACAACAATTGCCGTGCCATTGCCAGTTCACTGCTATTGCAACAAAAATAATGAAAACAGAAAAACTTAAAGTTACGTGGCCAATGGCTGCTCAGAGCCAAAAACTGCTGGAGAATCGGAAGTGACTGCAGCGACCTTGAGAAGCTCCTGAGAACCTCAGGAAGTTCTTCCCACAGAGATTTGGCTGCACTGCTGCTGGATATCAGACTGTGTATTAGACACTGATCTGTTTAATTACAGTCTGAGTCGCACGCCATCTGTAAGAGCACCTCATCGCCTCTCTGCACTATCCAAACGACTTAAAGAATCCAGAGATATTGTACTCCAAGGACATGCTTAATTGAGTTCTGAGCGCAAAGTGCACTGCAGCATTCTTCGACTCCAGTGATGTAAGCCTGGCCAAGCAGGCGGTTTCGAGTGCTTTGTGGTGATATGAATTGATCAGAAATTGCTTGTGATTGTCAATTACATGCAAAACAGGGTTCCAGAACAAAGCACGATTACAGATTTGCTTAACTCCTCGGTAAAAATTCGACTTGTGCGACGGAGTGGGCCAGAGCGAAGAAGGTAAAAATAACCCCAAACATGTAACAATATTGTTTCAGGAGGCATGAAAACAGACGTTTAGCAAATGGATTTGGAAGGAGTGGGATGAGGCGAGAGGGCTAAATCTGTCTTGTTCATTTGTGACGGACTTGGCGTGAAGCAGTGACTTGAGCTTGGATAAAGAAAAGACACTTGCAGCAGAATTCTGCCAGTCTTTGGTTCTCTGTGTTCGGCATCCCCCCTTCACTGCCACCACCACCACCACTCCATCACACACTCCCACACACCCCCCTTACCTTCCAACACACTGCCGAACCTGGTGCTCCGCAGTCACCCATTAATCCCTGCGTGTCGGATCCCAGCCAGGTAATTACTGTTTAAAAATATTTCATCCCATTCTTTCCCCTAAAAAAAGAGACAAACGGAAACAAAGGGAACACAGTTCTGAACAACGACAAAGAGGTGCTTTAAATGCATTCTCTTTTCTCTGGTGGAAACGGTGGCTTTGTTTGCACACAGTACAAGGTGTCTGAAACCAAATCTGCAGCTATTTCATATTTAAATGCAGCTGTCACGCTCTAGTTTTTACACCGGGTTTGGAAAGTTGGTGATGCTGCTTCTTTCAGAGAGAGAAAAAAAAAGCTTCTGTTTGTGGCGCAATAAAACCTGTTTGTTGGTTGACTGCCAGGCAACTTCCAAACTAAATAATTTGAAGAGGGATGTAATTATGAAATATTTCAGTCAGCTGAAAATTTGCAGACCATAAACTTCTCTTTTACTCATACGGGCAGTTATATAAATACTTTTTAAATTTTATTATGTCACATTGAAAACAAAACTTACAAAACTTTATTCTAAACATTGGACCCTTCCATGACCTCAGCCTGTCACAACCGCTGAGTCCTCACTGAAGCAATAATGTGACTATTTGTTGAGGATAAGTGAACCTGACGTGGGATAATATCATAACAGACATGGCTAACAAGCTGATCATACAGTGGGCAGGTCTGCATCCACGAAAATACATTATTACATGTGATCTGATGAGGGTAATCTACAGCATGTGACGTATCATTTAACCCTAAATGCATCCAACAAGGCTGCTGTGTTTTGGATCATGAGACCGTGTTACTGTGTGAATGCAAAGTGAAATACATTTACACAGGGCACGTCAAATGTTTTTATATCTATGCTTTTACATGTGGTCACATCAGTTTTAAGTGAAGAAATGGTAAAAAAAATAAAATAAAAAAAGGTTTTATTTTTAAGGGTTTTTAGGCCTTTACTGGACAAGAGCAGCTGAAGATAGACAGGGAAGTGGGAAGAGAGAGGGAGAGAGAGGGAGAGAGAGAGGAGATGTCATGCAGCAAAGTGCCACAGATTAGGCGGTAAGGACTCAGGGAGCAAATTTGGTACTACGTGCTGGTTTCTTGAGGAGGTTAACAGTTGCTATACGCCACAGTGCATTTTGATACTACCACTAGGGGTGCCAAAGCCAGAAATTCACCACACTGCCAACAAAGTATGCATTTACCTCACATATTATTTTACCCAGAGCTTTTGGGACAGAAAAGTATGTTTTAGTACCACAAAAATTGCAGTATTGTGCATCGTATTCTGAACATGTCTCCAATAAGAGTCAGCACCACCTTTGTTGCTGCTGCTGCGTTTTACTTTACATGTTAATGGAATGTAAATATATCAAAAATCTAAGACAATTTGAGAATGAGTTAAGAAAGTTATGAACACTTTTTGAAAGAGCACGAATTTCCCCCCCACCCCTCCCTGTTGATTTATATTACAGCTCAATATATGGCAACAAAGCAACACATTTGACTACTTCTCTCTCGCTTCCCCTTTGTTTTAATATTCACACCTGTCCACCACATATCACATTTCTCAAGTTAATAAAGTGCAATGCCACTTTTCAACCCGCAATTAGTGAACTTGATGCTTTAATAATGTGTGAGGTGACTGTGTCAAATTCCTTGTTCTTTCACACTAAGTAGTAAAATGCTCATGTTGTGACATTATGTCCCTAAGAATAGAGAAAAGAGGTGGGGGGGTGAGAAATCAATACGCTGGCAGTGGCAGGAGATGTAGTTAATATGCGGCTGGGTGGGTGTAGTGAAGGATGGGGGGCATCAAATGCATCCACCCGTCTGTCAACGTATGAACCTGCAAACACGACAGCATGTTAATGCCTGCGTTTCACTTGGCACAGCTCGTTTGTGTCTTCAGGTTCCAGTGAAAGATAAATATGTTCTTCTTAGTGTCATGGTGGTGGGAAAACTGCATCTCCAAATACTTTAAGTTCCAGAATTTTTATTTATTTTTTATTTTTTTTAAACTGCTTACTCTCCAGAATGATGAAATTCTTGTTATGGATTTGGATGTTTGTTGAATTTCCTCATGCAACTGGCAAAACTACCATTAAAGGTACAGTCCGTAAACTAAATCCAATCAAAAGGGTCACCCTCACCCCCAAAAATACAACACAAGACTGGGAACTGCTGTTACTCCTAAATGTATGGACTAATTGGTATTTTAATGACTAACACATAAAAACAACTAAATCAAAGTTTATGAATATTTTCTGAAGTCCATTTTGTTTTCTGTGTGTTGTCCAAGCTGCAAACGAAAATCAAATTAACTGATTTAAATTGATTATGGTGACTTTAGTATGCTAATATTGCACTCAGCTCAAGGAAAGGGAGTGCTGTGTGTACATAAACTGATTTAAAAGGTGAAAAAGTTTCTTACTCTGTTTTATCACATCATTTATCATTTTTATCTTCTGTCATGCACTACTCAGTCACCTGAAAAGGTCAAAACTTGACCTCTACAGATCTGCAGGCAGAATTAGTTTTATTTGGAAATACTGTAATAAAAAGGTCTTGTACTCTGAATCTTGATTTGTAGATGAACTGCTGATTAGCCATCTCTGGGTGAAACTACGTGTGTTAATTTAAACCCTTTACGTGGTCAAAATACAATTACAGACTGATCCTTTAAATTAAAAACTTTTCAACGTACAACAATATTCAAAAGGTTTCATAAACCCAAAGTTTGTAAAATATCTGTATTTTCAACACATAAAGGACTATGTAAGCCTTCAAGTAAAAACATGAGCATAATTAATATAGTTTGCATACAGTTTCTGGTCATTCTTCTTCACAGGTGTATTCTCAAAACAAAACAGGCTGGATATAATTAGCCAGTGAATATGGACAAAAGAGACGTCTTATGGCATATGGCAGGGTCAGATGGAGAAGGAAAATCTTGTCATACAGCGGTGGAAATCTATTAACTTGCATACATATGGATTTATGACAACAACTGGCATAAGGAATCATGAATAACTTACAGACGGATGTTCTTATATAAGCATCAATTGTTAATTGAAGAAGCTGTCACACTCCCTGGGGCTGTCAACATAGTTTTATAAGCATTCAAACTCAGCTTTATCAAATTAATGGTCTATTCAGTGCTGCCTGATTCTCCTGTAATCCATCTTTTGCGCTTTCTGCAGTAAAAAAACACACAAATTAAGTTCCTGAGACATATCATTCACTGCCAGAGGAAGCTAGTTCTTTTATTTCTATCGACCCGGCAAAGATGCTGGCGCTACACATGCTAGCTCAGGTGGTTTCCCCCGGCCCCCAAGTCACTGGATGACGACGACCTCTGTTGCATTTTTCATGTCCCGTCTCTGTAAACAGCGGCGGCAGAGTCAGCAAGAAAGGCCGGGTTGTGCTGTGGAGCTCAGGTGTGCTGACAGGTAGATCTCTACAGGCCATATGGGGCTCGCTGGGGAAATCATGAGCCGCCCTCCTCTCACAAAACGAACGTTTTTACTGCACAGAGGAAGAAGAATAAAAAAAACCTTGCTGTACAGAGAGGAGACTTGTGTCATGGAGCAAGTGAATGTGTCGATGGGGGACAATGGAGTGGACTATCAGGGGTTCTGCAGTCTTGTTGAACAACTTAAGCTTTCTATACTGAGAATGGTGTTAACCTGACCTTTATTTAAATTCCTTATTACTTCCGTGTGACATTGATAATGTCTGTAATGTCACTGTGATTTGTCTTTAGTTGAAAGGCTTTGACAGGATTCAGCCCTACTCTAGGGACTTCAAGATGGTGTTCATTTATTCTGATGAAGGTTGGTCACCCATACTAAAGTTTTCCGTCTTCCTGGTGTGTCTGTGTTGTGTGGCCCACTGCAAATGCATAGCCTGTGTGCACATATAAAATGTTGCTCCCCATTCACTTCTGTGAGGAAGGGGATGAAACGTATTTGTTTCTGGTCGTGGTTTCAACGACCTCATTTGCTTTGCGCAAAGGTCAATCTGATTAAAATCTGACCTTCAAAATTGTGAGGCTCCCCAATGACCAGTCAGTTTGAAAGACATGGTGGGACTGACCTCTCATTCAAGAACCACTGATTGTTTGTTTAAATTATATAATTGTACAACAAAATAATATATACATAATCATACGAGGCAGTATAATTTTGTATTTTGTTTATTTTGTTAGCTTACTAGCCATGCTACCTATGGGGTTTATGCTTACAACCCTAACCACGCTATTTCATGTCCTGCCTGCACACAGCACACGAGTACATTTTGGCATCCAGCCTGATTGCACCTTTAGTGTCTCTTTCCTTTCTCCATCCTAAGTGGTGGCAAAGGGTTGGTCGTGAACGATCCGGCTCTAAGAGCCGGCTCTTTGAAGTGACCGTCGGGAGCTGGCTCCTGATTGGGACACATTTTAATGTGATAGACAGTTCAAAGTTAAACATTTCATATCGAGCAGCTTTTTGTCTAATTGAGATGGGTCTTTGTTTTTGTATTTTATAATTAATTTTTGTAGCCTTCTGTTCCATGTTGAGTATATTAATATATCCATATAAATAATAAACATTTGATATAATGTATGTTTTTACATTAGTAATTTGTTTTACACATATTTTTATTTGGTAATACATTTATTTAAGCAACAAAAAAATCTGAAATGCCACTTGGGAGCCAAAAGAACCGGCTCTTTTAAGTGAGCCGAGCCAAAAGAACCGGTTCTCTAAATAGAGCCGGAATTCCCATCACTACTAAGCGGCTCTGCTCCTGCCAGCATTTTCATAGACTATGGGATGACATCACACACATTAAAATACTTTTTTAAGGCTTTGTGTATATTTAAAAAAAATATTAAATCTATGATGTTTATTCAATTCATCATGCAAAAACTAATAATTTACCTACTTGGTTTGGACCACATGGGATCATTCTGTTGCAGTACCATAGTTGACCACTGAGACAAAGGGGCAGTAAGGGTAGCTTGATTTGCCAGTATCCATATTTTTAGTACACCCTTTCATACTGTCAGCCATTACCCATAATATACTGTAACTTGGATGCTAAGGTTAGCAAACATTAATCTGACATTCAAACGTCCAACACTGATTCAATGGAAACAGCCATATTTGTTTATTTTTCCTTGTGAGATATTGTACAACTGATATTAACACACAGTTATGAGCCATGTGAGTTAAGAGTTATTGTCTGCGGGTTAAAATCAAATTTGTAAAAACTGCAAGTTATTACTAATTATTAAGCATCAGAGCTCACGAGGTTTCTTCAACTGTGACTCATTTGAACTAAATAGACAGCTGTTTTAGATAAAATAGAAAAAAAGAGTGAATATTAGTGATAAAAGTGTCTTTTGTGATTGTGTGTGTTAGTAGTTTCTTTTAATGTTTTTGTAACTTTAATATCTGCACTTTCTGTTTCGGTTAAGGCTCCTGCTGTGGTAGAAAATCAACCAGTCCTGCATATATATACAGCATTTATGACAACTAGAGTGAACACACAGAAAACAACCCACTCTTGTTACAGTATTGTTAACAAACTGGTCAGCTTTATTGACACTATGCTGTCAACATAAATGTGAGAATAACAGACTGTAGACATTATTCTACAAGCATGAGTTTTAAGTTAGAATATTTGCCTCGTCATCTGTGAGAATGAGTAACATGCCGTGATCAACATCCATCTCTATTAGAAGCTCAGTTTGAAAAGGGAGAAAAAGAAGTCTGGTACAAACACTGGCCAAATCAGAGGATAGCAGCAAAAACAGAGTGATAGCTGTGTGTTTGAACTTGGTAATTGGTTGGGCACTCGGTAGGCAAGACAACAGAGGACCTACGGAGTGTGGTGTGTGTTTCCCAGCCCCACTGTGCAGCCTCATAGAGTACAAAGGCAGAGAATGAACTTCAGAGGGTTTTAATGCCTGAAGAGAAGAATATGGACATTAAATTATCAGGGGAAAACAGCAGGGTGTGAAAAAAGAGCCTTCTAAAGCCTGCAAACGCAAACGTACATACAGGCTGCTTCTGACACGGAAACCTGGCCAAATTCACAGGCTTCTTTATTCTGAGCTTCACACTGATACTCTCGGTGTATGTGTGGCTGTGTGTGTGCACATGAATATACTGTATGTGTGCACATGCTTTACTTTTTTAATTGGAATTTAAAGCAATAAGCTACCATAATACACAGCCACGCATCCTTTTCTTGCATTTAAAATGGTCATATTTGTAAATATGCACAATGCTTTTCTTTAAAAAGCTAGACTTACAGTAAATCTGTTATAAAAAAAAACACTGTAGCTCATTTACTGCATCTGAGAGACGAACCTTGTGGACATGTCGAGTTTTACATCACTAAATAAATTTATTTTATTCCAGTTTGCAATTTCGGATCATAAAATGTGCCCCTAAACCAAGACAACCACCCTCGTTAGACACAGACGGCATTAAGACAATTTGTCATCGGTGGAACAGCTACAGGTTTGTCCCTTGATAGCATTTTGTGTCTTTTTTCTAGCTTTGTGCGTAGAAAAAGACAAAAAGTCACACTGTTCAGATAATAAAAATAAAGTTAAGGCTTTCTGTGTCTTCAAGAAAATAAATAAATATTGAATTTCCCTAGTCATGACAACTTATTTATTAATAGTCTCATTTCTAAAGCTTGGACACAACAAAACAAATTTAATTTCCACTATTGCGTCCAGAATTGTGTCTGTGATGAGTGACAGCGATAGCTTAAAACTGGTTTAAAACAGCTTGAAAATACACAGTTGTGCATTACACAGCAGCACCAACGAGGCCTTTGAGGGTCTCTCCAAATACTCTGAATTTCAAAGTGAGCGAAAAAATAAGTACAATAGGAAATAAAAGACTATAGCTAAATGAAAAGAATCACTCTTGAGAGTTACGGCTTTACACACACACCTTATTAATCTTTAATATCTTGTCTTGCTCCCCCTTCTTTCCACCTCTCTCTCTCTCTCTCTCTCTCTCTCTCTCTCTCTCTCTCTCTCTCTCCAGTTTATCTCCTCTGAAGCAATTATACCCAAGAGGACCAAGCACATAGGACATGCTCCCACTACCTAGAGCAATAATATATCATTACATACTAAACATATAGCAGCTACGCAAACAGCCTTTATTGCTACTCCAGGGCGAGTGCTATTTATAAGCACCAGCATAGCCACAGAGATCACTCCTCTACCTGAGTTGCATTTGTTTGTTTGGATATCATTTCAGATTGTTCTGCTGTGTGCTGAAATGATGCCTGTCAGTTTGTCCAATTTTTTTTATTTTTTATTTGCCATTTCATTTCAATAGCTTCATATTGACATTAGGGGGTGCTGGAATTCTTTAGAGTTGAGTGATGAGGTGTTGAATTTGAAGCAGTGTTGAAAACTGACTACAGTATGTGATATTATTTTTTAAAACATCCAACGTTTATAAGAGTTAAATTCAACAACTTCCGACAATCTCAATATAACTTTTTTGTTACACTAATATAATGTCAGGTGATAATGAGAATTGATTGTATGCAGAATTTTAAAATGTGCAAACCATGCTCATCATCTGTAAAAATAAAAGTCTTGTAGATAGAGGCCCAATGATTGTGAGAATGTTTGCGCACTATTTCTCAAAAAAAACAAACAAGGCCTTGAGGTTTTTTTGAAAATTAAATTCTTTACATTTGATCAAGCAATGAAGACAAACCTGCTCTGCCGTCCAGACTGGAATCAAACGTCTTTCAATCTGTATCTGCCACAGAAAAACTCTTTTATACTTGCTGGAAAAAAAATAAACTTCTACTAAGTTACTTATTCAAAGTACAACTCATGAATTATTTAAGAGAACACATTTCCCCTTGTTTATTTATATATACATATGTATAAAATATCATTTATTCTAAGAGGGTCTATAAATCAAAAGTATTCCCAGAGAATAACAGATAAGTGAGGTTATTGTGCAATGAGGCCAGCTGGTGGTAATAATTTAATGACGTTTTACAGGCGCTATAAAGACAGCAAACAGATGTGGCATTAAGGATTATAAAGTTGGTAAAACTTTTAACAAGTGCTATGTATTTCGGCGGTACAACAGCACAACCCCCAGAATAAAAGGAATTTACACATCCTTCAATTCCAAAGCTATCAATCACACGCGTGTTATTCCCCTGGGAGCGTCTTTACATGCATATTTATCAGCTCAACATGCTAATTCCCGCTGCTATACGCCCGCCAGGCACGTCTCCAGGCGTGTTTATGACTCGTAATTGTTGATATCCTTTGATATATTTCTCTCAACTAAGACATCATTTGGTTTTTGTGGTCGAAAGTCAATGAGGCACAATGACCCGAGCTTTCAATTCAAATTTACAGTTCAATATCTATTATACGCTATTCAGTGCCTGGAGAGGAAGCCTCTTTCAAAGCAGAGGGGGGATTCAGCTGTACTGTACAGCACTTATCAGCA
The DNA here is from genome assembly GCF_905237075.1 of Dicentrarchus labrax. NCBI lineage: Eukaryota > Metazoa > Chordata > Actinopteri > Moronidae > Dicentrarchus > Dicentrarchus labrax. The sequence continues at coordinate 3,913,692 of NW_026136707.1, read as the reverse complement.
GTAAAGCTCATCTCAAGGTTAGTTAATTGATTTGAAAATAAAATAAGGAAAATTGATTTGTTATTGCAGGGAAACAGCATTATGTTTCATGCTTTTTAGCAGGAGTTTGCTTGTCAGAGTGTGGTACCTCAGGGAAAAGTAAATAAATAAAATGCATGTTTGTTGTAAACTTCCGTAACTTGGATGTTGCTCACAGGAGTTCTGAATAGTTTAACATCTATTGCCAAAGAACTAATTGTGAAAAAGTTTCTGCGGTATAAGACACATGTGCCATATTGTTGCACGATCCAAGTTCGTCAGCATGCATTTACATTGCTAAAGAGCATATATGGCAGATCAAGCTTTTCGGCATAAATTCAGCTCGGAGAATGAGTGGGAGATCTCTCTCGCTCGCGCTCTCTCTTCTCTTTCTGTTTTTTTTTCTCTTTATCTTTCTTCCAGTCCCTCTTCCTCTCCCCTTCCTTTTTTCGCTTTTCCCGCAGACACCTGCCGACAAGCGCACACCTCCAGGGAACCAACATCTGAGAAATGCAATTTGAGCATTTCAGTGCCACAAAGAAAAGACAAACAATGCTGGAAAAACGAGGGGATAAACACGCTGCCGAGTTGATGCTGGACAAACATGTCGCGTTCCCTCCAATTCACAAATGGCCCTGCCACGTTCAGCGCTCACAGGTGTGGAAATTCAAGGACAAACTTGATTGCGCCCGTGGTCGCTGTTGTTGTTTCTGGGTTTGTTTGCTTGTCGTGCTTGTCTCTCTACTATTGTTTGACAGATTCACTCCTTGAGGGATGCGGTCCTTTAAAATGACAGGAGAGGGATGGGTGCTCTTAAGAGACGAGAACAAGGGAATTAGTCTTCATCAAATGTTGAGCTTAGAGGAGGATATCAGAAAGCAGATAAGTCAGGTCCACAGACTGATCTGTTGAAGCAGCAGCGCAGGGGAATCGAGCATTTCATTAATGCCTTTTGGCCCGAGAGAGCTACAAGAACTGGAAAAATGACCAAAATTACCTGTCTAATTTGTCAGTTGTATTGACAGTGATTGTAAGTTTGACCAGCTAACCCCCATCTCTAACTGTCTTGGTAATATCCTTGCCCCCATTAAAGCTTCAGCTGCACAGCAAAAGGAAGAAATAAAAGCCTTTTCAGACAGTTCATAGATTTTCAAAGAGAAAAAAAGAGGTGGCTCTCGGTCAGTCAGTGAGTGGAGAGTTGTTCCTTACAATACGGACATTGTCAGTGGCTCATAAAAGACAAATAAGTAGGTGTCACTGCAGAAATTACTTTCCATGATGAACTACATAGCCATCATCAGCAATGACACAGCGTCATTCACATCAACAACACAGGTGCATGAAAAATGGAATGGGCTGGCAGGAAAATGAATTATTAATGACACATTTAAGTATTATAACAGAAAATCAATGAGCATACCTGGTGTAATTAACATGCACAATGTTTTCCATAATCCAGCACAGTATAATTATGCCTCTCTATTCCAGAACACGTTAGCATTAGCTTTTTCTAAAGCACACAACACCTGTTTATTTGGTTTGCTTGTTCTCTGCCTTCCTTTTTTCCCTGTAATGATAAAGAGGCTGCAAAATGTTATTTAGCCACGCTCCGGTGTTGGATGTAGACCTACAGTCATTTGAAGCTGGCTGCAGACCTTAAGCTCAAAACCTAAAGGGATCAAAACTGTGTTGTTAAATTGCCTGTTTCAACAAACTGGCTTTGTGTTTCTTCAGCAGTCTGACCAGCAAAAAAAACATTTATTTATTTGTATTCCTTTTGAAGTTAATACAAATGTTGCGACACAATTTAAGTTACATAAATAGATTCCTACAAACCCTTAGTGCTTATTTTGTTGGTTAATCACAGAATATCTACCACCAAACATGTACATTTTATGCATTTCATGTGCTGTTATTGATTCAGATTGAAGGGTTGGGGTGTGGGCTTATCTCTGTATACTGTAACATGTCCACTAATCACTGATTACCACCGTCTGTTTGTGCTGTGACCAGTGGCAGTGTACAAGATTTCCCATCGTTCCTGAAGGATGCTGGGGAACAGCTTGAGCGGAATCCAGCACGGGACTGGGATTTTTTGGCAAGTCAAACTTTATCAGCACAAACATGCGCAAAATGAAAACAAACACAACCCAGACTGCTAATTACCATCCGCTTGGACCTCTGTCCCCTATTTTTCTCTGAGAGACACAAAATGGCCGACTGCACCGTGCACTCTCCCTAAAAATCGGAGGAAGCTGCTGCTGTTCCCTCTGTCCAAGGGACAACCCTTGTCGCCTGGATAATACAGGTTGACACACTCGTAGCCCCAGTGATTTTTCAAACCTATTATTTCATGTGCAAAGTTATAAATTACACGACTGACACCAGTCTGGTATCTTCTGGGCCATGTGGCCTGAATCAACGCCAAATCCTGTGCCACTAATTTTACTAATTGCCTGAGCCTGGCCAACACTTTTCATTGGTGTGGAGCCTACAGTGTCACAGGAAGCTAATGAGCGCTAAATAATGTATGTGAACCTCTCTAATTGCTTCATTTCTCATTTTGCTTACCAATTCTCATATCATGGTTAGGGGTGCCAATTTTTTTTTGTGCGGATGATTCTAACAGTGGTTAATACTAATAACTGCACAAGTCTGTCAAAGGGCAGATCCTGGGAAAATGAAGCTTGCACAGCACTGTATTATATTGTATAATAGAGAAACACAAGATGGCTGGGAATGTATTTGTACGTACATTATTTCTCGAATAATCCTCTCTTTCTATGTGAAATATTCAGACAGAGTCTGAACTCCAACCAGCCCTCTTTGGGGTAAACATTGCATTATTTTGGATGCGCTCATTGATGCATACAGCATCATCAGGTAAGGCAGTGTATGCCAGCATGTGCCACCTGGGGCTGTGTGTGTTTGTGTATTTTTGTGTTGTCTGTGCTTGTGTGAGTGTGTGTATATATAGACTGCGTATGTATGTGTGTGCTTCCCTGTGTGTCACCCTAGCTCACACAGACATGCACACGGGTGTCTGATTTTGTGTGTCTGTGTGTGTGTGTGTGTGTCTGTGTGTCTGTGTCTGTGAGTGTGTGTATGACTGTGTTGTTTCCCTCTCTGGCTGGGTTCCCACTGCAGCACCCGTTGGCCACCTCTCCTCCCAGTCCTATCAACAGGGAAGCTGTAATTTAGCAGCAAATTTGATCATCCAAATAGCTGAATATTTAATGGTATTAAAGCGCAGGGTAAAAAAAAGCTGTATTATTTATTTACTCCCTATAGTGTAACCTCTATTCAGGCAACGCCAGGTGGTCCTGTAAATATACTCTATCTGACACCCGTGTTGAATTATTGACCGATAATTTATCATAATTCCTGTCACTGAAAACTCAATAATGCTCTCCAGGACTTCGCCACCTCCTCCTGTTTGTGACCCAGGCAGAGACTGTGGCCTGTCAAGGTGGTGGGAAGGTCGACGCTCCTATTAAAACAACACAGTTCAATTAAATCATATTTACTGTATATCAAGGCTGCAGTCAAGACCAGAACCAGAAAGTCACAAGGCTTTTCAATATGTGAAAATAATGATTTGAGGAAGAAAGTTAAGAAGAACATTGAGGTACAAAGCCTATCTTTAACTATAATGAACTAGTAGTAATAGGCTTTGAATGTATAGGAGCATACATGCTGTTTAAAAGAAGAATTTCTTTAAACTGTGCATATTACAAAGACTAAATAAAGCAGAAATCTTTAAAACGGCCATTTTTATACTCCTTACAGAAGACATTTCAGACAGGTCCAAGTCAAAACAGGCACAAGACACGAGTCCAAAACGTCACAAAGTGTTCTTAAAGACCAGATTCCCCATAACAAAGACAACAAGGGTGGTTTTCAAGCTGTCAAGATGTTTATTTCTACCCACAACAGCTACAAAACCACCTGCAGCTGCATCCTTCCACTTTCTGTGACGGATATAATGTGAGGTAGAGAGTTTGAAGTGAAATGCAGGTGGCACACTGGGCTGATACTAGTTTGTAATGTGCTTTTTTCTCCCCTACTTTTAACACCACGTTACCACACCTCTGTAGGAAACAATATCAATAATTCTACGTATAATTCAGTAATGTGCAAAAACTCTGAAACCAGAATGATGTGTTGGTAACACAAATATCTTACACTCATACAACATAAAGGAGTATTAAACAAAAGTGGGACTTTATGTTACTCTGTGTTCATTTAAATAAATCTAAATTACTTTTAAGTTTAAGTTAAATTTTAAAGCTAGTAGGTTAAAGTGGTCGGGGAGAGTGCTGCATTTTCTTAACTGATCAATAAACTCCAACTTGTCACTTTTTATTCCCAGGGCACATTACTTGTATTTAAAAGAGTATCCCACCGATTTAACATTGCAGCTCTACAACTTCTATAACTTGTACATCTATAACATTGTCAGACATTGACGCTTAAAAGAAAAAGATGTCGTCTTTTTTATTCCACGCATACTCCTTCTTTGTCCAAACCTTACCTTACCCATGATTCAACTGGACCACAGACAGTTTGGCTGGAGATTCGGTTGTGTTATGCTAGTAGTGGCTAATGCAGCCTCGAGATGCTCGCCTCAAGTAGAGATGAGGACTGGGCTGCTGGTCTGGTGAGCTCATTTCTTTCTAACTCTCCACATCCAGGTTTGTGTCGTCTTCAGTCCCAACCGACGCTGACCCAAGTGACATCACCTGAGTCACTGATTTATTTAGACTTTGATGTGATTTTGATGTGCAGTCGGAGTTAAAGATGTTTAAACATAATTAGGTTAATAACATGCTGATTTATGTTAATTACAGACCACCATAAGTGTTCGAAATGTCCTGATTTAAATACAAATGTTTTTGTAGCTGAGGTCTTCTGACATCATACATCAGTTATGAAGACTCAGTGATATTGTGTGATGTGACTTGTCTTCAAACTATTCTTACCGTGTTTTAAAAGTAGCAGTTTACAGAAATAGTTCCCCAATCCGTCATGTATTATTTCGATCATTTGAAAAAAAAAAGGAAAAAAAACCTCTTAATAGTGAAATCATTCTGATTAAAATCAAAATAATTTATTAAAACACTTGATTCAGTATAACTTTCTCTCATGAACCGTCTTCTTTGATTCAAGTGTGAGGTTTTCACAGCTCATTTGTCTCTTGTAAAGGCCTCATCTTAGACGCCTTGTTTCAAGCAGGATAATGCTGGATAAATAACGATTAATTAATTGATTGATTGGTGAAAGGGATCTTTGTGGCACATTAGAACGACAAAAGTCCACAGCAGGGATTGTTTAAGGATAATGAAAAATAGTGGTATGCTGAAAGAAATGTCTAAAAATACAAAATGCTCTTATTATCCATTAATGACAACACAGTACAGTAGTCATAGCCTCTAATGCAACACCCAAACAGAATGTCACTGGCAGGGAACACAACACCGCATCCCTTAATAGGATTGGGCCTGTATAGCAATTTGTCAAGCCAAAATATCCAGTATTTATGGGACAAATATAGCACATTGGAACAAGTAAGAGAGAGACAAATCACAAAATAGTCAATAGGATTAACCGAAGCATAAACTAAATGCTCCTTGATGTGTCATCGATAAAAGGATTTTTGATTATTCGTCACCATAAAATGCGTGGCAAGATTGTCATGCCGTCATTGTATTACTGTATCCCCTTTATCTGTCTGTCAATCTAGCCGCATTAGAATCTGGGCGCTGTTTTCTCCCCCGCCTTGTTTTATAAAAAAAAAAAAAAAAAAAATGGATTTAACACACAGTCTGCATTAAGAGTGCAAAAAACAGATTACCTCATCGCCTCAGGTCGACGTTGTGTTAATAAATGGTGAACTTCCGTAAATGTGCCCTCGCCAAAGACACAATGTCATCTTCAATTAATTCATCTGATATCAATACGTACGGATTTGACACTTCACACATTAGTCACCATGAATCATTTTATTCACAAACAACAAAAACCCAGCAGGCAACTACAACCCCTCTAATGGGTAATAAGTAACATTAGTGTGTGTTTATTAGCTATTAGCTATAGTTATTTGGGTTGCCTGAGTGTGATATTTTGGCACAGCATATTGGCCTTGTAGCTATACGCAGTCTATTGAACAGTGTGTTGTAACAAGTTTGATTCTTGCTACCGCATCTGCACCAACAATCATTAACAAGTAATTTAACTTTTTAGGACACCGTACAGTAAATGTTATTTTGTACTTAACAGTCCTGTGTCACTGTGTGATGTTAGACTTTAGATACATTAACTAAATGTTCAGTCTCCTTGCAGGTTGTTCTGACACATTCAGGTTCATTACCAATTTTTTTGTTATAATTTAACGGCTGTTATATATTTAAATTAGTGCTGTCAAACGATTAAAATATTTAATCGCGATTAATCGCATTAATGTCATAGTTAACTCGCAATTAATCTATTCTAAATGTCCCTTGATTTCTTTTTGTCCCATTATTCTTTCTCATTTTAATGCTCTTATCAACATGGAAAAGTGGATCGGCTTGCTTTGTGCAAATGTTGTTTTTATTGAAAAATCCTCCATTGTCGCCTGGCTTTGACGAGGGGGCGGAGAATTCGCATCAGCTGTGTGCTTGGCCATCAAGTGGTATTTCAGACTGGACGTGCTGCGATGATAGGTCAGTTCACAACAACAAAACACACAGATCACTTGGGTCTTGTCAATGGAACCATTTGGCAACTTTTTAAAAGTAAACTTTCCATTCAGAATATTATTGGCATCCATTTCGGCATCTAAACAAGTGTGTGCGGCGGGCCTGTTGTTTTGTTTCCGGTCTAGCTAGATCCGGTGTGGTGTTGTAGTTTTTCTAACGTTACTAGTTGTTGCAACAGCATGTGAAAAAAACTACAAAGTGTGCTAGGCCAAAAAGAATGCTAATCTCGCGATAAAAAAATTGACGCTGTTAAAATGGGTTTGCGTTAACGCCGTTAATAATGTGTTTAACAGCACTAATTTAAATGAAAAACTTGAATTAATACCATAAACGTTGAAGGATCTGATGACTATTGGCTTTGACTGACAACTGCTAGCCGACTGGAAGGGGACTAGTCGGGGACAGTCCTTCGAATTCTTTCTCTATTTGTGTAATTAAAATAAACTCAACCACTGAAATGGCCATTCAAAGTGTAGATAAACGAGGTTTTGCAGGTGAAAGTTGCAATAATTAGTATTTTTCTCAAATTACTATGTACAAGCGCACATGAACCCACAGAGAATTATCACCCAACTCTTTTACCCAGTTCCTCTCAACTCTATGAACCATTTAAGTGTCTTTCAGCTTATTGTTTTGTTTTCACAGTCCCCAACTTTACTTTTTCGTTTTACTCCCACCTCTTTCATCAACCTTGGTTTTGCCTGCACGCAGTTACTTTAAGCTAAACCACACTGTACACTATCCGCTTAGAGCAAAATGCTGCATAGACAAAACAACACAAGAACACAAGCATTTATCAGCTAAAGGAGTTGTTGGAGATCAAAAGAGAGGTATAAGGGAACTGAATATTCAACTTACATTTATCAGGTGGCCAGAAACACAGCCCCCGATAAATGCTCATTTTTATCTGCTGGATGTGTAAATAAACAACTGATTGCTAACATGTCCGCCAAACAAACTTTAAAAGCTGATGATAGTTAGTGTTCTGCTCACAACTTGTAACCACTGCCCTCGAGTGGCAGGAAAATCAGTGTATGCTGGCTAAACTTACATGTTACGGTCATTTCCGACTGAACGCAAAGAGAATTTTTGGGGGGCTTGTGACTGCATACAAAGTGAATGAAAGCAACATGTACAGGAGGTGAAGAAAGATTAAACATTTGAATAAAAAAATCATATAGTACTGGAGTTCCTGGTGAGTTCTGAGATCAGTTACAGAAACGAATACTCAAATACGCCACACTCCACACACATGGTTGGTGTGTACAGCAAAAAAAACACCCTACTGGTCAAATTATTTGGAAATGACATATAAAACTTGCTTTGTATTCAACCTGAAAACACCTTCACACTGCAGAGTTTAACAATTTCCCCCAAACAGACGTTCAGTGCTTCTTTTAATAAAAGGGAAATGATGTTGTTGAGCAAACAGAGCTTGTTTTCTTGTTTATTAAAAACCAAAAGAAACATTTCTTTTAGAAAACCTGCCATTGGAGCTGGATCAGAGTTCAGTTTGGAGCTGGTTAACAAAATCACTGGACTACAGTATAAAGGTAGTAAGGTCCATAATAAATAACGAGTGTTTAACGATGCAGCAGTAGTCACATCATGTTGAATAATTTGGCCACAATCTGCAGATGGGGATCAACTCCAGTTTGCAGTCGTCAGTAAGAGAAAAGACACAAAAAAAGCTTTTCCAGTTGACAGGAAAAAACAAAAAACAACATTAAAAACAACAAGTTGATCTAAGCCTTGACAAGTGAAATAAATGTTTTGAATAATTTAACTAAAGCAAACATTTCTTGTTAATTTCAGGCTAATTATAGCCGTGCTAGTGGAGAGAGTTGGTAATTTAAGCTCTTGGGCTCCGCTTGTCACAACGACTCCTTGAAGCTTCAGTGACTGCCACAAATAATGTGTGCACTTACTTAATAAAAATTAGCCTCGCAATCACAGGGAGTTCAAAGGGAGTTCTGGGTGGTGGTGGATTAGGCAGTTGACATTACACTAAAGTGGCTGTGGATTGTGGTTGTACAGGAGCAACAGGCCAAATCACGCTGGTCAAATTACAGTCTGTTGTATGTTAGTTAGATCATAGTGGGGAAATAAGGGGGATCGTGAACAAATCTTTAGCTCCATGGGTTGGACCCAGGCAATATTCATGGCTCCAAACTGTGAGCTAAAGGAGCCTAAATAACTGGCAGAAAAGGGTGTTTAATGAGCCAACATCAAGGCCCTCATAGGCAGTAAAGGCAACATTATCAAGAGGATGCAGGTGAGTACGAGTGGATACAAGCATGGGATGTTTGGATAGATAGACACCACGCTCCACATTTATCTCTACAAATTTGATGGGAAATGACTCAGACCTAGCATGACGCTGCTGATCACTGCTGTGTATTTTATGTCTTTTTTTTAATAAGCAACACATTTATGCAGGAAGCAAATTCACCCTCTAGCAGAACAGTCGTGGACTGGAGAATTAACAATGTGTCTTTTTAAAGGGAAAACAAATTCCTCTGCAAACAGCAACACATTTTAAAAAACTCAGAATAAACACTTTTGATCGAGATGTTGGTGAATTTAAAGTGCCTAATGATCCTAATGTAAAGTACTGTACTTTACACTTGAACCTCATTCAGTAACTATTTTTATAACTGTTGTTTAAGTTAAGTTCTTGAAACAGACTCCTGATCTTTTACAATTTAGAAATGGAAGATTGAAGATTGTTTTAGCTAACTACAGCTCTAATTGCTCTTTGTATGTATAGACGCTGGACAAAACTGAAATATACAATCGATTGGAATTAAAGCGGCTGTAATTGATGTTTTTATAATAATGTATCAGATGATGAAAACAATGTGACAATGTGAGAGGGGTTACTCGTATCGATGAGCATACAGGGAATTATAGCCAGAATCTCCAGCTCCTTTTGGCTTTACAGAGCTTTATAGCTCAAGTTTTAGCTCATTGTTTATCCGTAAGGGCACTTTTATTCCCTCTCGCCACTCTCATAGTGTCATTTCGGCTGTAGCAGGCAGCTGTTTTCAGCAAAAAAAGCTCTAAAATTGCTCAGCACGAGCGGCATTTGGCAATGAATTGCCAGATATTTCTCTCAGGCGTTGGTAGAGACCAAAACAGAGCAAAAAGGAGAGTGAATGTTGAATCAGGTAGACACAAACACGACTCCAAATGAAAGCTAATGTTTCTCCGGGAACTGCTAAAACAGTATCTGTTTCCTTTTGGTCAGCTGTCTTGTATCGGTGCATACAGAGTGTATTTATAGATCAGTGCCACAATCCAATTTCCCAAATGATCCATCATCCATCCATTACAAACAGTAGTGACTTTATTTTAATGTTATTGAAATTTTAGGGGCTAAAACTGTCTTTGATTACAATTGTGCTGTAATAGAAATAAACAAAATGCTGAAAAACATGGTGAATTTACTGTATAGGCCAAACTTGCTTTCCACAATGGTAACATAATATACATGCTCTGTACTACTTTTGTCTATGATAGATGTCTTGTGCTTTTGTTTTTGACTAATTCAGTAGCCTCTTTTTAGGAAAATATTAAATAAGATAAAAATATTACCAGAAAATGTTCATGAAGTTGTCAGCGCCTTTTTAAGCCCTGGATAGCAGATATTCTTTTCAGGTCGCATACAGCTCCGACAGCCTTCATCGAGATAAAGCAGTCTGTATGTAGCCTGAGAGACGAAAGAGAGGGCAGAAAAACGCCCCAGCTCATTAAGCTCATTGCTCTGAGTGCACTGCAATAACTGGAGATGACTCAGATGAATATATCAACGTTTTTAACAGCCCAGATCTTCTCTCATCCGGATTTTGGCATCTTAGCAGTAAAATAACGATGTTCAGAGATAGTTTAGTAAAAAAGAAAACAACAACCTGAAATTATATAAGTAAGGGGGACGTACAACTCCCCCCAACCACAGTGGAAACTATGCCCTTGTGCTCATTGACCACTTCAGCATCCTCATCATTATTTTCTGCCTCGTCACATAAAGGGCTCATTACCTCCTGCATTGGAACTGAAAGTTAGTACCACATGTAAATCGCAAGCTTTGTAGGGATACTGGGATGAGATTTTTTTTTTTGTCACTTTTCCGTCTAACTACGGTAAACTTAAGCTGGTCCATAAAAGCTACACGTCAGACAACAACAAACAGGGACCTAATGAAAATCATACAGTAACAAAGATGCTATTCCTCCTGGCAAACATATATAGAAGCCTCAGGGTGCTGATAAACGAAAACAGTGTAGATGGGCAACACTCCCAGCAGTTATCAACAAAATGAAAAATCATATAAAATGTTTCCTGGCAACAAGAAGTCCCTCAGTGTTTGAAGCAACAGTCTTGAGACAACTCCAAGGATCCTGTTGCTCATCATATCAACCAAAATTTAGTTTTTTTGTTTATCTCTGCTGCTTGACTTTTCTTTGAAGTGGTTCAAGAATAACTCAACTTCAGTTCTTACATTTATTGTTGACAGGTCCAGTCGTTTCTCTTTGAGCATCTGCACCGAGAAAGTGTGTGACAGCTGTTTGTCTGATTGGACATTCCAAGTGTTTCATTTACAGTTTGCATGCCATGTTGCGAAACTGATTTTGACACATTTCCATGTTGATGCATTTCTAGTTAACTGCACATATTGTTTATTTGCCTTTGAATTTGAGAGAGATGTTGAAGAGAGAAAGAGACAGTGAGAGACATGAATATTCAGGCAGGTACACTGATACGTCGATGCTAATGATAAACCCATTGCTCATTTAAAGGAGTGAAAACATATGAGATACTGACATTTCTTTCTCTGCCTCATAAGCTAAGAGACAGTCAGATAGATAGATAGATAGATAGATAGATAGATAGATAGATAGATAGATAGAAGAGGGAAACTAGCAGCTCTACAGACCTGAATCTTAAGTGCAGTCGCAGATGATGCATAATCTATCTTCAGCTATGACACATTTACTGCAAATGGTGATGCAATCAGCTCTTGTGGTTTAAAGCTAAAGATAAACCAGGTCAACTGAATATTCCTTGTGGCTTGTGGTAAGACTTTGACTTATACATTATATAGTCACAGTGTGCCCTGCCACACAAAGCTCAGTCTGCATGCACTGCAGTCTTGCTGCATTTCTTTGTCCCCCTGGAGTTGCTCCCAACTCGCCCTTTTTACCCCGCGCCACGTTCGCAGCTGCAGGTGGCGTTTCCGTACAATATTTAACAGATTCACACATGCCTTCGCCTCCCCCTGCACCCTCCACCCCGCTATCCCAGCGGGTCCCTGCATGACGTTTGAGCTCTGAACAGCATTACCATCAGTCCAGTGTAAATAACATGAAGTGGCAACTCATAAATAGTTAATGATGCAAAAAATCCATGAAGTCGCTCCCCCGGCTCTCTGAACACTGCGCTGCTGCTGGTTGCTACGTTTCCTGGAGGGTCTTGTGGGGCGCCCAGTGTTGGTTTGAATCATTGCCGGTGCCGTGACGAATTCACAGAGCGATTAGTAACAGGTGGTAAAACGCCACAGCAGGTTATTCAAGGCGGGCTGATATCACAGAGCTAAAGGTAATTATAAATGTTTGCACTGCGTGTCAATAGAAGTAGACATGAACATAAGACCTCGGCAGCAAATAAACGATGAGAGCTTTGTTGCTATGCTCAAAGGAGCACGCTGCGCTGGACAAACTGCAGGCCTACATGTCTAGAAATGGAACACAGTGGGGGATTTTGAATGGGATCCACTGCTGCTACTTTTTGAATAATGCAAGTATAATCATCCTCAGTCCTCAGTTCCACTTTCCTATCACATGACCTCTCCGGCTCTACCACCAGTAGCTGATGAGGATCACAGAATGTATGTCAGTACATGGACATATTTAAGAAACAATGTTGTGATGTTTGAGCTGTGTCACTTTTAGATAAAAGTCATTTATAGATGTAACAGGAAAGGAACAGTCCTTTCTGACTGCTGTATTCAAGCAGCAGTGTAGTATTAGTATTAGTGTTAATACTACAATGCAAGTGGAAGTATTACAATGAACTACTTCAAATATATTGAAATATACTGCTTCTACTGACCTCCTCCTCAACACTGTGTATTGTGTTACCTTTAAAATTCTTACTTTCCTTCCATCCTTGCTTCTTTTCTTTTAATACCTATACATTGATTTATTGCTGCCATCTTGTCACTTCTGCAGTAAATAAATCTTATAATGTTGTCTCCTTGTTGACCCCTACATGCTGCATGTGTAATAATAAAAATAATTGCTTCTGACCCTATATGTGAGCCCATAAACTCAATATCTATATAAAACAAAAGGTCCAATGTGTAGGATTCAGTGGTATCTGGCGGGGGAGTGGCAGATTTCAACCAACTGAATATCCCTTTCCCAGTGTGTAGGAGAAACTATGGTGGCCACATAAAACAATAAAATCCTGATCTATAGCCAATGTTTGCTTTGTCCGTTCTGTGCTACTGTAGAAACATGGCGGTTCAACATGGCGGCCTCTGTGGAAGAGGACCCGCTCCCACTGTAGATTAAAAAAAAGCCTCATTCTAAGGTAACAAAAACACGGCAACTCTTATTTGCAGGAGATTATACCCTAATGAAAACAAACTTATATAATATTATATTGACTTTCTGTCAATAGATCCTCCCAAATGTGACACACTGCACCTTTAACTGTGAACTGTCACAATTCTCTTCACTTCTGTTGCTGTCTGTCCTTCACTTTCCTTACTTTCTACTAGTTACTTTTTGGTGGGAGCTCACTAACTTTAGTCAAATAAAAATGCACCTTTATGCTTCAGGCACTGATATTAAAATTGTACAGACACAGTGGCAGGAACACCTGTTAAATGTAAAACAATCAAAGCAATACGCCTGTAATAAAAAAAACTAAATAATAAATCCCACCTTTGCCAAGCCTGCAGTGTCAGAGAGAGATTGATTAGATTCTAGGAGATTTATTTTGGCTGCAGTGGTGGTTGTGGTGTTGTATCATAGTATTGAGATGTTTCTATTATTGTGTCCATCCCCAGTACTTTCCTCGAAATATCTAAAAATGCATCTGTGGGCTTTCAGTGTTTTTATTTTTCAGGGAGAAGAATTCTGCCAGTTTGGAATCTGCAGGAAAAACAAGAAGCCAGTGTCTAGGGAACAGAATGAATAAATAATTGAATAAATAAATAAATAGATAAATAAATAAATTCAGGAAAGATCTGACTGGATGAAACCACAACCAGCCAGGGACAACCTGACCACCGTGCTCACCCAGACCCAGTCCGTGCTGATCCCAGACTGCGTTTGAACCTGGACCTCCTCCTCTTCCCCCAGGACCGCCACATGTCCCCCTTGATGCAGCACATTAGTTTCATCGCTGAATTGGATCTCCTCATGCACGCAGCGAGTTTCCCCATCAGCGGCCTGTCTGTCACTGTGAGGATGGTAATTCGGAAGGGAAGGAGGCTGGGGAACAGCTGCTCTCGCAACAGCCAATAATAACGCAAAAAAAATTACTAACCTTAAAAACCGCAGAGATGGGAGTAAATTGGGAATGTATACAGCTTTCGCGGGCCCTCTCCCGTGAATTGTCTCTTCCCTGACAAGCAGCTCATTGCATTTCCCATCATGCATCTGATCGGTCATTCAGAAACACAAAACACAAATAAGTCAAGTCGACCATCTGCTTGTTAGTGGCAACTATAAAAGTGCCTGTTTTAAAATAAACAATAAAATTACGTTGACGGGCCAGAGACCACCTGAATGGAAAATCAAATATTTTGTGTTATTTAAGGTAGGTGTCTGTCAACTATAAAACAAAGCTTGTCTTTAATTTATTACAGCAACACACACAATGCTTGTGTTGTCCTCATTTTCTAAATCAATAATCAGCCCAGCATGCTTCATTAACAGTGACCAATCAGAGACAAGCTGGGGATCTCATTTTACAACATGAGCATTCTGAAGACATAAACCATCTGCTACTTGTAGGAACAGAAAAATCAAATTAATCCATTCTTATCATGCATTCAGATTTTAAAGCAATTAAAGATGTTCTCAGTCTAATCGCAGACACAGAAGTAGCTTGGTAATGAGGAAGGCAAACTCTTAGGTGAACTTTCCAGGGTTCTCAACGGCGCGTTTGGAAACTTTACAAGTCTCACACACTCCAGTGAGCCGTTAGCCTGTACAATACAGATGTTGGCAACAACAATGAATTTTTTATTAAGCATTTAATCATTGCGCAAACCCAGATTTCCCATAATAGAGGGCTCAAATTCAAAATCCTGGGATGCCAAATCATCTACAGTGTAATGTTTTCTTTTTTAATATAAGAAATAAACAGCTGCCAAACAAGCGCAACTGGTTTTAAGATTATATAAAACCCAATGATGAACTAGAATGTTGAATTTACCTTAATTAAGCTTGGGGAGTTCTGCTTGCCCAGAATGCTAATTTGAGCTCAGATGTGGTGCCGGTGCTTTGGTAACCTCGGAGGGCTCGGGCATCAAACCCATGCAACCACAGCTTATTACAGCATGATGCTGTCCAATTAAAGCTAAAGTATGGATGGCTTTAAGACAAAACACAATATGGAGCAATGCTTAATTCTCACATCGACTCCTTAACCTCTATCATTAACCTACAGCACATACGTGGGATAACAGACACTCTGCCGTGAGTGTTAGCTGTCCAGTGAATCTGTCATTAGCAGCAGTGCTGTGGGTCATTATTCCTTCTTTTCTTTCAGTTTCATCAGCTGCAAACAGGAGCAATTATAATAAAATAGCCACCATATTAATACATTCAAATCACTGTAGCCTGTGTGCAGGTTAGTGTTTATTCGTTTCAGGGTTTGTTTTTTTCACAAAAGTGACTGACAGGAAGTTGCTCATGGTCTCACATTCAGGTATTTTCACTAAAATGTGACATTCCCCCAACGTGAAGGATTTCTTTAATAAAAGCCCTTCCTAACAGGCCCTCCCACGACAGCCACAACAGTCACCTGTTCCACCACAGACCAGTACAAACCCTAATGATATACTGGAGGCTACACACATGGAGTGTACTCACGGGCAAATTATTACTGAAAGATATGGAAGCTTCGATGGGCAATAAAGTACTCACATCTTTTAGGTTGCAAGTACCACCTCAATGTAAGTCTTTCATTTGAGATAAGCCTTATAACTTTATAACACACAGGAAAAGACTCATGTTGAACCAAACTCAATATTTAACATTTGTTTGTGCTTTCAAGGAAAATTGTGCTGCTCACGTGTTGCTTTCCTCCTTCCTTTTGCTTCTTCCACTAAGATTATTGTAATTATCGGAGCTATATAGTCCCTTTCCCTTCACCCCAGCACAATTTTCATGTGCACTCACATTTGTGGCCCCAGTTGAAATTCATGAAGTCCCCCCAGTGTTGGGGTTTGCTGGGCTGGCGACCAAGCCAAGAGCGCAATGAGCTCATTGTTACGCTCCGACTGCTGCTCTCGATTTCAGAGCTATCAACAGCTGTCGATCGGAGATGTCCTGGACCCCGTCCATCAATCACAGGCCCCCATCATCAGGAGACAAAACAAATAACAGTCAGCCAAATGTACAGCCCAGAGTCAAACCGGGTGCAACAAAACACCCAGACACAAACGAAAAACATGACTCAACTTTGGTATAAAAACAGGGGTCTCATGTAGTTGTTGACTGACTGGTAAAAAGGTCAAAAGTTCAGCAGTGCATGAAGTTTGTGTGCTGGTCCTGGTAGAGAATCGCAACAACGCTGCCAGGGTGTGACTCTGACTCCCACTCACTCAGGTCACCCATGCTGAAAGAAATAAATGAACTCACTGCTCTGTAAAGCTTCAAATGTTCAAATGTTTGTTACTGCAGCAATAACAAAACCTGCAAAATGTAGTTCTCTTCATTTTTATACCACTTTAAAGTAAACTCAATAAGCTCTCTTAAAAAAAAAACTTAAAAAGGTACAGTTTTTTAATTTGCCAAGGAAAAAATTCTAATCCGCCACTTATTAACTGCATTATGTTGCGTCAGTAAGTGTTATTAAAGTACATTTAGTCAAACAGTAACCTAAATCTGGTTTCTACAAATCAAACACTGTATGTTTTTAAAACCACATATGATACATGGAGAAAGCCTGTCTTTACCTCATTTCATTAAAAGTACGCTGTTGAGTTTTAGTTCTAGTAACGCGATGATGCAGTGCAATGTTTTTCTGAGCGTGTCTTTTCAGAATGGCTTTTCAAATGTGTAAGATCTCAGTATCTTTTTCAATGAATGTAAACATAACTGTTTGTTTTAAGCTTTAAGCCTTTGTTGCAAACCAGGGGTGGAGCAGTGGAAATGTCTGATATTGTTTTTGTTTTGTATGATATTTTATTGCCTTTATTGTGGGTGCTTTTTGCTTTAATGTGCTGCAGGTGTGTGTGGTGAATTTCTCAGGTTGATAGACAGGAAATGTGAATTTTAAGTTTTCAGTTTTTCTAACATCAGTGAGTTTGAATAGAAAAAACACTGAAATTCATTAAAGCGTAGTCACATCCTATTGCACATCCACAACACTATCAACAACAGAAAAACTGCAGGATATGATACAGTAAACTTTATCGATCCCATGCAGGGAAATTGAAGGGGTCAGATCACTGAAATGCAAACAGCCACGTACCATTAATTTATATTGACTGGCATATTTCTTCTTTGGTTTCCAGTTTACACCATGTTTACACTCCTCAATTTACATCTAACCCTGTCTAATATACTGCACCACACTGTGCAGCCGTGCAGCGCCATGCTGCCTAGAAGCACAGAGGGCACCAAGATGAATGTTTATTTGATGGAAAATACCCCTAAAATACATATGAGCTGAAACAGCAACAACAGTAAATCTGGTTACTGTTTTGATAATCAATAGTTTAAACGGTATTTCAAGCAAAAATGTTAAACATTCCTTAATTTCAGCTTTTTAAATGTTAGGATTTGCTGCTTTTCTCTGCTTTATATAATTTTAAATTGAATATATTTGAGTTTTGAATGGTTGGATTTATAAAACAAGCAATTTATCAACCAAATAATCGATAAATATAGCACATCATCCAACAGATTAATCATTAATGAAAATAATCACTAGTTGCAGCCCTATGCATAGTATCTACCTTATGTATATGTATAAGTTGTATATCTGGCCCCGTCCTGGACGGTTTTGCTATAGCAGGTCACCACACAAGCTAACCTGCAATTTGGGGATCAGCTGCAGAGGGACAGAAATGTAAGTGTATGGATCTTACTAACAGAGTGCAGGTAAATAAATCATCACCCAATTTTGCTCAGCCACTAACCATTGCACCATCTGTTAGCATCAAAACTATATGACACAAAGATACATAATTAATAGTTAAACAACAATCTAATTAAAACGGACAAACTGGATGCTCTTGCCATTAGGGAGCTCTAATTACGGGCTAAGTTTTAAGCTAGAATGAAATATTTAAACAGGAAAATTATCTTTCACTCTCCAGTCCTGAATGCATTAATATGGATATGTGAAGTGCATTGCAAGTGGGACCTACAAGATGTAATTTTCCTTCATCAAAGCAGTTACTAATTGTTAAGTTTGCTGCCATGCCATATGTGCAATGTTGCTGGATGTGAAATGCAAAACAGCCTTTATTTTTTTTATTTTTTTTACCTTTTTCAGGTCTATAGAAGTGTTTTCTCTTTCTGGGAAGTCAAAGTCTGTACAACCATGTTGAGAAGAACCTGTGTGTTCTCACCATCAGTTAACCAGCTGTTCAGTGTATCCCTGTGCAGCCTACTTGACCCCACTGACCCCCATTTATATTAGTTACATCATCCTAATGTACGAATGCATTATGCAAAGCCCTCTGATTTCACAATAGAGCTGATCTTTGCACGTACAGACCAACAGATGCAGACACACAGATATAGACGCACACACAGAGATGCAGACACACACATAGTGGGTAACATGATGTTTCCCTCAAGGCCTATCAATTCCTATGTGTAGCAACCACAGATTCCAAGCCGCCATCAAAATCCAAACAAGATCCGTCAGCAATTAAGGGAATACGGGGGGACATTAGAAAGACGAGCTGCTATCCGGCCTACATTCCCATTCCCTGCACAGCGGGCAATGGGATGAGTCTGGCATGGAGGCACTCATGGAAGACCCACGCATACCCTGGGTCATCTATATTCCACCCATGTTATGGCAATATTGATATTGGCAGGCAGGCTGCTGATATTGGGTACGTAATGATGCAATTAAAACAGGAGCCATTTTACTATTATTGGCAAGAATGTGTGTCTCCCCTCCTCCCATTTTAGGAGGCAAATATGATTTGGAAGCAATGCAGAGAGATCCGGAGAGAACCCACTCGTAATAAAGGAATTCATCTTGTCATATCAGTGTCGTTTTTGGTTCATCTGTTAATGCAGTTTATTAGAGGGAGGAACTATACTTTTTGTGGTGGCTCGCGTATTTACATAAATGTATCATGCATGCGCTGGTCTATGTTCTCTTCAAATCACAAAGTACGGCGCCATAATTCACCTTGCAACAAACCATTGAGCCGAGTCTTATGTTTTGCCTAACTGCACTCAAGTTGAGAATCAAATACATAACGAGGGAGAAATGCTTTTCTTATCCATTATTGAAGTCATCTGCAAAGATATGAGATCTGAAAAAGAGCCCAGAATGAAAGAAAAATGCAAATCAGTCCAATAATATTGGTTTATGCACAGGTTATATACCTTGGAAATAAAAGACCTGAGTGCTTTTAGAGCCATATGTTGTTCTTTTGTTCCAAGAGGGGAGATGCCTTCATGTCACTTATGTTTCTGATTAGCAAAATGATTTATGCCACAATCACTCAAAAATTCAGACAGCGAATGTGAAAATGCATTGTGACTCCACCAGATGTGCACAATAAAACAAGATTCCCATTGTAATCTGGGGGTACTTAGTTTATATGAAGCTAATATAAGGCACACTTGGATGTGGCAAAGTCACTCTTTTTAAAATTTGACTATAAATGATTGGAAATAAATTGTGTGTTTTATGCTGGATGGCATGAGTGGGTTGATAAATTAGGAACAGTTTTGTACCCTGACTTATCTACAAGACAAACCTGGTGGAGATCACAGGGATTAATTGCTTCAGAGGTGTGGAACGCCGCTTTCCCATTCTTCCCCGCGCATTCCTCGCCTAAACAATGATTAATCACCCTTTAACTATTCTCCAGAGGATGCCGGCATTTGCCAAGCCTGGCCTTATCCACCGAAATCCGCCTGTGCAGGTTGGGGAAGGTACTTGCCAGGTACAGCGAAGGCAACCTGTCCTCATCCGTTATCAGATTAGGGAAGTGTCAGGGAGCAGACGCACAGGAGCAACGCTGTTGTTCCTCACAGATCCCTAACCACTGCCCACCAACTCCTCCCCCAAAACACAGCCCCCCCATTTGACTTCCTCTACTCGCAGCCCTAACCACCCCCTCCACCCCACCCGCCTCAGCTGCCACTCACTCCAAAACCATCAGCTCCGTCAATGCTTCCCAGCCAGTCACGTGGCCAGGCTGCTCTGGCAGCTCGCAGTGCTGCTGAACTTCTGCCAGCAGCAAACACTGTGAATCAGATCACGTGCCTCCAACTTCTGTGGAGAGTAAAAAGTGCCCTTTAAAAGGGCTTCTCCTATTATTAATAAATATCTGAAGCAGCTGTATGTAAACTCTTTGTCACAGTGTCACGTCTACTGTCAGCCTGTCGAGCTATATTCACATTCTGACAAGTCTGATCGATGAATACAACATCTTGAAACCTCAGTTCTTTATGAACCCCTCAGCAGCTTTGGTTAACTTTGATATTAGGGAATAAAATCTTGCTCTAATATGTGCCTCTATCACCTTCAATTATTGATGTCATACCTTTATTCACTGCATTTGTCACTACATGAATGAATGTTTGTTTAGTTCTTTTTTTAATAATGTGACGGGCTACTGTAACAATGTTACTAATTTAGTAAACTACAGTATTGTTAGTCTTTTATACTTCATTTGTATACGCCTTTTGTATTTCAACCAGACAGGTGGTTCACAGGAAATAAGGTTTCTTCACCTTCCTTTAGAGGAATAGTTCAATATTTTACATTTAAGCTTGTTTGTACATACTGAAAGTTAGATGAGGAAATCTGAGCTAAGCCTAAACCTGCTAGCTCCATGGGGGCTACATGAATATGTATAGAGAGTTCAATTATCATTACGTTATCTATCTATCTATCTATCTATCTATCTATCTATCTATCTATCTATCTATCTATCTATCTATCTATCTATCTATCTATCTATCTATCTATCTATCGGGATGTATAAGACTGTGATTTCAGACGGAGTTGTAGGACAAACAACCATCATATAATGCTTAAACACATTTTCAGTAGAAAGGGTTAAAAAAAAGAAAAAGAAAACCTCATTCTGTTCAGTTGTTTAGTTGGTAAAAATAAAACCCATCCTCAAAGAAAAGCCATAAAGAGGTCATAGTTAATAAGGTGAGAAAGGAGCCCCGGAGTGAGGATGAATTGAATTATAGATCCCTACAGAAAACAACAAAGGAAAGACAATCAATAAGTGAGAGACCTCACCCGACCTGAGGACACATATGACAACTTTGCTCTGGTCAGTTAGCCAAACGAGGTTATCCTTTTAATATTTCATGCCACCTGGAGCAAGTGTCTGCTTGCACTAATGTGGGAGACAGATAAACAGGCTGTTGGTCCCCTGCTGATCTTTTTTCAGGACTGTGGCTCATAAGTGCAGGCTTTATCTCCATATCGACTCAATATCTCAAATGGATAAATTGTGTTGCCTCTGATTTGCGTTGGAAGAGGAGTGAGGCGTGAAAGCTGCGCTAAAGGCAGGGACACCTCTTGCTAATGCTGTTTGAGTTGCCTGGAGGCCCTGAGGGGCTGCCTCACACTCTGCCTCCGTCTCTCTGTTCCCCCTCACAGATGGACCACACTCTACCACTGTCTACTTAACGCTTCCCTGCTCTCTATCAGCTGTCAAATGCAATGTTATCACTCTGCAATACAACGAAAATAGCAATTACTCAACAGGAGCGTCACCATGAATGCTGAAAGCAGCGTATTTGTGTGTATAAATGTGCCACAATACAGGATCATGTTTTGATTAGGCAATGTTCACTCTCATTGTTGCTGCATGTTGATGAAACAGGGCATGTTTTGTAGAATTCATTGAACAGAACAGACAAACAAATGTTCTCAGAAACTATTAAAACGAAACTTATACTTTTCTTTTATCAACAAATCTCCTGAAAAGAGCAAAACCAAAAATGCAGTAGTCAACCTCAGCCCATACTAAAGATTAAAATCAAGTATATTGTTGTATTGTCATTTTCATTAAAAGGTTCAGTTGGACACTGTTGTTTTTAGTACATATAAATTTGCTGGGGACTTTTTTCACCTGCAGATTAATACACAGTTCACACCTCTAGTGAGTATTTACAGCAGCAGGACGGTGTATGTGACTAAATGATAGTGTCCATGTACATCGTAATCAAGGAACCTTTTACACAACAGAGGAAATAAGATATATCAAGGGCGGGATGCAAAGGTGATGCTTTGGTCTTTCCATGGGATTTGTTAACAATAAGTAAACTAAGAAGGTAAAGGAGAAGAAAAACAAATGGGAAAAAAAAACATTGTACTAGAAGACAAAAAGAGAAAGTAAGTAAAAAGACCTTAAGTTCAGCGAGTACAAAAACATTTTTGCAAATTAAATTCAAATTCAGTTCTTTCTGTTTCGTTCAGCACGGGGGAGTGAAATGTACAAACATTTCAGCATTTCTTCAGTGTGCAGTATTGCTTTAGCTTCTTTATAACCTGTTACCAACAAAGAAGTACCAATCAGCTCATTACCTGCAGGTGTAGCCACCTCTACTAAATTAGGTGTCCTCAGAGTTGCCTTGCTGAAAGTCTCACAGGGTCACAACATTAAATCTAAGAAAGGGCATCAACTAGGGTGTCCCGGTAGCTCACCGGGTAGAGCGTGTACCTGGCCTGACTTACATGCTAAAAACATATAATTTAATGAACACCTTCTGTGACAATGAAAAACTGAACATTATATGCCTCATAAAGTTGACTTTATGGCAGAACAGTCGTATTTGGCTTGCATTAGATTGTACGGGTGTTCCAAACAAAGCGGCCACTGAGTTTGTATATGCATTTCTATATTGAAATAGATTCAGATTTCAGTTCGCAAGCAATGAGAAATGCATTTACTCTTGTGAGAAACTCCGGTATAGTTGGAGAGTAATTCACACAGTGTTTTGAGGAATAATGATTTTGAATAAAAGGGTGTTCCAAAGAAAAAAGTAAAAAATCACTAGTGATGTCTGCAATTACAAATCACTCATTGTTCTCAGATTGTAGTGGTCCCATGTGGAATGACTAATAGAGACTAGCATTGATCAAATCACTTTCAGAGTAAAAACAGAATAAAAAAGATTCCTAATTCAATCACTGTGAACTGTGCAGTACACCTAGTTTACTTCGACAAGCCTCGCTCCCAGGAGAAGGCCTGCAGGAGCTTGTGATCCGTAACTCTATAATTATTCACTTGACAAGGTCTTCCTTGTAGTACATTGGGCATTAGGCTCATTTAAACATGTGACAAAACACAAGCATTTTTGACAAGTCTCACATATGTTAACAATGGCAATGTGTTGCCACGGCACCAAATTAAAAAGACATCTTTACACCTACAGACACATTCTCGTAATGTTACAATATGCAATCTGTCATATTCAAATAAACAGGAAGTATAAATGTGAATGTACAACAGTGTTAATCAGTTAGAAATATACTTGTCAATTTCGGAGAGGAGGTGACAGATAGATGATTTTATTTATTTGTTTAGCGGGTTATCACATTTTCATTACAGCAGGCTCTTAAAACAGCTCAATCAATCAATCTTCTTCCATCCATCTGTCAGTGAGCCAATCAATCAAGAAAGACAGAAAGAGAAAAGGAAAGATAACGTGATAAGATGAGGAATGTAAAACTATTTCCAGCATGTACTTTTGTGTAAACTTGATTACTTCCCACTCTGTTATTTGCTGATAAAACACATTTTAATTACAGATACTGTCTGGCTGGTGATCCATAGATTATAGATTACACTATATAGTCAGAAGTATGTGGACACCACAATGTCAACATAGCCAAATCTCTGATCAGTGTTTCAATACAGTGTGTAAAAATTTATCTCCACACCCCAGCATACAATGATATTTTATTCAGACAAAACAGCACGTTTTCAACTTTGTCGGAGCCAGCAGCGGTGATGTACTGCGAGTTGAGCTGCGTTTAGTTTCAACATGTCCGTAGTAGGAATCAATGCCGACTCTCCTGGTCACACACGTTCTTGTATTACTGATAAATAGTTCACTAAAATATGTTTCTGAATAGATTTCAAGCGAGAAATAGGCAACGCAGTAACAGAATCTTTATTCATATTTGATCAGGATTGCCTAGTTTGACAGTTTGATCTGAGTTTTGTGCAATGTGCTTTACGGACTCACTGATGTGACAAGGTAGCCACGCCTTAAAACATACCCTGCTTTATTGTCTATACTCTAAATTTGACCATAATTTAAAGAATGAACATCGTGCTGTATGGAAGAAACTTGAAACTATTGATTGAGACCATAACTTATGATGAAACTGTTTACTGAGCTAATAAATCAAGTGAGAATAGGCTAAATTTCTCCATAAGACTCAATACTATCAGACTTCTTTTTTACAGCCCATGGAGCTGCCTCTTCTGGCCATTAAAAAGAATGCAGGTTACAATCTAGGTTAAAAATATTATTTACTGTCAAAAATCTGGTGGAAAGCCTGAAACCAGGGTAGTGGAGGCTGCTGAATAACATATAATGCTTCTGGTTTTGGAATGAGATGTTCAACAATCACACATGGATGTAATGTTATACTACTACTTACTTTCGGCCATGTAATATGGATTCTTGCCTGTCTAGGTGGTGAATGGTTCTTAGATTAAATAATTTAAATTTCCAAATATTTCTCTGTAATCTTCAACAAAATAGTTGATTGGATACATAAGATAAGATAGATGAGACAGACTTTATTGATCCCACACAGGGGAAATTCCCTTGTTATAGCAGATCCAGATATAACATAGCAGATAGGAAAAAAAGAAAATACACATTAAATAACAAAATAGAGAATTTTTGACTATAGAATTAGGCTTATGTGTACAAACTATATACAGTAGTTTAATACAGATGTGATTTAAGTTAAAATCTGTGGATAGTATGGAAATCATTAGCAGAAATATTTAATATCATGCCCTACTCTACTGTTGTAATTCCATGTGTATATTTTACCTATTTTCCCTCTGTATACACACCGTTCCTCCTTCAGGGTAGCTGTTTGTATCAGGCATGGCTGAGAGCAAAGTTTTGGGTAAAGTCGTCACTTTCTGCTCCAAGGAATCGTGGGACCAGCAGCTGGCAGGTGCAGCAGTTTATCACAAACCCAGAAATAATTGAAAGTGACAACTGGCAACACCACAAATGATTTATTAGTCTTTTACTCAGCTCCTAACCATCCTCGGGGCTGGAATCAATTATTCACCAACTATGTGTCTTCAAATCATTAATTCTACTGTGTGGAGCCAAACGCCGTCCCACTTCATGTACCTCCTCATGTACCAGACCTTGGACTTGTTCCACCAGGCACTGCTCCGTCTGGAAGACATCTGCATCTGAGCGTCCAGCAGAGACACAGTCAGACGTGTCCGTCCTGAACCGGGTCGCGTCAGGTCACGCAAAGCCCTCCGAGGACGAGGAGCCGCGTGAAGATGTTTAGAAATGCTTCGAACAACCAGCACAGTCAGAGTAATACATTTCTCCATTAGAAAACTCCAGATTTAATATTAACTTGATTGGAATTCATCACTTGTGCAGCACAAATTAAAAGCTCAGAAACAACTGATATCACCCTATACAGCCAAGTATTAATTTATCAGTCTGATATTACTTTCATTATAAATTGGACATCAGCCAGTTGGTGTAGTCCTCTCCCATATGATGGATACATTGGTTAGCTTTGTGATTTTAATTACGATTGTGAATGGGTAATCGTGTTTTTAATATTTTTAACATTTGGTTTTACACATCACTTGGTGAAATTATTGTTTCAGTGGCTTTTCCAACCTGTGAGTATAAAAGAAAATCACTGAATATCATAACAGAGCAGTGATTTAGAATGACAATTTGTGAGATGTTGACTAAAAAAGAACAAATGATATCAGTTTGAAGAAGAAAACAAAATATTGGGGTGGAAGGCAACTGTCTGACTGTCTGACAAAACAGTCATCAAAAATTTGGAATTAGTACACGTGTTCAGATTTATTCCACAGTCTCATAAAAAAAAGATTAAAATTACTTTTGTGGGTTAAAACCATAAAAGAAATAAAGATGCGTTTCACAATTTGTGATTGAACATTATTGTTGGTGATTGCTCTTAAAGGATAAGTCTGGGGTTGATCTACATTTTGGATTGTCAACAACAACATTGTGAATTGTTGTGTTTGTCCGTCTCTCGGTACCTTCTGACTTCCCTATTCGGCCTGTAACATTCACCCCCAGGCTGATTTATGTCTCCTGAAAATGTAAATCTTTCAAAATTAGATACAAATATAAACATTAATTAATTTTGTTAAAGGTAAAGTGATTCCCTGAAACTTATTGGGCACTTAGGTTTTTTAACAAAATTTACTGCAACATGAGTGAACAATGTATTTATTGGGAACTATTTTCATCTGCACATTAATACATATTTGGTGCACTGGTGGGTATTTACTGCAGCACAACAGTGCATGTGGGTTTAACTCAAAATAAATTACAATGCCTGCATTCAAAGTTATGAAGGAACGGCTAATTGATGTGTTATAATAGATAGGATAACTTAGAAAGCACACACAATACTTATTGGTAGGACCAGTTCATATTCATATTTATTTTTATTGTTTTGTTCTTTTTGAGGAGTTGTTTATTTAAAGCACTTTAAGCTGCATTTCCTATATATCATGTTATATAAATAACATATATTATTTAGTAGAGTATATGTACAGTTAATATAGAGGGGCATAGCATGCTGACATGCGATGCAGAAACGTAACAACAACAACATATAAACATACAGTGTGTTTCCACTTTCTTTGACCGTTTGAGGCTCAGACAAGATGTGAGATTGACCATCACAGAGTAGGAAACACCTGCCCTCTCACTTTATTTCCATTCAGTCATTTCATCAGTGCCTGAATTAGACCAAGAAAGATGCCAGTACCCTAATTCAGCACAACCCAAACCCTAACCTCAACATAACCCTGACTCTAATTCTTCTGCCGTTTTAAAAATCCATTTTAACAAGGACAGTGCTGTTTTCTCAGCATTAAACTAGCTCTGAGTTTACACAGAGTCACAGTTGTGCAGGTCTTATTACTTCCCCACTCATAATTCTGCAAAGACCCACCACAACTCTGCCTCTAATTGTCTCACTCCTTGCACCTAAACCTAACCCACCAAACTAACAATCGGAGGGAGAGTGGGGTGGGTGTTCACGGTATGTTGGTGGGGAAAAAAATCAACCGGTAAGTGCTTAGGGGCGTGTACCTATGCACCAGGTGGTGGTGGTACGTAATAAGAACTAAGGGTACTCATGTGGACAAACCAGAAGGGCAGGTACTCAGTACTGTTGACTACCGGCCCATTTCAGGCACTGGTTTTAATATATTTCCTTATGTTTCCACACTGGAGTATAAAATACTGCGTATGGACCAGCCTGGCTTCCTTTTATAGAGGAGATTACCTGTCATTAAACAGTATATCATGCCGTGCTAAATATCTTATCTTTTCCTTCATTTTATTTCATCTTATCAGTCATGCTCTCTCTTCAGCATATCAAACGCAAACAACAAGCAGTAAGACATTAGGGGAATTTTTTTCTTATTTTTCATTCAAAACGGTTTAAGTTTTATGTATAATTAATCTTGTGTGGTTTTAAAGTTCAGCAAGCAGTGTTTTATCTGTTATAACTCAAGCCCTCTCATCTTTATGAATACAAAGCATATATAATGCGCTGCCTCCATATTATTAATTATGGAAATAACACAACAAAAGCACATCCTAAATCCATTACTGTTGTAAGCTAGACTTGTCTCAATAAATCAGCGTCTACAATCAAAATTGAAATAATTTTTTATGCATAATGTATGTGCTTGTTGCCACAACATCTGTTCATTATGCAGAGTAATGCATTCTTGTAGTTTTTAAAAACTTCAGTCCTATAAAATAATCATAATGACTGCTTCATTACAGAGCACAGGAAGACAGAAGTACATTTTACAATACGTCTCATGATTTACAGTTTCATCTACTTTTTATAGTCAAGTCAATCACAAGTTTGAGGGGAGAAGTGTGGGGGAAGACTCATTAAGGCAGATGTTTGTGAAATCACATGCGTTCATACAAAGCACATCAGGCTCATATGTGAAGTGGGTGTGAGGGGTCTTTGGACCCCAGAGCCCGAGTCCCCTGTCACTCATAAAGAGCCCCATGAGGAAACGTTCTTACCTGTGCTGCATTTATTAAGGGGGTTGAGATGTTTGTTTGTTTTTTTATTTTGTGCACATTTACTTAAAGATAGTAAAATATCGAGATGTGAAACATTTCTTCATCAGGTGTGTGAAATAAAACCCTCATTAAATATATCTTAATTAGCCACATGGGGGCGATACAATTGAATTCAAATGCTTTTAACTCAATTTGAGTGGTAACATTTTCTTAAGCGTGGTTTGGACTTTCCATATATTGTTGCTATAAAATAACTATACCAGACAATAACTGTGAGCCAATTGTTTCCTTATTGCAATGAAGTTCATAATTCATTGACTCAAAATATGCCTTTATATTTCTCCTGCCACTTTATCAATATTAACAGTACTGCCTTTTAATTCAACACTTTATGTTTCAACTTGAAACTTATTGTGATATATTTACAATATCTTTATGGATTTATTTGTCCATATGATGACTTTTATAACAAAAAAAACTTTTATGTTAACTCTTTTCAGACTAAGACACAATTTCCCTATGTCTTGCCTGAAGTCACATTCTCGTATTACAGATTTCTGAAAACAATTGAGGCAAGAAATAGGCAATGCAGTAACGTAATCTTGATTCATATTTGATCAGCACTGCCTAATTTGACAGCTTGATCTGAGTTTTGCTGCATGCATTGGATAAACTCATTAGGAAACTGTTTACTGAGCTAATAAATCAAGCGAGAAATAGGGTCATTTCTCCATAAGACTCAATACTATAAGACTTCTTTTTTGCAGCCCATGGAGCTGCCTCCTGCTGGCCACTGGCTAGAATGTGGGTTTAAGACACTTGGCTTCACTTCACAGACACTCTGTCTACTAATCATATACTGCTAATGGTTACTTTATTTTAAGGCCTTGGACACTGAAAACCTCCCAAAATGTGTGCAATACACAGTTTTATGCTTTAAATGATATTAAATCGTCATTATTTCATTATAATATAATGTAAATGTAACTGAAAAATGCAGCTGACCACTTTTATAAAACACCACTTATTGTTAAAGAGAAAATCACAGTAAAACAACATTTAAAGTGTTTGTTCTTGTGCAACGATGCCATAGGATTCATCATACTGAATGATACAGGGTATTTTTTAAGTAGTGGTCATGTTATTTTGGGATTAATCTCTTCATTGTTGAACTGCTCTGTGGAACCTATGGATGATATTCTAACCATGAAAGAGGAAAAGTATAAATAAATATACTGTTTTTGATAAGAACAGATAAAGATTTGACAACATTATTTGCCAACATCTGACATGTTAACACCCAACACACTGTACTGCAGGAGAACAGATCGGCTCCTGAGAGCTTTTAAGAGGATGATGCTGCTTTGAGATGGGCTGCATATAAACAGTTATTATCTGTGTCACAGTACTAGTGGCAGCGCTGGAGTGATGAAGAGGAATATTCCTGTTGCCCCAGCTTGCTGCCATGGGACTGTTATCTCTGCAGCACATACATCAGACACTGATGCACACACCTCTTCTCTCTGAATGCAACATGACAGGTTCCTTTAGTTTCCCACTTCCAATTCAGATAACACAGCAGTCTTGATCCGGCATGAAGCGCTTAGGAGATGTCGGCTGATATGAATTGAACTGTCAATAACGCACACAACAAAACACTGAGCTTTTAAAATGTACAAGGTCCCAAAGAATATGTGTATTCTTTGATACAGAGATTATGTTATCAGTGTTCAGGGTGTCTATGCAGAGCGCTATTCAAGAACTGATTGATAATGCAACAGAGCCTCCAACATTTTGATTATTTACATTTACATAAGAAGCAAGGAAATTGATTTCCTTTCTAAACAGCACACACTCTTGTATTTACATTTTAAAGGCCTTTAGCTGATGCTCCTCTTAATACTAGCTTACAACAGATGCAATACCCTTTCAGTTTGTTAAGATTAAGAGCAACTAATAGAGATGAGAGTAAGTGTGAAAAGTTTCTGCATTCCTATTATGATAATGCTCCTACAATACCGTACATAATGTACCCAGATGACATATTCCCTCTCTCTCTTTCAGCTGTGGATTAAAATCTGCTGTGTAAAATCTATATATACTTCATGCGTGACGTTGTGGTGAATGCAGTTTAGAGATTTACATGAAAATAGAACGGAAGCAAACAGTTAATGGACATACAGCGTGAATAAATGCAGTGAATTAGTGATAAAATGATCAGCTTTGTAATTTCTTTGATCTCAATCCAGGTTGGTTTATTCAAGAGTGTTGGATCATATCTAAGGCCTGAAACGCTTATCAAAAAAATGTCATGAAGTTTCATTAAATGAGCACAAACTCTAGACTCAGTTTTGCAAACAAGAATAATGCGACGATTATGTTCTTATACCATGAATGTAGCCGTGTGATGACAGACAATTGGACTCTTGTCTCTTTTTCATTTCATAAACCTCACCGACCCCCAGCCAGACATCACACACCCATTGTAAGTCTTTTTTTTTTTTTAATCACTTACTTGATTGAAAATGTTATGCAAGTAAACCTGTAAGATATTGTGTTTGTTGAATACTTTCTGCAGAGAGAACATGTACAGTATTCGGAGTTTAAGACTTCACGCTCACTTCCAGATGTTTCCTAGACATCAGAAATTAAATTCTGGTGCAGGGACCAAAAATATCCATCTTGTAACACAAAATTGTAGACCCATAAATAAAGAACCTTTGCTGAATTGCTACCTCTGTCTTGTGGCATTTGAAAACCAGTAAAGTTTGGATTTTCTGAACAATTAACCACCAGGTTAGGAGGAATGCTACAACTCCAGTGCATCTTCCACAACGGTTGCCCATTACTGTATCCACTGTAGAATAGATTGTTGTTTCTACTACAGCTCTCTTCTGAAGATGATCAATCAATGGGTGATTCAGTGTTTGTCGTGAGAGTAATCATTCCTCCTCTTTCTGGCATCACGACAGTTTGTATGTTAATAGCGAGCTTTCAGGATCATTTTTCTACTTCTTTCACTTCAACGAAAAATAGCCTGAGAGGTAGATTTAATATCCTTGTCTGACTTGATGTGAAAATGCAACCCAACACTGCAACAATGCGGCATCTTGATGCAATAATCTCAAATTAAGTCATGAATAATGTAAGGAAAAGTCATGAAGAAGAATTAATAATTCAATAGATAAATAATTTACAAAATAATCAAATAAATAAATAATGACACGCCATAAATAAAGCATCAGATTAAATCTTTCCACCAGGCAGCCTCATGCAAGAATCAACGCAAACAAAAAATAGATCCAGAGAGAAAGCTTTGCCCATTGTTTTATAAGGTATTAGAAGATAAGTCTTTTTAAGACATTTGATGTTCAGGTTATTTGACCGGCAGATACCAAGATGTTTGATCTGATCACCACGCAAACTTTGCACATATTTACAAAGTGATGTTAAAATCATTGTCATTTAGCATTAAACACAATGAAAATGTGTTTTCAGTTGTTTTGATCTGACCGTAACACATGATTCTCTGTATGATTTTACATTTCAGTGTAGCTACATTTGAATTTACATGCCCTGTTTCCCCACCAGGCCAATTCAACAAGGTTTTATAGTAATAGAAAAAGACTGAAAGATTTTCTTAACAGTTGTTTCAGCAAACCTACAATAACTTCACAGGTTTAACTTCAAATGACAAAGACCTCTAGTGGCTATAGGAATTATGACTCTTGTCTGTCTCTGTGACTTTATTATACAACCACAAGTTCACTGATGGAGGAGGTTTGAGTGGTTGGATGAATCAACAAAATGTCAGACTTTAACAACACAGACAGACAGGTGTTCACTGACCGTTTCCTAACAACAATTAATGTTGGTTTAAGCATAATAATGATACCCGGCAGTGCACATCGTAAAACTGATTTATTTTTCATTATTTTGTAATTGTTTTGGATGTTACAGGCGGATGGTGTCGTCCAACAGATAAGAAAATGCTGTAATTTCATTTTGAAGACTGAGGCTTAACTCTACAGTATTATAGATGTATTCATTAATTAGATGTTTACCCATTTTATAATAAATAACAATATATTGTAGACTTTAATTAAAAAAAAGAAAACATAATCATTTCTAACTTTATGCCTAAATTCTTTTGGCCACCTGGGGGCAGCAGAAACAAACTGTGAACACAACATTGACATATTTTCAGCTTTGACGTTAGTATAGCTAATTTCTTAGAATATATTTCCTATTTAAACATCCTACACATCAAACATTTATTTGGAGTAGTTTTTCTTGCTTACAGTTTTACGTCCAATATCCTCCCTCCTTTTAGCTCTTGTTTTTGGTCTCTGTAGCTGCTAAATGCGCCAGTTGCTAACATTGTCTGTCTGATGTTTGGTAGTTTGCAGGTAGTATACGGTCAGTTTATCAGAGCTTTTTCACTTGGATAAGATAAGATGGAACCAAAACAGTAAAGTTGCTGGTTGTAAAACCAAACAATGAGCTAAAAGGTGTCTCTATAAGTGACTCCTTTCACATACAAGTAGTCAGGTGATCCACTGTTAATATTAAAACATTGATTATAGCATCTTTAAGATTCCCCTTAAACATAATCATTTTTGTCTTTACAGGCTACATAAACCCAAACCTTCTGTTTGGTGGGCTGATTACAACAAATCTGTCGATAACCCTGGTGGGATCCATAATTTCATCTCACTTGCAGCATCTAAGTGCAAATAAATGTCCAGATTTTATGATGTCAAAAGACCATCAGCCGGTCGGTTATAATCAGCGATGCAGTGTCTGGAGAAGTGGTTAACTTCTGCTGCTTGACTTCAGGATCATTATAAAATTAACATTATCTTCAGAAGAAGTGCAGATTTTTCGATCAATACTGGCCCACAGACAAGAGAGACAACAACATAATTATGCATTTTGAGGGAAGTACTCCTTATTATTTACTACATCCACTCATGAAAATTGGACAACCATGTTTTTCTTTATCCTAGTAAAAAAATAAACACATCCAGCTCACAGAACACTACTGAATGATGTGCCTCAGAGGGGATTTGGAAGTAGGTATACTCCATATCCCTGTCTATACCCTGCACTACACCCCTGCTAATAATGTATAAGGAGAAGACTGTGTTAAGATTGTCTGGACCTAAGGGCAGGAGTAAATCCAAGTTGTCTTTAGTTCTTTCGGTTTTACTTTGTCAGCCAGAATTTTACAAGAAACCCTGTGAAATTATACTATAGGCTTATACAGTGAATACTTCTTAGCCTGTGTTGCTTTCTGCCCATTGAAGACATCATTTTCCCTCATGCCATCTGCCTATCAACCTTACCCTATCAAGAAACAATCAACAGAACCATCTGCGGTCTAGTCACCAGTACTGTTATCCCTCCAAACCAAATAATGACAAACTGGAAAAAGCAGGGTGAGTAAGTCACTGGTGTATCTATCAAGG
This sequence comes from Dicentrarchus labrax, assembly GCF_905237075.1. Lineage (NCBI taxonomy): Eukaryota > Metazoa > Chordata > Actinopteri > Moronidae > Dicentrarchus > Dicentrarchus labrax. The sequence goes on along the minus strand of NW_026136707.1, from coordinate 3,879,720 downwards.
AAGGATGTCATCCAACAAGAGAGCTCAATCAAACAGAAACACAGTGGCAGAAAATACTGTTTGACTTCTCAGTTAGAATGGGAGCTTTAAAGAGACTTCATGTGGATTTAGAGATAACTTTAAAAAGTCAGCAGATAAATAAGGTAATTATAAACAGTTTATTTATCATTTTTGGAATAATTATAACAATACGATGAATTTTAACTCTATCCTTTGATGATGAAGGACATAAAAGTTTAAAAAAAAACTGCACAGGTAGTGTTTGACTTTGGATATTCTTTCAAACTGCTGCCTGAAAATCCAACAACAGCTCTCTCGAACCATTAAAATTCATTCACTCCCGGTTACTGCAAACAATGAGGATCCAAAAACGAAAAAAGAGGTGGCAGACACAAAGATTAATTAAAAAAAAGAAAAGCTGTACAATGGACACATGGATTGTTTCATTAGAAGCCAGTTGTGTGGCTGCAGAAATGCCAAGAAAATATGTATGAGGGTCCAGGGATGGACAGCGCTTAAGATAAAACAGTCGAAAAATGTGCAACAGACAAAACCAGGCAATGTGGAATGGAGGAGGCCCCTAATGAAGCCAGCTGGTCCCAGTCCAGACAGGCAGAGGAGGGGGAAGGATTGATAGAGGGAGAGACCCACGGGGGTGGGTGGAGAGAGAGAGAAAGAGAGGGGAAAAGGGAGTAAGACATGCAGGATGTATGGCCGCCCAGGCAGCTCTATTGTATCAGGAGGCACCAGTAGGTGTATTTCTTCCAAACTCTGCAGAAAAACCTAAAGCCATGCCAAACAGCACGTCTGCTAATCGTGCAGCAATTACTAGCCTAATAGATGTTTTTTATTCTGCTTCTCGCTGCCTCACAGCCGCCATGTTGGGAGGCAGAGCATCATTAAAATGGTGAAGAGGGTGCAGAACTCGCTGGCTGTTTTTCCTCTTCCACTGCAATGATCTTATCCAGTTGCTGAAACTACCCAGCAGACTGTAACTGTTTCTTGGTGAAGTGGTCCAACATACCTCCTCTGCAGCTGCGTCTGCACCCCGCCATTCTGCCTGAATGAACATGCACTGATTAAATATGGAGGGTGAATTTTTGTGGTGTGATACGTATGGCCGGCTGCGGCTGTCGGTTTGGTTTTCTCTGCTCGAGTTCTTATGTTTCTGCACCAATCGCACAACAACTGTTTTTCATGTCATTGATTCATACGTTTCCATATACTATCGTGAATTTAAAGTTCATCATGAACACTTAAAGTTTCTCAGGGGTAAAGGAACAGTTTCGATTTCTTGGATGGGACCAGTTGCCAGGCAACCAGCGGAGACACCAGAAAGTTACTGGTCCTAGCCAACAGTCCTTTAAACAGCGTCGGGCTGCCTCTTTCCAGTCTTTGTGCTAAGCTAAGTTAGCCAGCTGCTAGTTGGTAGCTTCATACTTGCCGTAGTGTACAGATAGGAGAATGGTATCAATCTTAGAATAAGCATAATACCCCAATTGTCAAACCTTTCCTTTAAATTGGTGAGTGACCTACAATATTATGGTATAACATACTTAATTGCGGATTACCAACATAACAAGAAGGCATCTAATTTAAAGTAAAAACATATATTTTAAGCATCACAAAGCTTCATTGGACAACATAAAATCATAATCTTTTGCATATTTCACATTCCAGTCCATATAGATTTCATCAGTGCAACTGGATATAAATCTACAAAAGCTGATCTTTTAAGGAACAATGTCATTTTGTCTTTCTGAGGGATTAATTTTAGAAACATACTGTCGTATTAATAGTAACGTATTGTGCTGTAAGTGTCCCCATTGGGAAATCTGGGGCATAGAATACCATTTGAGGTGTCACAGTCGGATAAGAATACACAAAGAGTGGAAAAAATAACTTGTGAGCTCAGAACACCAAACAGCCGAAATAAATAATCAAATCAACAATATGCTACACTTAGGGACAACATTATATGCATCATATAAACTATTAACATTTCCTCCTCTTAGCAGGAGCCAATCCAACTGGACTGAGCTTTGTTCAGTTCAGATGTGATGATGGTTTCTTCATTTTGACCCAAGTTCTGTGTGAACAGCAGCCCCTATAACCGGCTCTTCAAGCTTCCTTACTTTGTATTTACTGTTCGAGTCAACAGCCTCTTTGGTAATAGCTGTATTTTTATAGAACAAAGGTCACAATACGCAACCTTTGAGCAAACTCAAACATACAGCCTATTGGCAGGCCCTAATAACAAAAACAATGACCTAAAAGCTCCGAGAGTAGTAGAAAGTGGTGTTGATTCTCAGTGGGTTTAGCACAATGAGCAACCCCTTTTACACCCATTCAATTCAATGTTAAAGTGTAACTGCAGCCTTCAGCTCTGCCTGCTCTCTCCCTCTCAGCAAATTTAAAAAAAATGCATCAGGACAGTGACTTTAGGTGGTGTGGCTTCGACACTGACTGTAGTGACTGACCACAGTAGTGTAACAGTGGGCAGCTGAGCAGCTGCTGTCAGACTCTCCGTGTCCGCGCTGAAAACACAAATAGTCCAATGGAGATTTTACCGTCACTTGAAGCACTTTGACATTCCTTTGTAAAAGTTTCTGTGTGGTACCTGTGTTGTAGCTAGCTAGCTCAGAGAGGCTAACCCTCTGGTATGTGTGTATGTGTGTGTGTCTGTGGGGGGACTGTCAGTGTGGGATCAAAAACATCGCGGTTGGGTGGTGTTTCTAGTCCAAACCACCGCACCAGAATAGAAAAATACTAAGTAGAGGGTTAGCGAAAAACAAACATAAACTCCTGTGAATGATGCATTTCGATCAGTATACATTTGTAAATGAGCGTAGTGGTTTCACAGACTCACACTCAAAGCGGAGGCTGGGGGAGGTGGGCAGCCCTCCCTCTGATTAGAGGGCGTTGACACTGTTTTTTAATATAAATGTGTGACGTAAAGGGTGATTTAAAACAGTAAATGGCATGTCAAGCTATTTTTAACCCACAGAATGTAGATTTTAATAAATTTGGTGGTCATATTGTCAATTTTAACACCAGCATTGATGTGTTTCATCACAGTATAGTCATGTAATTCAGTTTACAGCTCAGAAATCACGTTTTAGGGTGTAGTACCTCTTTAATATCAAAATTATACAATGTATAACATCCAACTGAAAATCAGTATGGTGGCAAAAGTCACTTATTAAATGAGCACATGACTCAGCTTGGTTCCTGAATGCTGAAAATACTGGTTGTTATCATAGGAAAGAATATAATTACACAGTATTTTTCTATACACACAAACTAAAGTGCTTCTTCTGGAGCCGAAGAGTCAGATCCTTCCCCCACACGTCATTGTGCATTTATATCTTCAACAGCGTCTTCTTTTTATTTTGCAGCATTTTTATAATATTGTGCCTTGTTTATAAAAAAAATTAATAAATAAAAATCACTTTTGCGCTGTCATCTAGTGGGGAAACATTTCTGAAATGTATGAATTTACGTGCAGTGTAGTAATTCCCTGGAGGTTTTAATAGTAAACACTGGAAGCTCATTATTAACTGTTCTTTTGACATGGAAATTAAGTTGTTTTTTTTTCTTTGCCATTCTGCATCTTCTGCCATCAGTCTCATGACTAACATGTTCTTTTAAATCTCTGTTACTTTATAAAGACTGAGGATTTGTAATGGAAAATAATTCAGATGAGCCATATTAAATGATACTCTTATTGAGTAAATTCCATGGCAAGTAGATTTGTTTAGTTTAGTTTCTACCATAATTATCACCATCTTACCATCTTAGATATGCCTCTATTACAAAAATGTTTTGTTTATGGCAGCGAAAGGCCACTGTGGAGAAGGGAACACATGAAATAAAGGGTGAGGACTGTTGTAATGTCTTCTTCTACCAAGAATTAAAGGACCAGTGTGTAGGATTTTGTGGCATTAACAGTGAGATTACAGACTGTAACCAACTGAAACCCCTTGACTCAACCAAGCATGTTGGAGAAACTACCTTGGCTGCTCAACTCGCGAAAAACATGAAAAGGCCCTAGAGCCTGTAGAAACATGGTGGTTCAACATGGCGGACTGGAAGGCAACCTGCTCCTTCTGTAGATAAAAATGTCTCATTCTAAGCCACAATTATTATTTTCATATGATTATACACTCATAAAACATAACTACATAATACTCTATTCCATTTCTGTCAATAGACCCTCATAAATGGGGTCTTAAGGTTAATCAGATCATAAAAAACATCATTCTTTTGACAAGTAGAGCTGAGATAAAATATCACAAAAGTTTTGGTGCAGAATAAACAAAACAATCATATACAAATCAACATCTTTTTTGAGCCAAAATATGGTGTTTGAATGGTGTACACTGATTTGTGATGGTTTTTGATGGTCGCTGCTGAGAGAAAATCAAAACGGGCACTTGGAGAGTATCTAAAGACAATCTACTGTGGGTGATCGACTGCTCCATGTGTTTGCACCTTTAATGTACATTTTTCTTTTCATAATCGCAAACAAATCGATTTTCTCCATAATACCTGCCGAACACTTTCTTCATCATCAGCACAATTACATTTAATAAAGTTCCATCTATAACCCACTACGCTCAGTGTCTAAACCTGCCACCAACCGAGATTCAAAGAGGATGCCATCACGTTATTTAGGGCTAATTTTTTTTAGATGCCATGTTATTGTTTTTGTGGGGGAGGGTTTCACTGAATCAAATGTAAATATGAGGCATCCTGGTAGATTTTGTGGAGTTATTGGCTTTGCAAATGTTTGAATAACTCCTCAAACACTTCATGCTCTCCACGGGCTTCGGCGTCTCATCGCAGCTTTGGAGCTAAGTGATCGTTTGGCTAAATGAGGAGCCCCTGTCTCCACATGTTTGTGGGAGCTGTAATGACACTGTACTCTCAGCAGGCTTGTGCAACACTGCACTGGAGAATGAGGAAGACTGCTGGGCCTCCAGCATGCCGTGGCCCTGACTCATTCCTGTCCTCCTATGGACCCATTACTCTGCTCATGGCTGATGCTCGAGCTGCAGCGATGCCTCTTCCTATGGAACCATTAGTCTGCTGCACACGGACAGTAAAAAATCTGCAACAATGAGGATTCCAGATGCTGCAAGATGGTTTCATTTCTGCTAGCTAAGAGTTGCAGTTATTTTGCATCTATATTCAGATTCTGTAGGCAGACTGCTGTAAACAAATACCGTAAGAATAAATACATTAAAATGAAATATACAAGACAACAAGGGAGGGTTTAAATGTGATGGCCAAGTGTTGAGAGAATGTTTTGAGATTTAGCATTTGCTCTTGGTTCAACAATTTCAAGTGAGACTGTAATCATGATCCATAAACTCATGTGCATTTACTGATATTTATGTGGTTCCCTGGATGTTCCCATCAAATTCACATCCTCTTTTTGAATTTGACCGCCTCCCTATTAAGATGTGCTGCAAGAAAATGTTTGTCCTTTAGTCCAAATATCATCTCCCTAATACATTTAGCGTTCCCGAGTTTTCACTCATACAGACTTCTATAACTTACAATGTCCGATCATCTTGTGGTTTGATGTGCTTTGTTTTAAACTTAACTTAAAGCCTACCTAAAGGCGTAGCTAAAAACTAACATCATCATGCTAACATATCAACAATGACAGCACTAACATGTGAAGCAGGTATAGTGTTTACCATGTTCACCATTTTTGTTTATTTTACATTATTTTATAATGAGGACTAAACACAAAGGAGAGCTGAGGCTGATGGGAATGTCATTATGTCAGTATTTGGTCATAAACCAAAGTATTAGACAAATTAAAATTTCAACTTGATAATGGAGCTATGAAAAATCATCCTGAGGGAAACATGAATGTCTAAACCAAATTTAATTGCCGTCTGGAAATTTCTGCACAGTTTTCTGCTATATCAAATAAATGTTGAGATATTTCACTGCATAAGTGAAAACTATGATTTCCCAAACAACAAAATCTAAAATAATGCTTGTGACCTGAGATAGTTCACTCACTATTGATGAAAATAAATAACCCTCTCTCTGAGCCACTGAGCTACAAAACCAGAGAACAAAAGCTTTAATCTGCACTTTCACCAGTAGACAAAACCCACAGCTGCTTCCCTGGCAAATAATCCTGAAACTGTTTTTGTGGGTTGAACTGTGGCATCTTTATATCCCAGTAAAATTACTGGACTTGGAGAGTGGTTCCACAAAGTGTGTCTCCAACTGCTCGTCCGTGGAACAACTCCTGGGTTTTATCTCTTCATCTTAAATGGTTTTAGCGCTTGACTTTTTTTAGAGAAGTGTACTGTGCTATGAGTTGTTTGCATCAAGCAATTGATCAGTGAACTGCCAACAGTAGACAAATCAGACCAGGACTCATTGATCAATTACTGTAAGAAAAATATCACTTTAAAACTTTATTCACTGATTCTGGTGAAATTGGAGAACAAATCTTATGATTTTCCCTCTGTAGACAGGACATATAGCTAACTGCTGCTAACTGTATCTGTCCTTAGCTCAGCTGTGCAGCTAGTTGCGCTGTAAGCTTAGCTGACTCCTCAGACTGGGAGCTTGGAGTACCGGGCGAGTGTTGGCACAGGATCTTTGGCCCATCGGTAGGATATTTTCAGGCCCAGAGCACAACCAGAGCTGGGCGAATGGGCAATGGAGCCCAGCCTCTAAGGCCAATGCAGGGCAGTTTGATGACAGGGAACAGAGAATCTAGGTGATTTATGGCCAGACCTCCACCTCCCGATGGTCCAAAGCTCCACATGCTAGCACTCCAATATCCAAGTGAAGTAACAATTCCCATTTCTGACTAGAAAAATACTACCTGACTAAAACATTCACTACAACGTTATGCCCCGATTTGCCAGATTCCAGTTGTAAAAACGTCCATGTTAGTTTATTTGTTATATCTCAAGCCAGACTGAGGCCCAGGAGGAGAAACATTTGAACCCTTAATCCTCAGAGGAGCCAACTGTCCTTGACTGGCCTAATTTTGGGAAGACCAGTGCAGACTCCAGTGTCCTGAAAATCATCAGTCATTGTCAAATCAGTCTGCTTTAAAAAACACACACTGCTGAAATCATCCTGTACATTATACATGTGTATGACACACAGATGTTTCTTTTTATGGATTATGGAAGTTGGTCTTTACTGTACTGTGCTTTATGTTAGCTCTTTCCTTCTCTTTTTTCTAGTATATAAGTGATGTTTTGTTCTGGACAAACTTTTGATTCGACTAAAACACCTCTGCGTTTGATGAAAGTTGTCAAGATTGTTGCCAAAAAGACGAGACTATCAACAATTAAAGTACTGGCCATCAAACCATGCAGCCAAGCATTAAACAAAGGATGACATTTTCTGAAGAGCATTTATGATTTGAGGCAAATTCTGACTGAGACTGTGATTCTTTATTGTACATTTAAAATTATTTTCACCAAGAAACTCATCATCAGAAAAAAAAAAGTTGCAAAACAAAGCAAATAAATAGTTTTTCAATTTTCACTAAGGAGCAGAATAAACATCCTTTTACAAAATTGACCATAAACAATAGAAAAAACAAAACAATGCGCAAATGTCTGAAGACAAACGTTGCCAAGACAGAACAAGATGCACTGACAACAACAGGGGAAAGCCATTGTCTGATTGTCTGCGAATCACACAAGAACGCATACAGCGGGCGTGTGTTCCTCAGTCATCAGCTACAGAAAATCATTTGTTTCATTGGAAAACAGGAGGGAGAAACAGAAAGATATCCTCCTGGGGGATGAAGGAGTCAGAGGGCTTTGTTTGCCTGGAGCTCCTGTGACGCCCCGGTGAGGGAGCTGGGCGTGTCCATCCGGCCCACCTGGGAGATTGTGTTGTCGGGCTGGAGGCCAAAAGGAAAACCCTCAGGGTCTCAATAAGATCACGTCACAGAGAGCAATGTGACCGACTCTGGTGCCAGCTCAGGAGGAAACAAGTGGATCCAGACTGTCAATCAAGTGTTGAATTGATAGATGCTTAAAGCAAGTCTTGCCAAGATTTTACCTGAGAATGCACCTCGCTTATCAGCCTAAAGCACAAAGTAGAGCTGCAGCAAAGGAGAGCATCACATCCATAACCAACTGAGACACTAATGATTTCTCTTATTTACCTAAATTAAATGTTGGTGGTGGAGGAGGTGACTAAACAAACTTCTAAAGAGCGTTCTGTCCAAAGAAAGCTGGATGTTTGGTTTCCTTTCTTATAAAGCATCACAGACAGGCTGAGGTGACAAACATGAGCATGTTTTCTGCCATGTATTGATGTCACAGTACATAAATCCCATTAAAGTCTTTAAGTTTTGAAATAGTGACTTCTTGCTGCAGTTTCGGAAAAAACATCACACCAAATGCAGCCTTAATAAAGTAATAATCTTGGACATTTTCACAGAAATAAAGATACAATTTGCGGGTGCGTAGAAGGTTTTTCTGAGTGATGTCTTTTACTTTCTGCAGTCCAGTGATGTACAACCAAGAATGTGGCCCCCCAAAATTCAGAGAGTACATATTGGTAGTATAATGCACAATTCTTAATCACTTTTTCCACCCAACAAATGTAGAATACGCCTTCAACAAAACATGACTTTGCTATCTCGTAAGTGATGCTCAAGTTATATTATTAATTTAATTTCAAGGCAATGTTCAAAACACAGACATAAAACAACGCTTTCAGTATCTTCAGATTCCTCCTTCCTGTGCCTAATGTTTAGTAACATGAAAGGAGGGAAGCCGCCTGTTTCCCTGTGGAGCGGTAACGTCTCTATTTGTCATCCCTGGGGACCGGCACTTGTCAGCGTGCAGCTCTACAGAGATAGATCCCTCCTCTGACTCTGAGGGAAATCACCTCGTTTGTTTTGTGTCAATCCACTCAAATCCTTCAGCGCTATTGTGCACCGGCTGCCTCGGCCCTCCCCTGCTCTCCCCAGAGAGTACAGACTGCATTATTTCTGTCTTCATGTAAAAAAAAAGGTCAACTTAACAATACAAAGAAATTGAGTTTACTCACCGTTTTTATAATGCTAAGCAGTAACTACTTTAGATTTAAATTTATACAATTGCCATCCATAATGCCTGCTTCTGATTGGCTGACAGAAGCCTATTAAAGTTGCACTGTATATCAGGACACCTCAAACCTAGATCTAACAGTTAAAGAAAAGTTAAATCACACTTATAAATCAGTGCTTTAGGCTGTGAGTAATCACAGAAACAATAGTATGGTGGCCTTGTGAGCTCAGTGCACTGCAACTTGCAAACATGCAAATAGACAAAACTCAAGCAGATGAAGAAAACATCTTCATCAATTTGACAACACATACATCATTTAGAAAAAAGTCTGCAAAGTGACAAAACAACCGTATAGAGAAATACACTGCAAGTAGCGCAGGCAACAACGGAAACTGTTTTCAGAAGACACTGAAAAGTGATGAACGCGGCTGGGACATGATTGCTGTTGGAAAATGAGCTAAAAGTTTTTCTGGTGGGGCATCAAGCGTGTTGCAGACGTTTTTTAGTGTCTCCTGGAAACGGTTTTCCATTGTCGTCTGTACTACATGCATTTTTGTGTATTTGCATCTCATTCGTGTATGTTAGAGGTTCTCTGATCCTAAATGAAATAAATGTTCTTACATTTTCCTTGCTCATATACACCTCATCTCATGTATTGATTTCTTTCTATGAATCAATGTATTTCTCATACTATCAAACAGTATATACTATTTGGGGGTTCCTTCTTTCTTACAGAAGAATTTCATCATTGTGTGAGTTGGTGGAGAGCTGTAGTATTCAGTCATGGTCTAATAGTGTTTCAAATTCCTTTTATCCCTCACAAGACTGAAACTCGTAGGGAAAAGGTGGTGGTTTTGGAAATAAAAAGACAAAAAGTTACAGCATTTCAGTAAAAGTATGGATAATAAGCAGCTTCAGTAAACTGTTTCCATTAAATAGCTCATATTGGCTTTGGCTTTATGAATTAGCAAACTATTCTAAAAGTTAGTGGCTGGTTGATCCACTATGGCTGGTTGACCAAAACTTCATCATGTGCTAAAGCCCCACAAAGTTGATCAATCTGATCAAAGAGACCTGACTTTGACACCGACGTACTACATATCATTAAAGTTGACAAGCGTTGTACTGTCAGTGTACAGTATCGTTCATGTTGACAGTATGTGGCGGCACAAACAATGCGAGGCACCTCCAGCAGAAATAATAAGCATTGTGGAGCAGTGTACCGAAGCAGGTGCAAAGACGCCCACTTTTTCCTCCCCCATCCCTGACGAGCCCCCATATCACACACAGATGTTTCCCATCAAAGGCACCCACAAACCTCTCCACCCTGAGTATGTAAACCAAGATAAGGACCCATTCAAACAGAGGGACTCTGCAAACTGCACCTTGCTATTGTGCTTTTCTTTCTTTCACAATACGCACTTCAAGACTACGAGCTGCTTCTTTTTTTCTCTCTCTCTCTGAGGGGTCACATATGCTTTAGCGCCATGAGCAAAACATGTAGGTAGGACGTCTGTGAAAGGCATTTCTAAATTGACAAGAAAAAGGGATAATACCAGAGTGGTTATTTGGATGCGGCGGGAAAAAAAGCGAATGATTGAATAACAGTAATTAAAGCAGTTATTCGTTCGGCGAGCACCTGCATGAGGGATGATATTGCTCCTTAATTCAGCTCAGTTTAACTTCTCTCAGCCGGTGGTTCCAGCATCGCCTCATTAATCGCTGATTGGCATCGAGCTGTTCACAGGAACAAACTGTTTACTCTGTCTTGCCTGCTTTCTCTGGGCTGCACGCGGCGTCGGCCTCTCTCAAATGCAGCATTAAGACCTATTGTACTGAATGAGGCCAGCACCGCACTTTTTCATGTTCTTTTGTGGACTTTGTGATAAGGCTGATTCATATGTACATATACAACAGAACAGGATGTGTTACTGTACAATCATACAACACATTTTTTTTACCTACAGTGCAGAGTGTTTGGGTGAAAGGGTGCTACATCCAGTCCAGGTGGCTGTTACAGTAAACTTGATACTGTACATTGATATTGTTTTTGAGAGTTCATAACAGAGACATTGCCAATGATGTTCATTAAATTAAAGTTAAAAAAATAACATATAGTCAGAATTTTACTATTGTCAGGAGGGACGCCTCCTGAAAAGTACCTAGACGCAACAAAGAAACTTTATTTGAATACGGTGAATACAGAAGAGAATTAAAGGACCAGTGTGTAGGATTTAGCGGCATCTAGCAGTGAGATCGCAGATTGCAACAAGTTGAAACCGCTCACTTCAACCAAGCGTGGCCACAAAAGGCCCTAGAGCAAGAGTTTGAAGAGTTTGAAGTTATATGGTTCGTTCACCTGATTGGTTCGCCTCTGTGATAAACAGATGGTTTATCCAATTACCTGCCTCGTATTTTTTTAAGTCCCTGCCCTTCTCCAAATAGTTTCCAACAATGACTTTCAAGATTTTTCTTCTTTCTTTTTTTTTAACAAATTAATGGAAAAACCTGAGTAAATGAGAAGATGAAGATATAAAATGCAGACTTCCATACAGGGTACAATACATTATGTTGGGTTGTTATTTTATCTGTCACCGGTATATCTCTCAGAATAGCAAAGCACATAAAGCACATTTGACTCAAGATTCAGTAAATAACCAGCATGATCACCAGTCAATTTATCCGCCTTACACCTCTAACAACTTTTACAGAATTTTAATACATACTACAAAAACTCTGCTCTTAACTGAAGTTAAAAATGCTTTAATGAATTCCTGTTTTCACCTATAAGCTTATACACACAAATAAAGTTAGCAAACTTGCATGCACAAACACATATAGACACAAACACAAGTGTGCACACCTTTCTTGGGGCCTTGCAGGGGCGAACCTCCCACTCCTGCTGCCTCCAAATACACCTGCCAGTCAACATAAAGTGGGGTCAAATCCCAAAGGGCGTCGACTCTAAAGCATCCTACAGACAAACGATCTAATGTATGCAAGATGGATTGGGGGGTGGGAATAAGCTATACATTCTCCAATATATCAAAACACAATTAAGTGAACTGACAATTACAGTGAACAGGGAACCTGTAATTATCTCTTTGAGGACTAAAACTTCAACTGATGGGAAATAATAGCTGATTATGGATGATAGTGTGGTCACATTGTTATTTATCTGCCAAGCGAGTCTGATCAACTCATAAGTGCAACTTATAAATAGTAAATTACTGGTTTTAGCTCAGTCGTTTTACTTGGTCAACGTTGTTGTTTTCTAATCGACGAATGCTTCATTTCTCTCAAACAGAATCTACTGGATTTAAAGTTTGCATGGTCAGAGGTTTCTATGGATCAAATATGGTGACTCATGAGGGACAATAGTCACATTTATAAGTATATGCGGGAATGAAAAACTGTGAGCCAGTTGAAATGCAATGTATTCTGCATCTTACATTTCATGTCTTAATAAAGGAGCATTTTATCTTATCTTATCTTATCTTATCTTATCTTATGTTCATTTTGAGTACAGCAAGAGAATTTTTTATTTATTTTTTGTTGTTCCCTTCTGTGACCGTCAGTGAGTGTTTTCTTAAAAGTAAACTTTTCTAATTTCTCTAAAAATGCATTTTGTTTTTACACTCATCATTTCATGTGTCTCTCAAATACAATCCAATTTAGTTTTGTTTATACAGTTTTGTAATTTATCTTTATAGACAATTATACCACATATGCGTCTCCATTGGCCACATGAGATATTTGGTTATCATCTTTTTAAACATTTGTTTAAATCTTCTTGCACTTGATGCAAATCTGGGTAGGACCAGACACACTTTTAGTAAATACCTTTTAATTTTAACATCTGATATAAACTCATACTTAAAAACTAACCAGCAGGCTATCTAACACCCGGCTCCAGAAAGTGCCAGTAATGCACTTAAAGCTGCCAAAAATGTCAGCTGATTTTACTTTAGACACACTAAATCATGCATACACCTCTCTGCTCTTATAACAGGAGACTGGATAGATTTTGCCATTTTGCAACTAAACACAAACATGGGGGGGGGCTCGACAGGATAAACTAATTCAGGTCAGGTTTGGGCAAATTTTCACATGCAACTTCGGGTTTTCGGGCGTGCCTAGATCAGTCAGAAAAGGCCTGTTAGCTGTCAGACCGGCCAAGGTTTTTGGCTGGTGTAGTAATCCATTCTACTAGAAATGTGTATCACATCCCCTTTGTGTTTGTAGCATACACATTGGTTCTCATGTCCATGCTGTCAGAATACACAATGCACAAAGGAAAACTTATAACTCTGATTCACTTATTTAAACTTATAAAGATTCACATCCCAGCAAACAGACTTAAAGATAAGAACAGAAGTCACCCGGATTGCATTTATACCAACTAAGACAGGTGTTATGAATCAAGGCAATCAACCTGAAGCCAATCCAATGAAGCCACAACACTCTCATAAGATCCGAACAATACAGGGACCTTTTCATCAACACATTGCACAACAATGCTGCGGTGTGGAATGAAGTCATATAAATTCTCAGGTTTTTATCCTTAAGATTAGTTGATGATTGATGAGCAAAAGGTCTTTTTTTTTTTTTAAAGTTATTTTTTTGGCTTTATTGATAGACAGCTATAGAGAGAGAGGGGATGACATGCAGCAAAGGGCCTAGGTCGGATTCGGACTCGGGCCGCTGCAGCAACTCCATATATGGGTTACCAGCTCTACTGACTGAGCTAACCGGGCACCCAAGCAAGAGGTCTTTAAAGTGCTTAGAAAAACATGTGAATTTGAATCAATTCCATGACAAGTGGACAAACTTTATCTGAAGAAGGTCAAGTGATTCAATGGAAAGCTCCAGGACAGCTACTAAATTAACGATTTATTTTTGTTTAAATGGCTGTAAATGTTCTGTGTCTCAGGACCCCATTTTCTCCATTTAAAATATGAAAAAAAAACAAAAAACAGCTACTAAATGGACCTTGACGTGTCTTGTTTTTCTCTGAATGTCCAAATTCTTGAGCCTAAAGGTTAATTTTTTAACCTTATAAAGTCTAAACACAAAGACCAGATTTTCATACTTAGGTCATAATATCTCCATCTCTCATCTAAATTGTTGTCTAATACTAATTCTAAAGTTCTAAATCAGGTAATAACACACATTTCCATGGTTACCAAACAATAAAGAGAGGATTTCACAGTAAGGAACTTTCTGTAACGCAGCCCCTGGTGATTAGCGAGCCAATCTGTCAACTAATGCACCTCAATTTAGAACTCCATGTTGGAAATCATCCATTTTACTGAAGTGTGTCTGTGTAAGACACTAAAGTTCTTCCAGCCCCAGGACCGCTGCTCTACGACTGACCTTTGACCTCTCTGCAAGTAGTAAACCACCTCTAATGGGGATCGGTGCGGCATCACATTATAATTATCTATCTAATATGCATTCCGTGCCATTGTTTTCATGTGTTGGAGAGTGTATGTCAAAAACAATGTGTTGGGAGGCAGGAAGGGAGAGATGGAGACGGAGTGAATGAGCAGCTGTGGCAATATTTCCAATATTTACTCTCCTCCACTGAGTGCAGTTGCTCGGGCCTTTGAGGAGCAATCAAACATCCGGAGATGGTCGGAAGATTCTCCCTTTAAGCCACAAGGTTTTATTTGAGAGAAGAATACCTTCTGTTCGTAGGATTTGCAGCCATTTCATTTGAATCCATCTGTTTTTAAGGTGAAAAAGAGAGAAGAGGGGGAGTGAGAAAAAATAAAACAAACAACAACAACAGAAAAAGGCAGGCTATTGAACAGAGCATGTTTGTGCATCATATTGTGCTTGATGTAATGTAGGTCAGTGTTCTGCACAGCACCAGATAAGACACAGGGAACAAGTGTTGTGTGTACTTACAAGCAAATATCTGTCAAAATAGCAATTGACAGATCTACAAGAGCCTTCTCTCTCCCTCTCTCCCTCTCTCTCAATCTCTCTTCTTTTTTTTTTTTTTTCTTCTTTTTTGGCCAGGGAAGTGGTTCCTTCGTCATTAGCATTTTTGAAAAAAGGGCCAGAGATTTGGGCCTATCTGCCTCCACTCGCTGCTGCAAAGCCAGTCTGGCCCAGGTTGTTATCTGTGCACTACAGAGGTGCAGCTGTTTAGCAAATGGATTTGCAGATTTTTAAAGGGAGATGAGGAGAAAAAAAAGAGGGGGAAGAATCAGGTATTCACAACAACCCTCCCCAAACTGGCATTTTGTGTATGCGTTGTGTGTGTGTGCGTGCGGACATGTATGTGTATACGTGTGTTTTCTTATAAATCTTTACCTTCTGTTTTCTGAGGCCCACATTATTTTTGGAAATGGCATTAAACACAAAAAAGCATGAAAAATGCTTATTCTCTCTTTCTGCGCGTTCCTTTATTCACTTTCCAGCCTCCCGAGGGGCCTTTTCTTCTCCTGAGCGGGCGCCATCGCCGCTCCGGTTGCCTAACTGGACCGAGGGAGGCTGGGAGTGGAAGGAGGAACCAATGGGGTGCTTTAGGTGGGGTGGGGATGTTGCTGTCTTCACCACAGCTGCTGGCAAGTGCATCTCTTTTGTCTAATGCAATCCCAGCGAGGCCGACACTCTCTCACACAAACACACACATTCACACAGACACACACACGTGGAGGAATTCTGGCTTCAATCAAGGGCCCCCATGGGAGAGAGAAAAGGGCCCTAAGCCATTGGAGACACTGAGGGTGGTTGGCTTTCCTAAGTGGGGGTATGTATGTATGTATGCACACACACACGCGCTTCCTCAAACACACACCGCCTTGTTCTCCCCCTCTTAAAGATACAAACAGACACTGCCAACATATGTACACACATGCACAAATACACACACACACACACACACACACACACACAGTAAGCCACACACAGACCATACAGTGCGAGCGTGATGCCTCGGAGCTGCAGCCTCGGTCTCTACCAGGAGGTGTCGTATAACAAACCAGAGGATGCAGAGATTCTCTTGCAGGGAGGAGGGAGGCGAACATGAAGTCCTCAGAAAACTAATGGCACCTGAAACTCTATGATTCACACACACCTGACCTGGTCAGAAGGTGTGGGCAAACTATTTTCAGCTCTATAGAACAGCAGAAAATATGTGATGTATTAAAAAAGACAGTTGAGATTACAAACAAACATGGTGCAGAAATAAATACATTCATTTCTTCATAAAAACTGTTTTTTAAATAGATTCGGTCTCCTGGTTTGTGTCAAAATGATAAGCAAATATCAATGTTTTTAAAGTTAGATTTAGAAATTGTTTTGTTTTTAATCGTGCATTAAAATGTAATGCAACTCTTTATATTTAGTAATGTATATTTTAGTGAGCAATAAATATTGTACCATCTGTAACAGCAAGTGTAAGTCAATCCATGCATGTAAGTTATTCATGCTGTCACCCAGTCTTCCCACTCATCCATTCTACTTAACATGCCTTGAATTTGTCGGCTGCATGTGTTTGTCTGACTCCTGTTTTATGTTCATATTCTGTTTTTTCCCCTCCTGCATTCTTGTTTCTCTGCTGCAACACAGCAGAGATCATTAAAGTTTCATCCCGTCTTGGTTAACTCCACCCATCAGGTACGTACAGCAAATTGAACTATTTAAAGCGCTTTGACTCAAGTCTGTGGGTGAGGATGCAGCTGACATTTTGACAAACTTGTTGTATGTTTTTGTTCAAAATCTACAGAATTTAGGTGATTATGTGGCTGGAATTTAACATGACTTGAGTACAAATTGATTTTTTAAAAAAGGGAAAATGGTGACACACAAGTGAGCCACCTGCACTTTTTATTAAAATCAACTTCGAACATGTTTTAATTGACATGAAATGAACTCATTTTTGCATTTTACCTACTAATATGACAAGGTTTAGTTATATTTCTTCCAGTCAAAGGGAAGAATGCGAACTAACTTCCCATCATGCCTTGCTAGTATGCTATTTTCTCTGACTCTTCACATCTTTTCTAAACTCCTCAGAGTGTTTATCCTCAGAAACACCTTTGACCTTTGATGCTCTAAAAAGTCAAAGTGATTATTTCAGTCGTGGGTGCCTCTCAACAATTAACGACACACAGACTATTTACAGACTGATTAATGACGCCAGACTCAGGCTTATACTGAAGGAAATTAATTCAGCTTAAGTTTCAGCATTAATTTCATAATGTCAAGTTTTAATTTTTGAAGCAAGAAATAAGATATTCTAAAAGTTGGAATCAACAGATGCACTACTTTGCATTTGTTATCAGTGTAATTGAATAGGCTATTGTGCTGATAAATGCTTAAATGCTTTAAACTGCAGCTTAGGGGACAGTATGTGTTCTTTGTAATGACTGAACTCGCTTCCAAAATTAACAAAGAAATCTATTCAAATAGAAAAGAAGAGGTGTGCAGGTGTCTTTTAATTTTATTCATCTTCTTCTTTGCTGAGCCATTAGTGGGTTTTGTCTTTGCCCAACCATTGTGTGGGCGGCAGAGCTAACAATTAAACTATTGTTAAGACAATTGAGAACTGATAAAACTGTATTTAGGCGGTGTAATATTCCAATGTTGCTTTACTATAATTACTATTAAACCATTTAACCTTGAAATATTTTCAGCAGGGAAGCTGAAGCTCAAACAGGCAGCTGGTATCAAGTTGAGGAAATTATCAAATGACAAAGTTGTTTGTCAAAGAATCTGCTTTTTTTTTATTGTTTTTAATGAAGATAAATCAATTTCCCCCCTTCAGAAATGTATCTTTCTGTTTGATAAAGTTAATTCCACCTTTGCAGTTCGCTCTGCGGGCTGCAGGAGATCAGGTGAACCAGCCGTTGTCATAGCGGGTGACAAATGGGTGCAGAGTAAAAGGGTTTTTGGACTTCATCGGTGGTTCTAACAGATGCTGCCTGTCCGCATGTTCCTCCTCTCTGCCAGAAATATCAGGCCGAGAATTAGGGGAGGCGATCTATAATTTAACGTAACAAGTGACAGTTCATATGCTGCAGCAGCAAAGAGCCACAATAGAAGTGCATCTCAGTGTTGGAGATCCAGGCTCGCCTCAAGCCATCGCCTCCTCCCCTTAAAGTAGAGTAGGAGTGAGGGAGGGTGAAATAGGGAAAGAAAACACCAACACACACACACACACACACACATACACACATACATACATATCCCCTGTACCTCACTCTCTTGCTTTCTGCCGGGGAGCGGAAAGAAGAACCTCCAGTGTGGCATAATGACTTTGCAGGGAAACAATAAGAAATAAATACCTTGGAGCTCCTCTATTAGTCAACACTTAAAAATCGTTTTTTTCCCCCTCCCTCCTTCTCACTCTCTCTCTCTCTTTTTGACTCTCTCTCTCTCTCTTAATGAGCCTCTTGTTGGAGAGGTAACTAGGGCCGCCGCTCTGCTCCGCGGCGTTCACGATGAGGAGACTGTTCGCTGTAATCACACAGAGGCTTGAGATGGAGGGAGCCTGGATTAGCTACTTTACCATGTGAGGAGTGTTTAACATGGCACCCGACACCGTGCTCCTTCCTGTCTTCACTAGACAAACACTCGCCGTCATTAATTTCATTTGCTTATCACAATCACTCCCCTCCTCTTTTCTCTCCTTCTCCTCCACTCCCTTCATCCCTCCAAAAACCCTCAATTTGGACCCTTCCTGCGTTTTCGATTCAGGCGTCAGTGCAAATTATTGCAGCCCGCTGCTAAGAATTACTAGGTAAGGAAGGTAAATGAAGATGAAGAATTGGAAAATGTTTCCAGTTGGAAGAATGTTGATTACCAGAGCTGGGGTCCTGGAGGATTCCCCACTATTTATCCTCATATTTTGGGCTGCCTCTCCCTTCCTGCTCCCCTCCATGCTTCTCCTGGGGCCTTGGAGAAGCAGCTTGCACTCAGCGCTGCCAAAAGAATTTATTAGAGCAAATGGTATTGTAAGCCCTATGGAAGGCATACCTTATGTGAAGATTTAAAAGATATTAGGAGGATGGCGCAGGCGGGAACCCAGGTGTGCCTGGTAATAGCCATTGTCTTGAGTGTGTGTGTGTGCACGTGCGTGTGTGTGTGTTTGTGTATTTACATGTGGCTCAGTGTGTTTATAGAGCTTCTGCCTGGGAAGACAAGAGGAGGAGCGTGATGCGCCCAAGACACCAAGCAGACTGATTCTGGTGTGTACATACAGCACATATCTCCACCATAAAGCCACGGTGAAGTCTCTCAGCAGTCTATATTAAAGCCACTATATTCACTCTGTAAGCCAGACCTGGGTCAGAAAGTGACTGATTTTCTTTATCTCAGTGTTTGTTTTATTTCCCTGGTGTGCCAGATGGGTGGGGTTTATCACGTAAGGCCAGTTCTGATAGGTTCAGGTACGCTGCCAGTCACAGATAAGGAAGTGAACTCCAAATATGTTCAAGCTGATTGTTCTGGCTTCCTGCTGTGGATGTTGTATCTGAAAACAGGCATGGTGTCCTCATTTACTGAGTTTAAGCAAAGCAATGTCTTACTTTGTGGCAGATTTTATTTGTAGAGCTTGGAATGGAAGACAATGTTCTTTTTTTTGTAATGTTTAATGTAAGAAGTGATGTTTTTGTCTGACAAATGTTTCACCGCTCTAACAGTATTCTGGGGGTCTTATAAGTCCATATGGACCGTGCAAGACACAATAAGTGACATACTGTAACTAACTAATTATGTACATGTAGAGCGGGAACTCTAGTTCTATGTCTTCAGAGTAAAGTTAATTTTTGAACAAGATTGATTGTAATTATTCTATTTTTTTCTACTGTTGCACATTAAAAACATGTTTTGTCTAATAAAGACAAACTGTGTCCATTGCAAAATCCATTTTTGCCTCAAAAACTAAACTTGTAATGATTTCAGGCTTCCGTACCGGCTGGAGCTGTTTTGGTGCTTAAAATGCGTATTAAGTGTAGTATGGTAGCAACACCTTATCCACATTATGCAGCTCAATTATTCCATGAGCAACACCTGCAAAACAAATTTGGCATTCAAATTTGCTAAGGATGATCAAACAACGCCGAAACACTGTCATTATTTCTCCCTCACATACGGCAGCGAGGGGAGGAGAAAAAAAAAGACTAGGTTTTTTTTTCTGGATGCACTGAATTAACTATTCAGCTGGAAGCAAACTTCATTTTATAGGTTTCATTCACCTCATTTCCCAAAGTGTATTTAACTGCCATTGCAAAAACAACAACATAAATTGATTTGGATCCACAAAATCTCACCTGCCAGAAGAAAAAAAATCACTCTGAATATACTCTGAAGGAACTTTTGGGGATTTATTTCCTTCCGTCGTTCATGTATTGATGTGCAAGGCCTCACCTTTGATAACTTTTACACTAAAGCTCCCAATGCAGAGACATCATCTTTCCTGGTATTGTACATCATACGCTCTCTGAAACCCAGAAGTTGACGAGGACTCTTCTTCTTCGCATCTGGATGTGAAAATATCCCCATCCAGCTCTGCTCCACTAAGCTAGCCTTGCACTCTGACGCTAGATAAAGAGAAATCAGAGCTAATGAATTGCGCTTCCCCGGATATAATTCTGTAATAGCTATAATCAGGGCGTTCTGAGCACATGAATATACATGGCCGGCATCAGCTGCAATCCTGTTGGTGGTCAATATTCTTGAAGCTTTGCCAGTCAGGGAATATTCCTGCTTCCCTGCTCTGCCTTAATGTTATCAGGTAACACACACTGGCATTAAATCCCACAACAAAATAAAAGCCTCTTTTTGGAAGCCTTCACAGCAGACAATGCGGCTCTCACCAAAAGCCCTTTAAGTGTTCGTGTTTTAATGTCATTACGGCACCACGAAGCAGCACACAGACCGGGCGGGAGGAGGAAAGCAAAAAAAAAAGAGCTGCAGCTTGAAAAGAGAAACCCTACACAAGACCTCAAGGTACATTTGCTCCGAGCAGAGACAAAAAGACTCAAGCAATGGCAAAAACAAACGGGACGGGTTTATTACGTTTATGCGGTGAATGGTGGAACAACGGCCTAGGCAGTCCTTGCTGACAGCTTCTAAAGCCGCAGATTTGTGCCCATTAGTCACACATTTTAGCAAGAAGGTGGTTTCTAAAGTGCATTGATAGGGATTACAGTTCTATCCTTTCCTGTCTTTCTTTCAGCACCGAAACATGGGGCTGATTCCTGAGATGCCAGGAGGTTTCTGCGAAGAAAAGAGTGGGGGAACTATTGTATTTGTTTTCTAAAATGGCAATCCATAGGGTATTAAGGGGCTTAATCTGTGATTAATATTTTAATGAACAAAATAAGCAGCAAATTTTGAAGTTTATACCGTCCCACACCACAGGAAGGTTTATTTACATGCTGTCTGGGAGAGAGGGAGAGAAAGAGGCAGATAAATGCAAAACACGTTCAGTTGAGATTACATGGTGGCACTTGGGTGCGATTACACCACGAGGGATTTGAATAATCTCAGTTTATTGAGTTTGAGATATTTTGTAATCGTAGATTAGTTTTAACAGGGACATTCTTAACCGTGCTCTCCAAAGCTAGGATTAAGACAGATAAGAGTTTGTGTTAGTGAATCCAAAATCAGTATTTCAGGCCCTTTCAGTCCTTTTGCACCCTAAATTTTTTCTTAATTTTGGCTGATTTTGTATTTTTGGCCTTTAATTCTTCCAGG
Source organism: Dicentrarchus labrax (assembly GCF_905237075.1). Lineage (NCBI taxonomy): Eukaryota > Metazoa > Chordata > Actinopteri > Moronidae > Dicentrarchus > Dicentrarchus labrax. The sequence continues at coordinate 3,857,938 of NW_026136707.1, read as the reverse complement.
GAAAATTTTCCAGTATTCAGTGACTCTCTGCTTTACGCTCTCATGGGCTTACATGCTCACACCTGCTGCCCAGGGTGACAACACAGTCTCTTAGTTGGTTATGAAATGCCTTGCTCATGGGCCCTCCCTCAGAAAGGCTGGCAGATAAATGGGTAATCTAATCTCTGAATTGTTGAGAATCTGGATTGAAAGCGATTAAATAGACTCAAACCAACAATCATTCAATCATAAATGAGCCAGTGGTGGAAAATAAGTGAGTACATTTACAATTTTTGAGGTGCTTGTGAGGGAAATATTGTACTTTTTACTCTTTTTACTCTCTTGCATAGTAAAACATCAACAATAATGCTTCAACAACACAATAATATAACAATGCATGTTAACTTTTTATACTTTAAGAACATTTTGTTGCTCCCTTTCTTTTATTTAAGTTTTCATCCCAGAACTTTTACTTGTAATGGAGTATGTCTGTTGCTATTTACTAAAGTAAATTATCTGAATTCTTCGTCTATAATTTTTGGCTTCTGCACCTCATTAATAATTAAATAAATAGTCATCCTGTCCTGAAACAACAACAGGAAGTTGTAAAGTCAACTAATAAATGCATGCCTTTACTGCTATTTCAGTAAAAGTATGCAATAGCCTTAAATATGCATGAGGGCCATAAAAAGTGGAGTCAGCTTTTTCACCTGCAGTTATCAATTTAGAAATCATAAAGTGTCATTTATTCGTGAAGAAGAAAATGAATGTAATCACACCTGAACCATTTATTCAGCATATTTGGTCATCTTTTCACATGAAAAAATCTTGGGATTGGGAGGCCTAATAATCTTGATATAAACGCAAGGGAAATGGCCCCGATGTGGAAAATGAAAAAAAAACATCTCAAGTGGGGTCTTGCAAGCGCTCAGATCTACTCCCATGACCTCACTCTCTGCTGGTTGTTTCAAAGCAAAGAGAGAGAAGAAAAAAAACATTAGATAACCATCAGTGTCTCCAATATCTTTCCTCAAAGAGGCTGAAGGCCCACATTGCCTATAATTGGATTTGATTTGCACTCCCAGCATCAGTTAGGGAGATTAAGGGCAAGCACAAAAATCCCCACGATTCCTTTTCATCCAGATGACAAGCAAGGCCTAACAGATCCTGAAAGGAATATTTGTGACGGAAACCTTCGCGTCTCCTCGCACAGAGGCTGCTGGAAATGACAGTCCTGGGGAACAATGAACACATAATAAAAACGTAGATTATTATGGGTGTCTTAAGGATCCGTTTGTTGTTTTTCTCGCATCAAAGTGGGAAGGGAAAGTGCCGCTCAGAACCTGGATGATGAAGACGCAAAAACTTGACTGGAATTCCTCAACAACTTAAAAACTTACCACAGGGTGGAACAATAGTTTACTTGTAGTATAAAAGTTGCACTGTAGAGTATATAGGGAGACCAAATCTTGCCAACAGAAGCTCTCAGTCAGAATAATACAGGACTTAACTTATTTTTCTTCCTCTTCATTGCCTGTGGGGAGAGAGAGGTTCTGTTCTGGCCTGATAAGTCATCTATTTGAATGGATCGTCATTCTCACAGGTATGTAAATAAAAAAACAACCCATATTCCTCTCTCCTTTATTCCACTCTTTTGACAACGAGCAATGCTTACACTAGATTAAATCACCATCAATAGACTTCCCCACGCTCGGGTGTCGTATTCACTCTTCCCCATGCCAAAAGACTAATATTAGTATCTCCAGAAAATAATCTCTCTTTATTTTGCAAGTTCCCCGCTAAGGCATTCACATTCGCATTTATCAGAGGATTTAAATGCGGATGAAATAGTATATAAGCTGGATCCCCTCAGGAGAGGTTCTCATTCTCTTGTATTCTTTCAGATGGGGAGAGAAAAAGAGAGGGAGCACGCTGCACCTTGGCGGAGAAAAGGGAGGAGGAGGATGCCGAGGAGGAGGAGGAATTAATTTTTCCCCTCTGGGAGAAACACATGCTGGATCTCAAGAGTTGGAGGGAATCTTCCCATCTTGCTCTGATTGGCATTAAGAGGGTAGGGGGGGAGCGGAAAGGATGAGAGGGAAAGAGATGCCATGGTTGTTACTAATGATTTATTGTCTGAAATGTGAACGGTGTTTTGGTGGGTGCTTGTCGTTCAAAATGTTCAGTAGATCGTCTTTGCAGTAAGCTTTTTCCTGCCTGTGAGCCTTAGCGTCAATGCTTTTTATTATGAGGCAGGTAAGACGCAAATAACTGGGACATTTCATTCACTGTATCTGGAAATGAGCAAAGAAAAAAACTTGAACCAGGCTTTAATACAAAAACAAAACCCCTAAATGAATGAACAACTAAGACTAAGACTGCAACTAACTATGATTTTCATTACTGAGTAATTTACAGAATAACTGATGCCTAAAATATTAATATAAGGTCAGAAAATAGTTTTTAAAAAAGCACAATTTCAAAAAATATGAGGTGACATCTTCAAATCACTTGTTTTACCCCGACCAACGTTCTAAAACTCAAGTTTACAGTAATTTCTGATAATAAAAAGCAGCAAATACTCACAAATTAAAAATTGTTTATCAAAACAGGTGCCAATTCATTCGCTGTCAATCAAAAGGATTACTTAATTGACAAAACCATTCTGAAAACATGCAGGTGATAAAATGATAGAAATCTTAAGAAAATAGGACTACATCTTATAGCTGGTTTGCAGACTGTATGGAAATGGATTCATATACATTATTGTATGAACACAGCTTTAAGGACTAATCAGTCACACATTCAAACAAATCATCAAGTTCATGAAAGCTTTTAAGTCAAGTTTCTTTGTAAAGCTGAGCTATCCTAACCCTAAACTCTGCAAGAAGAAAGAAGAAAAGACAAAACATAAAGAAAGATGGGTATAACCCCTCGTTGGATGGATGAGGGTAAAATGGGTCAAAAAACAAAGTCAGTATCAGGAATATATTCCAATACTGAAGTCCATGAATAATACAACTCTATCACCAGACAAGAATGACAATATTGGACAATTCTGCTGAACTCAGATCAAAAATTATAATGACTGTTACAAATACTGTACAGTTCTGGTTAGAAAAGATCATGATTGTTACATTTAAACTATAGGTTAAGGTTAGTGAAAGTTGTAAGAGATAATTAAAAAAAGCAAACATTAATGGTAGGTCTGTGACTGAACATGAAATCTATTGCAGTCTCCACCAACCCGACCTCCACACTCTCGCCATATAAAGGGCACACCACTTCCTGCATTGGCACCGGCCATTGGCATTAGTTGTAAGGCATCCAGTACAGAATCCCTAAAGATACTGGGCTTGAATAAAATCAGTTCTGTACATAGTTTAAAGTACAAAAGGTGTTCATGTACTAGACGAAGGCAGAGGTTGAGGGTTGGATTACTGAGAGAACCTGAGATTTTAGCATATATTTCTAAGGTTTTATCGGATTCCCCAAACACTGTGGCCTCTTTAGCGACAAGACAAAAACCTTCACCAGCTCCTTGCCTGAGAACACGTTTGTGTTCACAGTGACACAAGAACAAGGTTCCTTTACTGGGCGTTGAACTCCCGAGTCTTGGAGTGGTGAAGGGTTTTCTCTTACCCATATGTGCGGTAGCTCTTTCACCAGGAAACTCACTTTCTACGTTGCATAAGAAATTATACATTTTTGGTTTATTCGGTGCATACAGTAGAAGAACTTGATTTCATAAACACCACAAAAAATGAAGCCCCACCTTCAGGAAACTCTAACAAGGTAAATCACACTAGAGCCCCGCCCACTATGTTTGATTGACAGGTGAAGTTTTTAAAGTGCAGCAGTGAGTGCCATACCAGAGACAGAGGGAAAATAAAAACAAGACTCTCACAGATTACCACTTTAATATTTGATATCGCGTGTGGGCTTCCTACCACTTAGTATAATTAAATCAGTCGAGACCTCACTTATAAAGACTGAATTTGGACGCCATTTACGTCGTGTTGGGTTTCATTCACTCAAACAAGTGGGACGTTGGTTTCATCATGACAGGCAGAAGAAAAAAAGTAAAGAAACGTACCCGATGTTTGATGCATTTACACAACAGACGCACAGATAATGCAGTTAATGGCCAGACGTCTAGCCAGACACTGTCCTCTGTGTGTTGACGGGTAGACAGAAGGCTGAGGAGCTGCACACAGATCAACCCATATTGACTCAATCTATTGACAAATGAATTTGGGGGCAAAGTCCTTCTGCGAGTTGTTGATTTAGGTGTCACAGTTCATTCCTGTTAGTGCCAAACCTCACAACACATATCTCTGCCTTGATCTGACAGCAAGCTGTGAGTTAAAATATCCTTTTATTAAAGTATAATATATCAGAATTCTACACAATTATCATAATGCAGCATGTTTTTCATAGCTCTGCTCATTAAGAGAGAACGTAAACTACGAGGAGAAGCCTGCAAATATGAAGCATATCATAGTGAGCCATTAAAAATTCTGAAATAATGGCTGTGAATTCAAAATGGAAATGAAATGAATGCAACACAAAGTTTGTTTTCCGCAATATTATCGTCAACCGACTACATTAAAAAGCAATTAAAACTAACTATTGCATTACAAGGAAATGAATTAACTTTCAGCACATTGAAATGCATGTTTTCTCTATAAGCATGGTGTAAATGAAACTCTTCATTAAGGATTAAGAAATAATAAAGAAAATTAGTCTGTACTATGAGCCTTTAAAATGTTCATTATTAGCTGTATTTGCTTTAATGAGCTGTCTGACGAGAAAAAAGAAGCGGAGAGAAAAATCTGCTGTAGACTTTAATGCCATGATAACTTGATCAAGTTTCCAAGTTCATATTGGGGGGGGGAAGTTAATGAAATCTTCAAGAGAGATCAGCCGATTTCATTTCAGCAACTTCTCGACTTTGTACAAAGATGCAGCAGGTGTTGGCTCCCGAGAAGAATTTTGGGTAAATATTGATCCTGTAAATATGTGTGCTGTTCACACCCTCCCTGTTTCTCCCTTCCTCTGCCTCTCTCTCCTCTCAGAGAGACGCACCCTCCCTGCAGCCAACATGGGAGCTAGTTAAGTGAGGTATCATCTTCAGTCCGCAGTTAGCCCACCGTCTCCCACAAGGCCATTGTGGGTAGGGTACAACTGTTGCGAGTGGGTGGCACATCTGTTCCCTGAGACAGGCAAGGCCCCCAGGGTCATCACGCGCCTCGGCTAGCGTTTCACGCGCATCACTAATAACCGCTCTGGTATCTCTGCTTAGCTGGAGACAAAGGGCCTTGACGGGTGCCACTCGCCTTCAGATCTGAGTCCCGACATTTCTAATAGAAAGAGCATTAAGTATCATGTTTACCTTATTCTCATCCTTCTATCCATCTGGCGAACCGTTCACACTTAACAGGTTAAGTATATTCAAGATCTACACGTCTGACATGGAATAAATTGGCAGTCAGTGGCGCAGGTTCTCGATTGAAGCACCATATGTACAGTGCTGCTGTATGCTATAGTTGCCAGATTTCAGATGCACAGGCGTTTGTGAAAATATGCAAAGACACAATGAGGACAATTTATGGAATTAAAACTGTATCCGTCTGTCTCAGCTTACCCCACAAACTTTACTGTAAGAATATTCAGAATCACAACTGTACAGCTTTTGTCAAAGTCAGGAGTACTCCCTCCTACAATAGCCAGGGATATGTGCGCCCCCGCACCAAACTAAAAGTTTAAATCCAACTCGAGCTCTGAAAGAGAGAGCGGGCAGAAAGAGGGAGATTGTGTGTTCATGTTTGCAATCCCTGTGCACGGTTAAAAGACCCGGAGGGGGGTGAGGGTGGGACGGAGATGGAGAGAGAGAGAGAGAGAGAGAGAGAGAGAGAGAGAGAGAGAGAGAGAGATAGAGAGAGAGAGAGAAAGAGAGAGAGAGAGAGAGTCAGGTGAGTTTGTGTTGTGTGTTGGAGAGAAAAAGAATGCGTGCATGCATGTGTCCACAGGGCTGGTTCACCGGCTCACCGGGAGCAGTGATGGCTCTGGTAGTAGAGGGCGAGCAGAGAGCGTGGAGGATGAAAGATGGGGCCTAATCCTCCACATGTGGCGTCTTTCCCCCCCCCTCCCCTCTTTTTTTTTAAAAAGGAAAGCCAACTGGAGCCGTTCTTTGGACTGTAGGCCAGGGGCTCCAGGAAAGCATTGCCTCCAGCCAAAGCACATAGTGTGAAATGAGAAGCTAAAGCTTGAATGTGCTTTTGTTTATCAGAAAACTGCACTCTAAGTGGGATTGGCAATGGAGGGGCCCAAACTCTATAAGTCATATAGACTGGCTCGGGCCGAAGTGGGGATGGCACTGCGAGGTTTCAGGCTTGAGCGGCCCAGGAAAGGCAGCTCGTCAGTCAGCCACTTGGCAGCCTCTCTCCCCCTCCATCACCCCGCTCCTATAATCTTGGTTCCACCACAAAGGGGGGGATCAAAGAGGTCAATCTAAAGTAGGGAAATATGGTCACGAGATGAGTAAATAGAGGCGAAGAAACATTTGATATCCACTGGTCTGGTTGGAGCAGAGCTAAGGGAACTCCAGACGTCATACCTAAGCTCAGGGAATTGGGGACAAAGATTTCTGGGTGAGAAGAGGCCAGCAGGTTGCCAAAGACCGTTCCATTTTTGAGATGGATTGTATAAGGAGATCCATGACCATGAGGCTCTTGGCCCCTGAAGAGGCACAAAGATAACTTCAAAGTAGGCAGAAAGTTATGAAGGGGCTCAGAGCTTTGGATGACGGGCGGAGTACGAGGTGGAGGATTCAGCTGGGACAAGCACAGTGTTTAGGGAAATCTGACTTCCACCGATTAACTCTTGAGTCGATTTGTGAGGATGCTGAACTTGATGATACATTCTGCAAATAATTAAATGAATTAAAAAAAAAACTTTCATTCACATACTGAGGCATCAACCTGCAGAGTTCTGTATCACTCCAGATGAATGAAAAAGTACAAAGAAATTTGTATATGAAATCCTGGATAATATTTGGAATCGATACCAAAGATTTGGCCCCTGATTTCTAGATTGCTCAAGAATGCTACAGACCAGAATAAACATAATCCAAACTTTGGCCAGTATTCAGTATATAAAGTACATTAACAGCAGAACAAACTGTGTTCTGTGCATCAAAAGTTACTGTCACAATGTTTGCTGGTGGCCTTTGATGCTCTGTGATCTTGCAGTCACTGTTAAACGTCAGTGTTGCCAGGGGAGAGGCAGGCTGTCAGAGCCACAGCAGTAAGCACACTCATGTAGGTGTGAATCTTAGTAAGTAATACATAAAGCTTTCCTTTTTCCCCTTCACATTAGCAGAGTTATATCCAATCCGACCTAAGATACTTAACTCCGCTGGATGGCCTCAAATGATCAGGTTGAAAAGCAAAAAGGTGCACAAAAGATAAAAATAAACATTTGTTTGAAACTTGAAGTCGTTTGGCACTGAGGCAGAAGGGTAGGATGTGGAGTTCAGAGGGCGGCTGGGTGTATGCAGACTCAAATCCCACAAAAGAAAATTCAATTAAGTTTGATGTCACCAAAATCTTCTCCCTTACAAACAAACTTACAAACTGTTTGTCTAACCCTAATGCCCCCAAGCATGTTGGGTTGAGAGGGTTGAGGCAAACAGTTTGAGGCTGGAGGGGGTAAATTCTTACATCAGTGTCTCCACGTTATTGTAGGACTGTGTGTAATGCCTAATTTGGGTGAGAAATAAAATGTATATAGTATTGAAGTAAGAAAACAGAAATAAGGAAGACAGAAAAATATTTAGTGCTGCATTGCTGGAAAATGTGTTAGGAAAAAGGTGTCTTGAAAAAGCACGATGGCAGTATGGTGACATGCTGTGAGCTACTCTAACTGTCTGTGCAGCACTGTGTGTGTGTGTGTGTGTGTGTGTGTGTGTGTGTGTGTGTGTGTGTGTGTGTGTAACTGTGTGATAGTATGATTGTATACTGTGTACATGTTGACTGGAGAGCAGTATGAAAATTCACATATTGTTATATGACAATAAAATCCTTGAATCCTTGGAATTATGCACAAGACATTTCATAAAATGAATTTAATAATGCAGTCATAAAAAAAAATCACATCTTGGGTTTGACTATTAAAAAACATTGTTGTGTGCAGACAGACTTTACTTTAGATCCCAAAGTTACCAAAAATGGGGGGGGGTGTGAGCACCAGAACCAGAGCTGGGTGGGTGGGGAACAGTACTGGGCTCAGCAGCCTCAGTGAACACGGTTGGAGCGGGAGAGACGAAGGGCCAGTTTGATGACAGGGAACTAAGTAACCAGGTGATTTAAACAGCTTCGACCAGGACTCGGACTCCGGAGACGGGAACAGGGGAGGCTTTACATGGGAGAGGAACAAGAGGCGGGTCAGTAAACAGAGAGGCAGAATATGTGTCACATCTAACTCTGAATAACAGTGAATTAAGGATTTATTTTGACAAAACTAGAGTTGGTGATTGTTGGAACAGTGGAAAGACTAACCAACACAGTTTTGCTGAGCTTCATTTTATTTCTGTCAAGTTTAAACGAAGTGTGTTTCACAAGGAGCGAACAGGGAAATTAAGCTTATTTCTGTCAAAAGAAAATCAGAAGGTGTATGGTTGTATTTTCCTGTTTAACAAAGCAGTGAACTCGCAGCACATCTCCCAGCTGAAACTACATGGTGGATGCCTGAGCTATCAGACTATCGACTCCTGAGGTGGTACATAGACGGGTTTTTTTAGGGTTTTTTTTACATTATGTTGATAATTTTAGTTAATTTTTTAATGTTTTAAACTCTTACATTCTTAAATTATGCCCCATTAAAGTTCCTAAAGTGGAAATAAAAGAGGAAAATTGTATGTTAGGGGGTAAAACTATTAGAAAACAAGGTCAAGAGGTCAAGCCAAACTTTAAAAGATGAGTGGTGATATTCTACTATTAGCAAATCCCATGAAAAATCTACAATGAATTGATCCTAACAAGTATTGACTGTAAAGCCAAAGCCTCTTATATCTTACTGTCCATAAACTATTAAAAACATCACTTGAACTGTAGTTTCTTTTCAAGTAACTCCCACATTTACTGTCCTGTTGCCGTAGCTACTCACAAGAGTATCAAATGTGTATTCATCCGCAGCTGAAAAATAGTCCCTTTAAAATGCACATGCACAATGCATGTGGTGGGAGAGAGTGAAAGAAAGCCTCTGCTACTTTCTCGACTAATCAGGGGTTAAATGTACCATTCAAGCACTATCCACAGTACCAACTGTACAGTTGATTTAGAAAGAATTAAGGTTGTTGCTGACTTTCTAAGTCAATCCAGGGATTTCAACAGGCCAACATCCAATCTCAACAAATCTGCTTCAACAGAATGTGCTGTGAAACCATTCTCATTGATATCCAATACACCTGAGGGCCAAGATACTTTGCGGCTGGTCCTGTTAAACAACACTGCAACACAAAGCCAGCACATCATCGCAGTGCATTTACTCCACTGCAGCAGCCCTGCGTTACTCTTTCATTTAAAAGGCTGTACCACTTTCAGTCACTCGAGGACAGACACAAAGAGCAGGCGCTTTTCAAAGGGCCCATTGTGGAGCCCAGTGAAATTATTCAATTAGTGAATTTAGCACCTGATCTGGTTAGCCAGTAGCCCCGAGGACGCTACAGCTGCATGAGAGAGAGAGAGAGAGAGAGAGAGAGTTAGAGACATAAAAGAGGAGGGGGGCTGGACAGACCAGACGGTGTAATATTCATTACCTCCCACTCCCCCCTGTTTTATGACAGCAAAATTACCCAGTATTCATATCACACACTGTAAAATATTGCTTTTCATAACACACATCTATCGCTCTTTACAGTGCATGATATTATCACAAATTGTAAGCATACATGCATTTTGTAAAACAGATTGTAGATTTTGTAGTTTGGAGGTTTAATCTGCTACATTCAGGCTGATGTCCTCACACATGCGACATGACACTGTGTGTATTTTAGAAAACAGGAAGGAAAGCAGATGTATGTGGACATGTCATGAAAGGAAAAGGTGTTAAAAGTCCTACAGATGGTTTTACATCTTGTCATGTCACACTCTCACTTTAAGTTATAATCAATGTTGTGTTTGGACCACCAACATTTGATATGTGGTATAATTACACAGCCCATTAAGACTCTGTACGATTTACATCCAATGGTAAAAATAAGTGCCAATGCAGGAACGTTCTCTTTCTAGGCAGGAGAGTGGATGGGGATTTAAAGCTAGAGTGAAGATGCTGGTATCATATTAACCTAAATGACCTAACCAGCATGCTGGGAAAGGGGTTAAATAATGCTCCAAAGTTAGGCAAAATTTTGGTGATGAAAAAACATGGCCAATTTCAAACTGATCATTTGACCTCTGACCTTAAGATATATTAATTAAAATGGGTTCTGTGGGTCTCCCCTTTGCAGACATGCACACTTTATGCTAATCCCCCGCAGTTTTGGGGAAAAAACGTACAGTAAATTGGTTGTCGTGTTATTTTCATCTAGTGTATTTGAATATTTCTGCATATTGGGGTCCCTAAATAGCATATGAATTGCATAAATTAGGTCTGACTGGAAAGCTGAGACATATACTTCTTCTTGGCCTGTGCCCCAGCCCAGGTAAAGAAAAGTCTGGGTACGCCCCTGCTTGAAAGCACCAAAGTCTACATCAACCACAATCAATTCATAAATGTACAAACTGATCTATACCTTGAACATTGTGATGAAGCCTGTTTTTGTTCTCTACTGTCAAGATGGGAAAGTTGTTATTTGTGTGTTTTTCATGGAAGGTCAACATGATTAAATCAAGATTTTTTACTTATTATACTAAAATTATGCTAAAACTATGACTAGATTGGTTGAAAAGTGAACAATTTTAGATGTCTTTGTGAAAGGATTTGTGGTTCCACAACATTTAGATAATTACGCAAAAAAAAATATTATTCATACCAATTTAATCGGTTTGAACCTGCAAATAGCCAAATCAGTTCTCACTGGAAAAGAAATCAGATGTAAAAAAAACATATTAAACAACATTGTGTATTCAATTCTTGGCGTTTTTGTGCGAGGATTACAAACACAAAAACCTGTACAAAATTAAAGAATCAACATATTTACATAAATTACTTTCAGCTGTCAATATGATTGAGTCTTGTTTTCTCGAAATGTGATTTATTTAAATTAACATGTGATCAGGAGGGGATACACTAAGGTGCTGAACTGATATCACACACTTGGGCTTTAAAGTGTTTGGCCCTAATTCATGGTCAGTCTATCTCCACTTCCTCGAGGTTGTTAAGACGGACCGTTATCGTAGATCCAAGGCAAATCAAAAGTGCTGTAACCTCACCAGCCATCTGGATCTTGGAAGCTCTTTTCCAGTTTTTAGGATGGATTACTTTGCAAAAAAATAATGAAATTTGAGTCTGATGAAGCCAGATGGCTCACAAGGTTAGAGTTGTTCAACACGCAGCCTTTCAAAAGAGATGAGCACCATTGGCAATATACATTACAGTAACATACCATGTCTTCTGTATGAGCCTTAGAGCACTCTGATCACTTTGTCAAAATGATAAAAAAAGGTTTTTCTCCTTTTGCTGATATGTATGGAAGATTCCTTGATCACTATAATTAGGAGAACTCTAATGAGGCAATTATAGACAACTGATGAAAGCAGTTTGATGAGTTGTACACAAAAAAGAGTGAATATCTGGGAAAAAGGCAGCAATAACTGTAAGTTTGAAATGACCCGAGTAATTAAAGGCCATGTAAATACTTACTTCCAAATCAGCTACATTAAATATTAATCATGCAGGTGCTGGCCAAACATTTCCCAGAAGTTGTGGGCAAACTTCAGAATAAAAAAAATAAAATAAAAAAAAAAACACAGCAGTGTATTAAATCACAAATTTAATTTTAGAGTGAGCAAAATAGCACATTCAGCAGCCAGTTGTTTCACTTTGAGCATTCTTCTCATCTCGGTCTGCACACTTCTCGCTGTGTGCAGAGACACGAGCTGTAATCCACTCTGAAATGCAGCGACTGAGACGAGAGCTTCAGTAAAACTGTTTAGGCTCGGATACCTAATTTACACTTGCAGCAGTGCAGCAAATACTTTCAGTGCTCGGGGCAGATAGTGAGCTGGTAGCTTATTGTTAAAGATCTGCCTGAAGGACAGCTGGGCCCTGACAGACACTACACTGAACACTACAAGATAGTCTGAACGAGTACAGCAAGTTTTTGGTTTATAACTGAGCTCATAAGAGGATCATACTGGTAGTTTTGCTTAGCGCATTTACTACTGTTTCATCACAACTAACCACGTGTTTTGATAAATTTGCATCTATTTTGTTTCCATACAATATGGAAATTAACCAGCAGACTATTGAAACTTGGGTTGTGCAAATGTTGCATTATTGTTGCATGGAGTTCCTAATTTAAAAAAATATATACATATTTCTGATTAACTGATTAAAATTCGGAAAGAAAAACAAAATGCATACTTGATGTTCACTGTGACGGCTTTTCATACTAAACAGAAATAAATGGAGGCCAAAGTTTTGAGCAAATGTTACTAAACTAATTAGAAATATTGCATTCATTAGGGACTATTTTCAGTGGAGGATTAATACACAATATGTGGTCTAGTGAGGATTTAAAGCAGCAGGACGACGTATGTGGGATCAACTCAAAATAAACTGCCTATGTGTGTGTGTGTTCATGGTAGCGAAGGAACATGTCGGCCCAGTGTGGCTCACTGATGTGTTTCAATAGTTTTTGGACAACAATGGAGCTCCATCGCACAGAGGAATAAAATATACCAAGCTTTGGAAACAGACAATACTTGTTCGCAGAATCAATTCATTGTTGGTTTTGGTCTTTTTGTGGGATTTGATGACAAGAAGAAAAGTATAGAAACCAGATCCCTTTAAGACTTCTCGTAAAATAAGAAAGGAAAAACACTGTCTAACCTGTTTCCAAGGCAAATCAACTTATTGGCAGAATTTTCTGAATCAAGTGTTATTATTCTTGCTTGTAGTGAAGTGATACGCCTTATTGTTCTTTCAAGGTACAGACACTAATTTCTGCAAATTTGTATTGAAAACAGGTTGAAGTAAGTTTACTGCACGGGCACTTTTTAAAAAAAAACTTATTTTAAGAAAGAGAGGTTTTTACAAATACATAAATGACTTCATAAAGCAGATATCTTTTGGGAGATATCCATAAACATCTCTGAAATCTTCGTCACATCAGTCCGACCACAAAGTAACCGGCACCGAAACTCCACATAGGCCAGATGAGGACGCAGCACATCCTCCTCATCTGCTGGGTTTTTTTTGTTTTTTTTGATGGCCGTGATGACAGAGTCACCTGATGCTGATGACGTAGGAGCGCTCTGGACGCATGGCCGGTTTAGACCGGTGTCTGTGTGGGCTCGGTGTGCCAGCTCCACACAGCAGGAGTGTGGCCGAGGAGAAAGGAGGCAGCCCGGGGGCAGACTCTGTGTCAGCTGATAGTGCAGAGGGTGGGCAGGGCCGGGGGGAGGGTGGCATGCCTGGGTGCGAAAGGCTCGCCAAGACCCACACTCTTTTGGCATTTTGGCAAGGGCAAGCGGCAAAATAAAATGATCCAATTTAAGCTGGTTTAGGAGTGCCGGAGAATATTCAAATATTTATTTTTGCAGGGCATTCGGGGAGGCTGTGCTTGCTCCGCAGATCAGCAAGAGAACCAAGTTTTCTTCTGTAAGCCTCAGCAACGGCGGCGCCATCTTGATAGCCAGTTGGCCTCCAGTGGTGGAAAATGGATCTGACTGGTGGAGTTGTGGATCCCGCCGCTCTGCTGTCTTCTCAATCCTCTTTCTGCTCCCTCCTGCTTACCTTCCTTTCATGTTTGCACCACCTCCCCGTTTTTAGGTCTTTTATTTCATTCCAGTATTTCTCTCTATTCTCTTATCTAGGACCAAACTTATGATCTAATTGAAAACCTAACAAGACAAAACTCATCATCTAGCTGAACATAAAAAATAAAAAAATAAAAAATCTTGTGTTTGACACAGCTTTTATAGGCACAGAGTACTTTGTCGGATACGTGTAATTCATCGATGTGTGCTATGATAATAAAGCCATTGCTAAATTGTCTGCCATAAATACAAAAAAATAATGTCCAGCGTCCATCTATATTTTCTGTTTGAGACTGACATTGACGGCAGGATCTTTCAAATGATTGCTTTTTAATGCCATTATTGTTATTATGGTTATTATTACTGCTAATGAGGGAAATACAGCCCTGGTTTTCCTCAGCATGAATTTCACCATGGAAATAAATGAGTAAAAAAGCCTTTATTGAATTACACTAAAAGCAATCTCAAATAAATGGGCCTTGAATCTGCCTCCATGAGACGATGCTTGCTATGGTATAATTTCATTGTGCAGGGAGCGAGAACAGCGGGGCCAAAGACACAGACAGACCCCTGATATGGAGGCTTCAGTATCGTCTTGGAAACGGTAAAGTGTACATATGTGTGTTTATGTGTCTGTGTGTGTGCGCGGAGAGTGAACTAAACGTCTTATTCTTTATCTCGTTTTGTGTGTCATCCCTCCTCCTTTGAAAGATGTGAAACAAAGAGGGCACAGCCATCGCTGATGCTGCCGATACGACGCAAGGTCGTTCATATTCGGATTATAAATAGAACAATTAAGCAATTATCATAACTGCATCTCTGACCCTGTGTGGTTTTATGCAGCAACAAACAATTTCACAACTCAACATCAGCGTACAGAAGCAGTCTACATCTGTCCTGCATTACAGCTGCAGAAAATGTTTTGTAACATGACCATAATGAACGATTGCTTCTTCTTTTTTAACTTCTGAAGTCAAATTAGACTTTTTTAACCTTTTTTTTTCCACACTGCAGGTTTTTAAGTTGCAACCAGTGAAAAAGGGGATTTCTACGAAAGCTAAATCTGCATCAGTTCTCTCGCTCTTTTTTCAGACCAGTTTATGGTTATCAACAATTTACATCAGTAGTCACTTTATGTTCTATATGAGCAGCTGAACTCTCCTGGGATGTTTATTGTGAGCGTGTCAATAGACTTTTGTTGTTGTTTTTGAGGTCATGAACTCTGTCACATAAACCCTCCATTGTGTGTTTGAGCGGACCAGGTCACTGGAGCAAATGGCTCTAAAATAACACGATTGTCGGTCCAACATATCGGACTGATAATCATGTTTTGTTTTTGTTTTTTTAATCATGTTTTTTTAAGGAGAGCCACTGTAACAGAGAGCAATAACTGATCTAAAATCAGATAAAATATCCCTACATACTCTACATATCCCTGTATACTCAGGTCATTTTGAGTCCTTTTAAACTTTGTCCTAAAATAAAGATTCCCAGCACAGTAATGTTATTTCAACTTGTGTTTCAGTGTAAATAGACTTGTTTTGCTATTTTTACAGAAATAATTGTGCTTTTTCTTGTTTCGAGTTCAGCAGTGTACCTGATACTGCCTCTGATTTCCAATAAAGTCTTGAAGCATGAGGCAATTCTTGAGGCATCTTTTTATTTATCAGATATGTCTGGAAAATATTTGAGCCTGAGTGCTTCAACTCACAGAAGAGCAGGAGTGGAGAGTAACTAAGTACATTTAGTCAAGTATTTACATTTTATGCTCCTTTATACTCAATATTTCTGAGGAAAATATTATATTTTTTTGTCCACTACAATTATTTGAAAACTGTAGTTACTGGTAACTTTTTGGATTTAGATTTACATAAAAAAAAACATGATGAGATTTTAAAATCTGAGAATTTTTAAAGTCTGAATCAGTGGTTTCCAACCATTCTGTCTTGCAACAACATAAAGAAATAATGTCTAGTTTAGGTTCTTTGTCCATATGCCCAGTAGTTTTCAGCAGTTCCACCAGAGAGACATTTCCTTCTCAGATAGTTTAATTTAAATAACTGAGGTAAAGATTAAGGAAAAGTTCAAAAAAAGAATCCAACATCTTTTTTTCTACCCAATTAACATCTCATTAATTATCTTTTAACCCATTGGTTTATAAAACATAAAGCTTCACCTCAACATGTAAAACCTTACTAACGCATCAGCAACAACAATCTAATAATATCATATATAATAAAAGAAAATTATAATTATGTTATATATGCAGAATACGTCCTTTTATACTTTAAATGCATTTTGCTGACAATTCTTCTGTACTTTTACTCATGTAGGATTTTTAGTTGTTTTTTTTTACACTGTTGTGTTGTTTCTTTTATTGAAGTTGACTGAATACTTCTTCCACCACTGCAGAAGATAATTTATTAGTCTACGTGACAACATCAAAATCCCCCCCCCCCCTAAAAAGCAAGGTTTACATAGAGAAACAGCTAATTAAGTGTGTGCATCATAAAAAAGAAGTTCAGCAGACTCACAATAATAAAATCAGATACATTTTGCAAGCACTGGATATACTGACTTTCTGCCATTACGAGCACAAACACATGTGAGCACTTATACTACACTGTTGAAACACGCACACATTCAGCACGTGGACACACACAAGCACAAACACACACTGAAATGGACTGATGGAGTCATGCTCTACCATTAGAGAGATTTAGTCAAAACCTAATCAGCAGACGAGCAGTTACAACAGAAAAGTCACATCCACTCACAACCTAAAGTCAAGGCGATTAATTGAAATTATCTGGTGGAAACAGAGAAACAGACATAGGTCACAACACCGGCTTAAAAATAGTAGAGCACCACTCAAATGCTCATGACGAGAGGAGAATTATTTTCTGCTTAGAGCCAGTTAGGCACGTAGAAAATCAACCCATTTACTCTCTGCTGACTTTAAAAGCCCAGAGCGCGCATCACTCTACTTATTAATCAACCACGGCTCAGAAATATAAACACCAGTGAAATTAATATTTACACTGGTGTTGGCATGTCTTATTTAGCCGTGCGTTTTAATCGTCAACATGAAAGTTAACAGTGTAATTCTGTTGTACACACGTTGCTCTTTGGTGTCACCTCTGTTACTATAGCTATGCAGCTCCTCGGGTGATGAGTTCTTTTTTTCAATGACTTTGCCTTGCATGCTGTCGAAAACCTGAAGCATACCAAATTATCTTTAATTTCTATTGTGTTTTTGTTGAATATAGGGAAGAAAAACTTTGGACAATTTGTTGTGAAATGAATTTATGTGCCTCTTGTTTGTACTGAAAAGCTCAGCGACCTGCCTTTGGTACTCATTACTGGTGAATTAAAGCAGGTTTTTTAGACAAAGGAATGCTTCCAACAAGAGTTTCTTTCTAGATGTAGTTACTAAACCTGTGGAAATTTATGAATTATGGTTCAGAAAACATTTTTTTTTGGTATTTTTCACTTCCAGCATAGAGAGAGAAGGAGCAAAAGAAAACACAACGCCCTCATAGCTCACCTGGTACAATGCATGGCCCATGTATTTTTACCAGGGTTTGATTCCAGCCCTCTCCCTCTCCCCCCTTTCCTGTCTCTCGTCAAGCTGTAAAATAAGGCATAAAAAGTACAGAAAGTTCAGGAGAAACTTTCAGTACATTTTATTACACTGACAAGAGAAGAAGCGCCTTCCTCAGGGCTCACAAAGCATGAATGCAATGGCCAGTCAACTACAGATACACCTCTGTATGTTTGTGTGTGTATGTGAGTGTGGAGAGATAATACTGTAATAATATATATACTAGATATTTTAGTACCAGCATGCACAATGTCTCACTTAATTTGCATTTGTTTCATAATTTCTTTCCACATGATCACTTTTAGGAGAAAAATAAGACTAAAATGACTTGTTACCAGTGAACTTATTAGTGTATTTCAACAAAAAAAAGGTCTTTAATGAACACTGGAGGTAAAAAAAAACAAAAAACAAAAAAAACAAATTGAAAGTTAATCTCAGAAAACAAAAAAGCAATTGACAAAACAATCTCAGCACAAGGTCCATTTAGCAGCTACTGAATCTGAATAGAAAGCTCCAGAACAGCTTCTGGATGGACCAAAAACAATTTGTAGAATATCTCCAGAAGAAAACGAGTGAGAAAATGAGTCAGTCAGACGCTTGGCTGGACCTGAGGTTATGTAATATATAGGTTGTCTTCAGTTCCTCAAACCCTCCAATAACCAGCAACAAATTCAGATATGAAAACTAATAAAGTGAGAAGAACGTTCCCAGCCATCGTTCCTGGCCTTCCCACCCTTGATTCACCTCCTGTATTCATCCTCTTAGCTTCATTTCTATATTAAATCCCCCATCAGAATGACTGATTGGGTGAACTGGCTGAGTTGTTGCGCTTAAGTTGCACAGAGAGCTGTTGCACTAAATCAAAACGCTGTGATCTGAGAAAACGATACCTAACATTTCAGATCCAAGGGCTTAGCAGCAGCGCTCGGTGATAACACTTATTGCCCGAGGGCGAAGCCATGAATGAAACATCAGATTTCTCTTTCAGACAGTCTTTTATAAACACCCAGCGAAAAGTGAAAAAACACATCTCCATTAATGGTGCTCTTAGCATCCATTTGCTACCTGCAAATGAGACACACTGAGACACCTGCGTGTTCTAGTGAAACAAGAGGCCTCGGCGCCCTTCTCCCATTTACACTGGCAAAGATAACAGCAAGTAGTGAGTCGCTGGCGAATAGGGGAGGTGAGACCGTTAACTATGAGGGATGATGTCGATTTATCATGATATTACAGCTCTGACAGGGAAACACACCTGTACTTTTTGATGTAATTTATTGACTGGTTTGTAGATGCTGAGCGAGAGAGGGAAAAAATTAGTGCGGCTTTAATTACTGCTGCTGCTGGTTAAAATATTAATGGGGCACAGAGTGTTGCATGCTCATTTCTGTTGATTTTTAATTAGCAGTAATTCATTTCGCACAAAGCATGTTGATGCCTGTGCCGCAGACATTAGCGAAGAAGCTGAATAAAGATGTTTTTCAGGGGGGAGAGAGAGAAAGAGAGAGGCAACGTGCATACTGAGAGGCGCTGGGCACACATCTCAGACACTCTCCAGGCCAGAGACGAGGCAAGGACAGGCGTCTGTGAAGGGGGGAAAAAAAACCTCCATCAAGTCTGACAAATCCAAATCAGCGTCTTCAACTGCTGCTTTGGGGAAGAGAGCAGGGAGGAGCAGACAGAGGAGGGGATGAACTGCAGAGAGAAAAGAAATGGATATAAGCTGAGTGTCTCCGAGCAGTGTTTCTGTGAATGGCTGCCGTCTTATCAGAGCTCAATCATTAGACAGCTTAATACGTGTTGTCTTCAGATGCTGAATCAAATCAAATTAAGTCACAATGACCTCAGAGTCCACATTCCCCTGCTTTTGTATAACCAATCTTTTCCAAGATTGGATACATTCTGTGAGCAGTTTTTTTTTTTTCTTTAAATGAAGCAATTTGCTTCTAAGTGACAGATGCGCGCAGGCCTATTAGTACACTGGCGATTAGGAACCTTCCGAAGGGTGGAGGAGAAGAAAAAACAAACAAAAAAACCACCCACATCAGGTGTATTTTAGATGTCGATTTGTGGCTGGCACGCGACTAAAGCTCTTCTCAGACATTTCCGTCAAAGCAACGTTTCACCCCGTGACCCAACAAGGAAGAACACACCACCATCTCTTCACCAGGCTACTCTATTACCCAGAGTTCCCTCCTCCTCCTCCTCCTCCTCCTCCTCCTCCTCCTCCTCCTCCTCCCACCCCCTCCTCAGCCCCCCATTCCTCCCCTCCCTCTGGGTGTGCGTGCCACGCCAGAGTCCGGGCTGGCATCTGGGAGGCTGTGATTGAGAAGTGTAAATAAATAATAATCCCTGGAAAGGAGACCGGCACATCAGCATCTGTCGACTCCCCAGCTAATAGTTTTTATTGTGGTGCCATCAATTTAGCACTCTTTGTTTCCTCGATCCCCCCCTCCCGCACTGGAGCAGATAGCTCCCTGTTTTTTAATTGAACTGAACAGATTTTTGTTTAAGGATCTCTTCCCCCTGTCTGTGGCGTTTCAGAGTAAAATCCAGGCGATATACTGTTGATGGTTTTACCCAGCAGCTCTTGCAGAGGAGATTGTGTGCTGTATGTTTGCTATATGTTAAACGTGTGCTCACTTGTGCATGTGTGAAACATCAGTGCACATGTGCAGGGATGCATGCACTTGAACGTAGTGTGCATGTATTTGGGTCAGAACATAATTTTTGTGCAAAATGCAGCCTTTCGAAGATGCCGTACACACACTCTGGTGAGCGCACCGATACTGTGCAAAGCATCTATCGCAAAGAGGAGAACTCTGTATCAGTTTCCATCTCGTTAAACTTCAACTGGAGATGATTGCAGCCGAACCGGGGATGTTCGCTGATTGTCCCACAATTCCAGATGACAGACACAGCGAAAAGCTCTGAAAAGCAGCGCTCTCTCTTTCAGGCAGGCTGTGTGCGAGTTTAAAAGGTAGAAATATGCTGGTGTTTTGTGGACATGGGAAGCAGGCTGATGGGTGCATAAATAAGGCATGTTGGAACATCTGGTCTTTGTTGTGCGTTCAGCTTTTTAATGTCTTCAAAGAGCAACTCTGACGCATCGCTGACTACCACTCCTTGCTCCCGCTTCATTTTAGCATGGAATAATAAACCATCTTTGGGGAATTGAGTCCCTTCGTCTCTCCCTCTTCATTTGGATATGCCATTGCAACCCCCCCTCCACTCCTCCACCCCATTTAAGGCAACTTTCTTTTTTACTCAGTTGATTTTAAATTTTTATACCTTAGGGAACGCTGGTGTATGTCACCGCAGTCGCCGGCTGTGTTTCTGCAAGCACAATTAAAATTCACGCACACTTTCCTCGTCCCCATTCCCCAGCATGCTCAGACGCTTCTTCTTTGGACGGCGCCAGAGATGGAAAAGTTGTAAATTTCTGATTATATGCAGAATAGATTTAGTCTGGAAGGCCCCTCTCAACACAATTAAGCACCCAAAGCCCATAAATTAAACACATATAGGACTTTATATCTGAATGATATTCCTGTTGACCATGAGAGTTCAGCTGTTCAGCTTGTACTTTCATTATGAGTGTAGTCACAGACTGTGTTCAACCAGAACTCTCTCAACCAGCGACATGACACATTAGGAAATGTTCCTACCAGCCCGACATAGAAAAGTTGCTGTGTTGCGGACGCAAAAGAGACGGCGACACTCTTAGTGTGTCATGTTCCTATTTTAACTAATTCACTTTGGCATACAGTAATTGAAAGATGACGGCAGACCCTGAGAAAATGATAATTCACAAGTGGTTTCAATGGGAGGAAGTGTTGAGGAACAAAAGGCATTTTTATGACTTCAGTTGTGGGATCTGAATGCTGTGAAAACTGGCGTGTACGCAGAGGTCAGGCCTGACAGGTCACACACAACTGATATGATATTCTTTATTTGTTTTTTAGATGAAGAATCTGAAAAGATGGAAAGATTAAAATCCTCCAGGTTGATTAAATGAACTGATGATTTGATACAAATACATGACGACAACTTTCATGTCGTGGTTCAAAACTGGTTCATGCTTGTTAAAATTCAACAGGAAATCAGCCAGTTTAAAAAAAGAATTCAAACCAAAGCCTGTCAGACATGGATTCTGTCACACTGCTGGGTTTGTCTGTTGAAGTGGAAGCTTCTTGGCCTTCAAACATAAATGTCTGTTTGTAACACAAAAGTAGTGAGCTAAAGGCTTCACTTCTACTACTTGACATTTTCATATTTGCAAACTGGGCCCAACACAATGGTTGCAGCCTCAAACCTTCTTCAGGTTGCTGTGTTGTAGTCTGTATTCATATGGTTGACCTCACCCACCATCTCACAGCTGCAGGCCATCAGTCATTAGGTGATTCAATTAGACGATACCAAAAAAATCTGTCAAATCGAAGTCATCGTGAATGTAGAACTAAAAACAATGTGCTTGTTCATTCTGAGAAGTAAACCATCAAATTGCATGTAAAATAAATTATTGATGGAAACTATGGTGTTGTGTAAAACCCAAACAGAGACGCAAAGTATGCTTGTATAGTCACTAGTTGTTGTACTCATCAGAGTAAAGCTGTCACAACTTCAACAACTTACTCAAACATCTGATGCCTAAAAATCATTTTAAGGAGATAGTTCCTCCATGAAACAGCTCTGTGTCTTGAGTAACCAGGTTATGATTTCTGGAAAGAGACGTCTCTGTTGAGTTTTTCAAATGTATTTTTTTGGCGCTTTGAGCACAAGATGAGTGTCATTTGGTTCCATCATATTCGAGAAAAGGCAGACTTCTCTATGGCCGATATCTCCAAAAAAAACACACCAAGACACAAAAAACAGACGTATGAGTAATGAGTTATTTTCTGGTTTTGTTTTTTTGTGTGTGAATATGTTTATTAGATTACCCTCTTTAAAATTAGAGCTGGAATAAACACACTCTGGTACTTGTTTTTTTTTCCCAGTCCACAAAAAGCTGAAAAAGTAGTTCTCCCCCCCTGCTTTTCCAGATTAATTGGAGCAAATGAGTGAACCAATGATACATGAACCAAGCACTTTACCTTGCTTCAGTGGTACAATCTCACCATTTACCTCTCAGCTGCAGCCAGGCTGCCGGAAAACACACGTGGAGACAGAAAGAGAAGCCAGCATATTGATTTTCTACTGCCTCACATATGACCTGAACTGTGACCACAGCTGAACATTAGGTCCTGTCATCACTGTGTGTATTTCTGTCACTAATTTCATTGAAACAAAGTCATGTAGTGATTTGATCCTCCTGATTCTCAACTCATATGTCACCAGTCTTGTGTTTTTTTGCTTTTAAAGTGTTGCAATATCCCAACTGGCCATAAGGGGCTCTGCTCAGTGGTACACTGGGGCTGAGAAAACCAAAATGTCACCCTAACTGTCAAACCTCAAGCTTCTACCCTCTGTTACATCCTGTTTCCCTCCATTCCCCCAACAGTACGTTGAGTTGTAATACAGAGATGAAGGAAGATGCTCATTTATGCATTGTAACAGTTAGGAAAAAGGTATGGTACCAGAGGATTTAACTTCTTTCCCCCAGAAATCAACCATTAATTAGCAATAAACAATTTCTCCTCACTATCTAATTGGCATCACATTTGTCAAGATACAGTTAAAGAGACTGCTTAATTAATTAAACATGAAATAGCACCTTCCCCGAGTGTTTGAGAATACAGATGTAACCCTGGATTTTTTTCTCCACATACACCAACACCTCCACCCCACCCTCTAAAAAAATCCAGCACCAGATTTGATAAGATTTGTTCTCTTTATCACTTTAATTAGCACCTCCCTCCTGTCCCCTTTGCAAATGAGGGGTAGGTGAGGGGGGGGTTCGGGATTTGATGACTTAAAATGCACACAGCTAACGAGTTATTCATACCCTGCACAGCTGTTAAGGCAATTTAACTGCTTCTTCTCCGTTCTCCCTTTTTTCTCTTGATGCTTACTTGTCGAGGAGGGAAAGGTGGCAAGAGGCCTCGCAAACTGCTCCATTATCTTGGTAGAGAAGCTCTCTGATTCAAAAATGGCCACAATTTCCGTCATTCACCTGTAACGGGAAAGATTTACAGCTATTCATATCTCAAACTTGCATCTTTTCCTGGAGCTTATGACCATTTTTATGCAACTCCGTCCCAACTGTGAAGAAGTAGGTGTTACGTAGGCAAGCAAGGTGTCAAAAAAACCCACACCTGACTGCTTTAAAGCCGTTTCTGTTCAGAGCTATGAGCACATTTCTATGCATGCTGTATACTTGCGTGCTCCACCATTGCCCATCTGTCGCTGTGCAATTATGATCAGAGGAAAGAAGTGCCTGAATGAAATATCCGCACCTCAGCTCCCATGCAGATTGCCGACCAGGACGTGTCAACTTCTCCTGGATCAGCATCCCCATGATTGGAAGATCACAACTCACATCTACAAACAGTGACACAGATGCGAGCATGCTTTACTTAAATCCACTGAATTAAGTTCAATAAGGTTCAAATATTGCAAAGGTTCTACGTGGTTTAAGGACATTTAGGAATATCAAAGACAAAGACTGAATAGGATCCTTCTCCTCCTTGTTTGGGAGTTTTATTGGAAAGGCCTCTGTAAACCTCAGAGGACAGGTTTGTGAAAAAAGTCAAAAACTGCCAAATTTTGTGAAAACGCACATACCTTTAAATCCGCCGGTTTATCTGCTGAGATGCTTTCAGCTCTATGGTTTTAAAAACAGCCTAAAACTGAATATATTATACCCAATTCAGACTGATAAGTGGCGAGGCACTTTGACGCGCCAATGGCCTGAAAATCTGTGATGCAACTTTCACTGTTGAGTCTGTTTTGGTCAATGCATAAGTGGAACCATTGTGACAAGTGGCGTCTGCTGAGTGGTGTTGTTCATCGATGAGTTATTGCTTTAAAATGAAAGTGGTAAGACAGGTTTGGAAAAGGAAAATGGGTTCAATTAGTACTTCAAATAACAAGAGGCCACTTCAGCTAAATTCCTAGAATATGAACAACAGGCCACAGACTCAATAAATAGAGATGAGTTGATTTTCACTGTAGTTTTTTCTCTCCCTCTCACCGCAGGCTGCACAGTCAGTTATGTATAATTCCTTACCATGAGCTGAAAAGGCTAGAAACCCAACATTTATTAATATTTTAGCTGATTCTGGACTGGCTCTTTTTCGCTATCTCCAAACTAACATCTCTTTAATACAGTCTTTGCTTTGTAAAAATTCATAGCAACTTTTTTTTCACAGAAAAAAATACATAAAAAAAGACTATTACTATTGATAGGGAAATGTATTTTTCTGTGGGTTTGAACACATAGCCGAGTGAATGGGCTAGAGGCTTTGGCACAAACTTTGAAGATAACAGAATTCTTTGGAAGCTCAGTAGATCCATCTGTCCATTTCACAACATTATGCTTGAGATGCTTGAACTGTAAACAGAGGTGGAAGGTCTGTGCGCGGTGGAGCCACGGCTGTGTTGTTGTGTCTGCCTCCGAACTTTAAACAAAAGCTGTTATGTCTGAGACAGAATAAAAGGGCAGCCAGAGGTGTTGGCCCCCAGAACATAAATACAAGACCTGGAATGAGACCCCTTGAAAACCAGCTAAAGGCTCTGCAGCTCTACGGCGATATCTGCAAACTTTTTAGGCCAGGTGAGGCCTGCAGTTGTGCTGGAGTTACGGGACTCACCTGACTGAAACTGCTTGGCATCGTACTGAAAATTAGATCGTGTTAATAACCAGGATAAGACAAGGGCATGTGCCACTTTTTCCAGAAATCAGCATACATATTCATGTGAGAGTGATGTTGCTGAATTAATGCGATCAGAAGGACGGTTTCAATCCCCCCTGAGTTGGTTCATGTTTAATCTCGTCTCCTCAAAACCAGAAGGCAAAGAGCAAGAGAGGAGGGTGGAAAGCAACTCAGTGATTAATGTTATTAATTTCCACACCTCTAACCTTCTGTTTCCGCTTCTCCACGTTTGGAGGTTGAGGAACCATTTTTTGAAAATGTTTGGCTTTTACCAAGCAGCTCGGCAGAAGAGAGAGAGACAGAGAGGGAGAAGTTTCCGATCTAAGTCGGGCTGATTCCGCGGAGATTGCTATCATTAGAATAACTTTATTAGGCTTTCTGCTGCATTTCCTGTTTGATTTACTGCGCGATCCCAAGGGCTCATGGGTAGGCACTGAGGACTCCCCTGCACAAGCCAGACCTGCCGACGTCGTGCTGCAGCAACCTGAGTGTAACGTCCCTATTAATCTGGAGCTAAACGTAGCAGAAACATAACGGAGGTGCTGCCCAATAAATCTCTTTCAGGCCTTTAAAACGCAGCGTGTGCTCTCGCTGGTGTGTCCACGTTTGTGTTGACAGAGCGATAACAACCATTTGTGGCCCCTGCATAGGATTATGGGTATGGCCCTAGCACCGCCATGTTCGGTGGTTTTACTGTCATAATGCATTTTTGTGCTTTACAATGATGTTTTGGAATATATAGCGTCTAATGGCTGAAGTGGGATTCCAAAACAAATGCCAGTTGCTCGCTCGCTTGATGCTAGCTTGAGAGTGAGTGGCTTGCATGTGGGTAAACACTGTAAATGAGCAGCCTACGACTTTCTCCAATAATGTGAATTTGTGCAAAGCAGCATTTAGTTTTTGTTTGTATCTTGTCTTTGTTGCATCTCGAAACCATAAAAAAAAATGTTCTGCTTCACACCTGGTTAAAACTTTCTCCCACCATTGCATTACTCTTTCTGTTTTTGGCAGATTACAGAAAACAGAGCTTCCAGGCGAGTCTTTTTAACCTGACTAACCTGAACAAATATATTTAATTGATATGTGCACCCCATTGAGACGTCATTGTATTTGAAGGGGTTGGTGAAGCTGTGATTAGTGAAGGAAACCCCCTGATGGAGTCACTGGTGGTGGTGGTGGTGGTGAAGGAACGAAGAGTTTTGGACGTGATGAAGAGTGGACTTCTGCCGAGCTCAACCTGAGCACTGGATATGACGAACTGTAGGTGAAAGGGGTGGAGGAGGGATTTCGCACTCAAACGACAGCTGAAAGTTGAAAGTTTGATGGCAGCAACATGATTGGCTGAAGACGATTGTGGCTAAATCTGATTGATTAACTGAAAGAGGAAACACCCATCGCTGATTAGAAAGGAGAATGAGATGATTGTGAATGAATGAGGCTTAATGAGAAGATCTTTCTGCTTGAACTTATCCTTCATGTGGTTTGTTGCACAGAACCATCATCATTGGAAACTTGGCAGATGATTGGATGAACCATCTGTCTTTCACCGTTTATTACGGGCGAACTTCAACGAACCAAACCTCTTACCTAAGCTGGACTTCGCTCAGTGCTGCACTGTGTTCAATGGGTCATCAGTGCAAGGGTTGGTTTGTAGAATAAAGAAACAATGACAGTGAACATTGATGCAGTCTATGTGTTGCTTTCAGCTCAATCGTTCTTGGTCCCCAGGTCACAACTTTGACGTTCTTGATACCAACAACGAATGATGCTAAAGTAACGACTTTTACACTTTCACATTGTAATACTGAAAGACTTGTACTATCGCCACCAACCCTCGAGTCTGAGTAGATTTAAGGCCTACCATGATACCAAATAACGAAACTTCTTTAGCAAGACCAGGTCTGTTTCAACTGATTTTCACATAGATTTTATCTTTTATATCCCAGTGCCTCCCAAAGTTGTTGTGATTATCGCTGCAGGAGGACACATCATCACAATAAACAAGATGCCCTCGCAACAGAAAAGGCCTCTAGAGGTAAAACAAAGTGAAGAGGAAACTACGAAGAAAGCAAAAGATCTGATTAAGTTTCTCTTTTTTTTTGATTGTTTCTTTTTTTTTTGTTAATAGTTAACCCTACATACACAGCCAGAAACAAAAACAAAACAAAAGGCCAACGAGTGCTAATGCTGGCTTATGCTTACATGTGACGGATTAAATAACAGAAAACTGTGAAGGACTGAGCCAAGTTGTGAGCTGTTCCTCTCTTGGTGAGACACTACAGTCTGGCAGAGCTGCGAGTTTCCGACCACCTTTTTCAGAGTTTGTTAAGTGATGTACAAAACAGGCTGGAAAAAAAACACACAACTAAATATGATGCTCACTTGAAATCTGCATTCATAAAACCCTGAGCTCCTGTTTCTCCCTTTAAGTTGTTCTGTGAGGTGTTAATGTGCACTGTTGATTGACATCTTCATGCATACTCTGGGGGGGGGTTGTGTTTACTGGAGCATGTATACGTTCTTTAAATGTGTCCATCCTGCAGATGTGCATCCTAGCAATAAAAAAAACAACAACACATTATCAGAATAACTTAGATCTATTATAAGTGATAAAAGTTTGACTTTAAGGTATTTCATCAGTGCTGTTTTGTTTTAAATTGTTACTTTACGACATTTATTTGACAGCTTAAGTTACTTTACAGAAGATTTTTACAAACAAGTGTTTATAAAATATAATGTATTATAGATTGAACTAACCCAAAGTGTATAAAATAGTTACAATTAAAACGTAAAATTAGCTCCATGGCAACTAGCTAATATATAACAGTGTAACACTATTTTTTTTTAAATTATGAGTTTTATTTTTAAAGTTAATTTTGCTTATAATACTTGTAATGAAATATTTTTATTTTATTTAGTTATTTGTTTTTTAAAATTACAATGACCTAAATAATTATTTCACTTAATGTAACTTATTATTGGATTATATTACATTACATTTATATGAATGGATATCCTCTTGACTCTGTGGTCCTCCTCTTGACGGCTAAATATTTTCAATATATACATAGATATATATATCTATGTATATAAATATATATATATCTGTGAATCTCAGTGGGTAAAACTGAAGCTTTATTTGGCAGTTAGACCTCAGAAACTCCACCCAACCCTCCACAAGCCACGTGCGTCAACTGCAACCTTTATGTGGAAACTGTTTATTTGCTATGACATTGAGAATTTCCACAAATATCACAAGAAGATACTGTATCTGCTTTTTTTTTTTTTTTTTTTTCTCCCCCCAAAAGTGGCGTACCGCAGCATGATGTGGCATCATCTATGAATGCTTTCTGAGAAACGTGTCTAGTGTAGCCTGCTAATTTTTAAAATAAGCAACAGCATGAGAAGGCCTGGGTAACAGAGTCAGTGATTCATCAGTCACCATTCTTGTCGTAATTATGATTTCTATTTTGACATCTGGGGAAAGTCTTTGAAGTGTGTTTGATGCCGTGGAGAGCCAGCGAACAGCCTAATGGAGACGGAGTTTAAGAAACTGTTCTGCGCTTGCCAGTCTCCTCTGAGCAATCACCCATGATACCCACCCGTGGCGAAACTCCAGCGTTTAGCACAAAACTGGAGCTCTTCTGGTTAGCAGCGATTGTGATCCTTTTCAGCTCGAGATCCACTGAAATGAAGCCACTTCTGCTGAAAACTCAACAGCTGTATGTGGACAGTGGTTTTTTTTTGCATTCCCCAACCTCTTTTACTTCATTATTAAATTAAAAACTTTTTCTTTTTTAAAATCCTCCTTTCCCTTAGAAAATCATTTCACAAATGTTCTTGCGGCCACCTCCAAGATCGACAACCACTGTTATAGAAAAGTATTAGCCATCTGTGAGGGAAAACCTTTTCTAAGGCGGAGGCAAATATGGCTGATCCTTATGAAAACAGTGATAATGAGGAGGAGTATTAGCTGGAGTTCCTGTTGTTTGTCGGTGCCGTCACCTCTGTTTGTCAGTGAGTAAAGTCACTTGTAATGTCAAAATCAGGAAATAATGAAGCTTAATGGTTCCTCTCTACTTTATCTACTTTTTTTTTTTTTTTACCTCTTGACATGCACACCTCCTGATCTCCACTTCTAACCAAACAATGAATCCTCTCCCCCCTCACAAGAGCGTCTGACACTTCTTTATGATAGTTTTTTTTATGTGATTTTCTTTTCCTCGTAACACACACAACGTTACACTCTGGCTTTTTTATTCATGAAAAAAAAAGAAAAAAAAGAAAAGAGCAGAACATCAAGGGAACGCCAGCCAAGACTGGCTGGCACATATCGCAGGGTGTTAACAGGTGAGGGAAATTTCCTAAAAGGTGCACACACCTGGCCTCACCTGGGGTTCACAGCCAGGTCAGGACACCTGCTGTTTTTATATCTTAACTCCCTGCAGAGGGCTTTTGCTATTACAGGTGTTCACACCTAACATTTATTTATTTCAGGTTTCACAGGTGCTTCAGATACACTCAGCAGTAGAAGAGCTCAGGTACAGTCGGTTGGAGAGGAAGAGAGGCACGACAGAACGTTGATTTCAATTTCGTACGGTGAGCTCTTGCACAAACTTCAAATATATTTACAATAATAAACAATCAATGATTCATAAGATGTGATATTTACAGTTATTACAAATAACGTGTTCAGTGACTGCAGCTGTATGAGTCAGTAACTGGAGCTGATATCTCTTAGCAGTAGATTTTAAAAACAATTTTCACATTGTTTCGTCTTTCGTTTTGCAGAGGACGACTCTGGTGCCCGAAAGAGAGTCTGATCAAGTTAATGCCAAGAAATTCTGTGGTACAATACAAACAGTTTAATTGTGTAATTAACAATCAATAACCACTTCTAGTTAGAACATTTCTGCAGAAAGGAACCGAGAAACACTTATAAAACAGTCAGTCGTAACAAAATAACTGGTGTTCTCATTGAAATAAACTCATAAAAAAGAAACACTTTTATACAGAATATTTATACAGGAATAGCTTTTTGAATTGGATTGTTAACCAAAGGAAGACACATCGCAGACATCGATTTTCACACAGATTGCATATGTTTTTCTTTCTAAGGTGTTCTATAGGTTAGTCATTTTACCTAAGCTTATTTGCATGATAGTAAAAATTGCATACAACATTAATTGTGAAGCTTGTAGCATGAGTTGGTTGACATACAGCACTTTTTATAGGCAACCTTTAAAGCACATTTCTCCATTTAAAACGTTTAAGACACTTTTTGTTTTTACTGCCCATCGAAATTACATTTATAAATAGAAAAAAGATTGGTGGAATTTATTTAAAAAAAAAGCTCTACGCAACATAAACTTTTTAAAAAAGTAATTACATCAGAAAACACTGCATGAACTGCAAATAAATAATGTCGGACAACATAAACATGGTGTAATTCACATTTCTAACTGTGTGGCAATTCAGAAAGTTTACAGTGACAAAGGTTTTGCAAAATAATCTAACATCGGCAGTGCCGTATAGTACAAGGCATTTGTTGGCATAGTTTCTTTAAGACTGTATTTTTTTTTTACAGTTACAATATAATGTCTATATATATATATTTATATTTCCTCCCTAACAAATAATACGTAAAGACTGAGCTATTCTCGGAGATTTCACCTGGGCTGGGTGATCGCGTTCCAGAGTTTGGAGTGATCCGTAATCACATTATGCGCTTTTTAAAAGAATAACTAATCTGCCAGCAGGCTCCAGACTCGATACCTCATAATTAAGGCCTTGTCAACCACTTGGTCCTTGATTTCATTTGCTATTTTTTTTTTTTTTTTTTTACAAATTCCAGTTAAACATCACATACGTAAACACCTATCAAAGTCCTAGCAAACTCCAGGGGGACTTTTTTTTCTTTTTAAATATAATCAGTAGCTCAAAAAGATAAAGTAAGTCAGTGTAAAACAACAGACATAGAGTGCAGTCAGCAAATATCCACGGCAACATACTTAGAATAATTTTTTGTGCAGATTATTTAAATGATGCATCAGTCTTTACAGTGAATAATACAAGTTTTACAAAATCCAAAAAGTAGTACTTGAGTCTGAAATGGGCTCTCCAGTGTGTGAACACTCGCTTCACATAGCCTGTCAGTCTGCAACTGATATATATAAACACTCCTCATATAGTCCAGGCGCTGTACTGATTAAAAACACTACTTTTGTTTATTTGCGGTGTGGTGGTTCTGTGTCGGCCGGAGCGTTACATTTAGCACAGTCATCAGTCTGTGTGTGCGCACGGGAAAACTCTCAGTACGTGTTCAGACAGGGAGAGTCCTACTCCTTGAGCTCGTGTTCTGACTCTGAGTGGGCCTCGGCGCCTCGGGCCAGCTGCTCTTCGATCTTGATGGAAAAAATGGTGCTGTTGGCCTGCGTGGTCTCGTCCAGCTCCTTCAGCAGCTCTCCGCTCTCCCTGAAGTCCGTCAGCTCCTCCTCGAAGGCCGAGCTGCTGCTGCTGCTGGTGTTGGTGTTGGTGGTGGCTGCGGTGCCGTTGTTGTTGTTGTTATTGGGCTCCTTGAGCGCCTTGGCTGGGTGGTTGATGTAGAAGCGCTGGTTCTGGAAGAACTTGATGATGGTGAGCTTGGGCAGGTCCAGCTGGGCCGACAGGGTGTGGATGGCCTCCTCGTCGGGGTACAGGCCTACGTCCTGGATGAAGCTCTGCAGGATGCCCAGAGCCTCCAGGGAGATCTTCCCTCCGCAGGTGCGGGACTTGATGCTCCCTCCGCGACTGCCCTCGTCTTCCATCTCGGCTGGCGAGGCGGTGGAGGGCTGGCGAGGCGGCAACCGGGGGCCGGTGGTGGGCTGCAGTTGCTGCAAGGGCTGCTGGGACAAAAGGGGTTGGGAGGGGTGCTGGAGGGACAGGGAGGGCTGGTGCTGCTGCTGTGACTGGGGTGGCTGAGCCTGCAGTGGGAAAAAAAAAAAAAAAGGGGGAAGAGAAAGGAGACGGGGATGTTATCAGTGCACACTTATCGGCGCCTTAATAAGGCCTTTCATTAAAATCAATTGAGTTGTGAGGAAAAATGGGCCCGCTGTGTATAGAACAGGCACTTGGTTGAAGGAATTTTCCATGTAATATCTCATTGAATGTAATCAGTTCTGCAGATATGATTTTCTTTCCTTTTTTGGTAGTGGGAGATTGTGTCTCTCATTGTGGGGGTAGAGGCAACACACACACGCACACACACACACACACACACACACACACACACACGAACTCAAAGGACAAAATCAGCCCTACACACAGTGGGAAACTGGCCTCTCTATTATAGCCTGTGCTGCTTATCAGGCTCTATTGCCAGGCAGTGATAAACAAGCTCCCTGTGCACAATTCACGTTGCGATGGTCTGGCTGATTTGCTGCAGTGTGAGAATGCTATCGATGGCTTTCACTCCACCGTCAGAATCCCGTTAGTGTAAACACATGACACATTACTCGTAAAATGTCTCATTGTGTGGTTGGAGAGGGAGTGAGTGGGCAACTCGTGGTCCCTATTGACCCCGCAAAATGGGTGCTCTTTTATTTTCATTTCTGAGTCAGACACTGTAGAATAGGTGTTTCATAATGAAGTTTGCAAAAACAGCACTTTGCAGGGACGCTGTTCGCCAGCTGCATAAATGCACCCAAAGATGTGATTTTACTGTACCAATATACTGAGCCATGATAGTTCTTGTTGAGCAAATGTGAGCTAATTTGGCTAATGTATCGTGTTAGTGAAGGACCGGCACAAAATATTTAAACACTAGTCTCTTATGGACAGTGTAAAACTGCACCATTAAATCAGAAATAATCCTATTTTATCAATCTACCACCATTTCTGTTTGCATGCAAAGTATGCACAAAATTCCCTCATTCCATATCTGCTGCTGAAATTGATTTGTAAAAGAAATCCTATTACCTTATTTATATCCAGTAAATGGCAGCCTTTGTGAAACACTGGCCATGTCTCCAAGTAACCAAATAACTAATCAACCACTCAGCTGTGGCTCAGACTTTTAATAGAAGTATTATTGTACTTCATTAAGATATTTCGACCGTTAACTGAGCCTGTGTGTTATTTTCTATTCATCTGCCAGATGTCTCTTATAAAGCAGCTCTTTTTAAATAAGTTCAGGCTAATGATATCTTTGAAATCAGCTTTCGCTCGAAAAAGTAGGAACTTTTAAGTGTTGCTGTGGTTCTAATTAACAAGAGTTCATAAAAACTCCAAAGTGCTGTTTATTACAGATTCCTGGAAAATTCGATAAGATTAAATGAACACTGGGAAATTATGTTTTTTACTTATTTGTTTTCTGTATTGAACTTTAGAAAAAAGTTGGAAAATATGCACAAATACAGGAAGCAGGGTTGTTTATCAGGAGAGCCTTTGTTCCTGTGGCTGTTTACAAGAACTCAGGTTGCAACTAACAATCATTTTCATTATCAGTTTGTGCATTGATTATTTCTCAACTGATCGAAATTGGTCTATAAAATGTCAGAAAATAGTGAAAATGCTTATCAGGATATCCTTTGTCCAACCTACGTTCCAAAAACCCAAATATATTCAATGCAATCGGCCAATATTTGAGAAGCTGGAACATTTTTGGGGCATTTAAAAAAAAAAAAAACTGACTTCAGTGATCAACTGATTGTCAACATATTACAACTACAATCATCAATTAAAGGACTAATGGTTTCAGCAACATTAACAGCAGAGCTGGGTTCTGTAGTTACAGTAGATATTTACTAGATAGATATTCACAAGTTAAACCTTGTATGTGCTGGTGTGTGGGTGTATTCACTCTTTTATACTTCCTACGTGAAAGAAAATCTATTTAATAAACATTTGTATACAAGTATATGGATCAAAATGATTCATATTTAGTTTGAATGTGTGCATGCTTGTACACTTTTAAACTTGTGGCATGTTTTTATGTTTTATTATAAACTTAGCAACAGAGTTCTGTCTGAAAAAAGTCTCTCACACACACACCCCTACATTATGTTTTAAAACCCTGTTTAAATTAATTTTATTAGAGAAGCGTGATGCATGAGCGAGTTGAGGTCCAGTGCCTCGCCCAAAGTCACAGTCAGGACACACGCCGCCACGCTCACCTGCAGCTGGTCGTTGGAGAGGTGCATCAAGTGCGACGGCCTCTCGTTGTGGTGCTGCTGCTGCCCGGCGCTGCTCTCCTGCTCGTAGATGGCGTCGCGTTCGACCTGAGAGAGGCTCAGGAAGCGGCGGATCATGGAGAGGTTCTCCCAGAGCGTCCGGTTCTCTGGAGAGGGATCCTCCTTCCAACGTAGAAGCTCGCAGAGCCAGCCCTGAAGGAAAGGTTAGAGAGGGAGAGACACAGAGAGAGAGAGAGAGAGAGAGAGAGAGTAGGTCAGTAAAGCATAGTCTTTAGACTCAAATGTGAGCACAGGTCAAAAAACTGTCTCTAACTTCTAGAGTGTTACAACTGATTTTAGGCCGAAGAGTATGGAAATTTGTTCATAGACAAACAGTTTTTATAATGCTTTACCTAAGACAAGAACAAGATTATAAAATATGCTTCTTTTGGTGTTAAAATAGAAATCTATAATAAAAATAATCTATATATCTAATAAAAATCTGCACGCCCAAATATTCTTCGGAAAGCATCAAAATGCTGGAATGAAAAAGATCCAATGTAACACCATTTCAAATTATCTAAGTAATTAAAATGATGTTGTTTGTTTCCAGAACTAAAATAAATCAAAAGTAAAAATACACACGCACACAAACACCCCATTGTTTCACGATAGCTGCACCTGCAGTTTGTATGTTTCTCTGCCACAGCTGAAGATGAAGATGTGAATTAGCCAAGGTCAAGCGACACAGCAGGAAGGAACAATTTAACGTGACGAGAAACACACACTCGCATATTGAGCAGCACCCTCGGGAGAAGCAAGTGACTCCCATGTTTGAAACACTCCAGCAGAGGGCCATGAAAGACAGAGCTGAGGAACAGTACAATCAGAAAATGCTTTATTTCATCAATACAATGGGTTACAATGAGTCTGACCTTCATGACTGAAAGATTTTGAGACGAGACTGACACGTTACTGAAAGTGCAGGACAAAAAAGGAGCTTCAACTCACTTGCAACTCACTTGTTTTACATAGTGTGTGTATAGCAAAAGCTGCAGAGCTGCCCAGAGTTACACGCGTGAAAAGTACGACTCAGCTAGGATGATGTTTCACGAGGATGTGATCGTACTGTGTTACAAAATCCCAAGAAAACTGTAATTAAAATGAGTTGCTAAAGGTTTTGTTTTTAATGTTTATTTGACAGATAATTTTGTTCGATCAATTGTTTTGGTACATTTTTAAGCAATGTGATTATTTACTTTGTTTTATATCATAGCGAACTGAAAGGTTTTGGTTTTTGGACTGTTGGACAAAATAAGCTGTCTGAAGACATCAACTTTGCTCTGGGAAATTATAATCTTCACTTTTCATAATTGTTTGACATTAAATAAACTAAATGATTAACTGAGCAATCAATAGAATAACATACAGATTAACTGATAATGAAAATAGTCATTAGTTGCAGCCCTAGATTCAAACTACATGGCCTCAAACATATAGAGTACTTTTGTCTTTTTGGGTTTGGTTGATGGAGATCAGGACTGGGATCAGGTTCAAATTAGAGCTGAATATAATGTTATAGATGAGATGACTATAAGCACAGAGGTTGTTAAGGAAGGAATAAATATAATGAATAGGAACTTTTCACAGTTTGTGTTTGTTCATGGAGCTGAGTGACAAACTGAGGATTCACAACTGTGACAGACAGAAGGGCTCTGCAGGGGTTGAGTGACGTGGTCTCCCAGGCTCAGACGTGACGACCTCAGCCTCAGCAGGCCTGTGTGTGTGTGTGTGTGTGGGGGTAGTAAGAGTGAAGGGAAGTAACACACTGTAGTGGTGTGTGGGAGAGCGAATATGAGTGGTGAGTGGTGAGGGGGAGGGGAGGGGGGGTGAAGCTGTAGTGAATCTACAAGAGAGCTGTAAAGGGACAAGAGTGGATGAAGAAGGAGGGACGGTCGGGGAGTGAAACCAGCGAGGAGGAAACGCAGCGTCAAAGAGAAGCAGCGAGGTGTGAGCGTGTGTGTGTGTGTGTGTGTTACGGAGGGCTACTCGCTCAGCCGGGTAGTCTGTCCTGGCAGCGTGACAGAGCGGCGCTGTAATCTCCCGGCCAGTGCGCGGCAGCACCTTTCATTTCCACAGGATTACACCGCGCTGCTGGTCCGCACACAGACACACACACATGCATACACACAGAGGGCAGAGCCACGCCGCCACACTGCATGCAAGAGATAACTCAGCAGTTTGGTTGTCCCCTGTTCCAACTCCTCCCATAAGCCACATCAAACCCAGGAGGGGTTTTGGAGGAAGCCGAGAGGGGGAGAAAAGAGAGAGAGACATAAAGAGGGAGGAAGAGAGAGAGAGAGAGAGAGAGAGAGGGAGGAGAGCGGGTAGAGGGGGCCATAAAGCCTGCGTGCCCACCTTGTTCCTTTGCCACGTTTATTGTTGCGTTTTTAATTTGCATGCAGAGGGATTTGGACGGCGCTCCAGTTGGGCTGTCTGTGGTTTCAGCTGATTCGGTAGTGAGGGAGAACACACACATACACACCCCACAAAACACAAACAGACGCACACAAACCACCACACACCATCTTGTCAAAGCCAGAGAAACAGTACCCCGGCCCAACGATGGAGTAATCCAACTCAAACACTCCCCAAACCAGCAGGATTAAACCCAAAGTAGCAGAGCCAATCAAACAAAGGCACGACGTGAACTCCATTTCAATGCCAGGAAGTCCATTTGATGAAATAAAGTACAGAGAGTTTATTAGTTCACAAGTGTGAATGTTCGGTTGTGTGGCTTTTTTTTTTTTTTTTTTTACTTTGCCGCCTGCATTTTCTACAGTTTGAGAGCTGACATTTAGCTTTTACAGGAGGAGTTGAAGGGAGGAATCGCACGCCACAAAAAATACCCCGAAACATTTGCTAAACGTTTTTTATGTGATGTACGTCAAACAGCAGTTAGCGCCGCTCCCGGGTCGGCTCTGTGGACAGTGGACAGTCAGCATTTTCCATGGCACTTTCAAGAGCTTTGTTTGTGTTTGTCTAATTGCATTGCTTCCACAGGCCAGGCAGAGGCAGCGGGGGTAAAGGGAGGAGAGAGAGAGAGACAGAGAGGGTGAGAAAGAGAAAGAGAGAGTGAGAGAAGTTAGTGATTTTACTGCCATGTTGTCAGTAAACTTTAAAAAGAGAAACAATGGGATATAGTAAACGCCTAAAACACATTTATTCTAAAAGTATAAAGTAGCTTTGAATGTATTTGATGTAAAACTTATTCATGCATCAATAATCTTTCTTAAGAATGACTAAATCAACAAGACTTTATGTTCAGCCTTCCCGTTCAACATTACCATACTGTTGCAAATCTGTTTTCCCCTTTATTGTTTAATGTAATTTGTTGAGCCTCTCCACCGCAGCTGACAAGCACCAACCGCTCTTGATTGGATCATGGAACTTGCTGCCCCTGCTGCTAAAGTGTTCCAACACGGTCCAGAAAACAAAAATCTAGGGCTCTTCAATCCAGTGTACTCTGTGTTTTGTTGAAGATCATTAAGGGCTCTCTATAAATAAATAGAACAGGTAGTTCAGAACAGGCCTAGTTGTCGGCCAACACAGAATACAGTACACACTCGCTGTGTTCCACAACAACTCTTGTTCAGTCAAGAAATGTTCACACGGTTCAACCATCACGGCAGCGAGGCACTGCAGAGACAGCAGACTGGTGATACTTGCAAGAAAGTCTATCACTGTTGAGATTGATAATTATCACTTACGGCAAACATACACTTCACAGAAACAGAATTAACAGATTTTCTTTTTTATATATATATATATATTATATATATCTTTATATATATATATATATATATATATATAGATATGAGTGGATGGTTAAGTCTCACACCTCTCATCAACCCTCACTACACAAAACCACAGGCAGCCATTTCCAGAAAACTATTTCAGATAAGCCGTAAGCACAGCGCACAACGGCAGACAATGAGTGTCTGGTTAAGAAGTGGACCAATAATAACCAAATAGAAGACTCAGATTGGTCAGGATAGTCATGTTGTTCTGTGTCTGCTGGATGATAAAGTAGATCATTCTTTAACTTGAGATTTAAGAGGAGATTTTTTGACATTTTATATTAACAAAATTAGGAATCAGTTAGTCATATCAAATAATTGCCAGATTAATAAATAAAGAAAATGGTCGTATCTAAAAGAAATAGAAGGAGGCTTGGTTTTATTCCTGAAGCCATTAGACCTGTGAACGGTCACAGTTAACCTTGTGTATAGACTGATACATGCACCCTGAACTTTTGACCTAATAACCAAAATAACCAACTGATTGATATTGATAGCAAAAATAACTGCAGCCCTAATTTAGACTATTATGCGACACAAAAAGATGACAGGACTTTTCTCCCTCCAAGGTGGGGTGATGCAATGATGCAAAACTGCTTAAGTAGCGGTTGTGAAGGAAAACCTGACGTTATATCTGCAGTGGCTGACATTCACAGATGTATGTACTCCTAACAGGTCTGTAGTGTAGTGATGATATTAGAAATATGCCATCAGATGGTGCGTGACAGCAGCTCGACGTCCTCATGAAACTGCTCGAGAGAGAGAAACAAACGCTGATAAGCAACTGAAGTATACCGACGCATTTTCCCAACCAAAATTACCTTAGAAACCTCAAAGTAGTGAACTAGAAACCGGTTTATTTTGATGCTAAATACATCTCTCAGTTGAAGTCACAGATGCTGCAAACAGGTTCATCGAAGCAATAAGCACTGACAGGCATAGGATTATCTTGCTATGTTGGCACACACCTGCGACAATATTGCACAATAATCCGCTGCCTCTAGGTCATCGTTGCTTAATTATTAATTAGTTTCAAACAACGGGACTGGCAATCAAGAACCACCAGCCTTTTTCTTGTTTTACAGCAGACACAGATCTGACCAGAGGCTCGTGGGGCTCTGGGGTCATAAGGTGCCAAATTAAAAGGGTAATAAACTCTTCAGCAGGCTATTGTATAGTCCTGGTATAAATAGCAACCGGGTGTTCTGACAAAAATATTTTCCTTGCAACACAATAGTTGAATTCATGCGTGAGATTCACCCAGCTATGCAATGTGGTACACCGTGTATGTGAGTGCTGCAGTCACAAGCTGCCAATAAGAGCATAGGCCTGCTCTGTCAGAGAACAGCATGGTATTCACCACCCAACCTACCCACCCATTCACCCATTCACCACCAAACTACCACTGCAAACACCCTTAACATGGAAGCTCAGAGAAACATAAATGTAAAACTGGCTTTGCTGTGAGACAGGGACAGTAGACAGACAGATAGACAGACAGAGAGACAGAGAGACAGAGAGAGAGGTCTGTCACACGGCCTGGCCAACACCTTCCCTCTAATCTCATTTGCTTGTTATCAGCCCCATCAGGCTGACCTCGGCCACTGCAAAAATAAATAAATAAAATAAGCCAACAGATGTCCATCAATTTGCCATTTGAGTCCCCCCCCCCCTCCCTCCTCGGATTACTGCGTGACTGAAAATATTGCCTCAGTTTCAACCTCAGAAACACACTATGTGAGTATATCGAGTAACATTTGGATTTTGACCATTTGGACAAAAAAAGGCCCGGATGACACATCAAAAAAATGAAAGGAGAGAAAAAAAAAATCACAGATGAAGAAATGATTGCCGCCATTGTTGTGGCTTTGTGGCTGCCTGGTTGGAGGACAGGACTTTTTCGGAGGCAGCCAGACAAACCTCTTCTGTGTCTGAACAAGAGAGAGAGCTAAAAGTAGGGGGAAGACAATGCATTATTGTCTTTCCTCCTCCTTGAACCTGGCAGAGGCCCAGCACTGGCAGACAACACTATGCAGATAAATGCAGCCGATAACATGTTTCTCCACCCTGAGTGAGCCAAAGTGGCGGCTGCACGTGCACGTTTGCCACGCAAGGTAACGTGTGCTGTGTTGTAAAAACATTACGCCATGGTGGACGCCCCATCTGCTGACGACAGCAGAGTGTTGAAACGTTCCTGATGCTCGGGCATATGTGAATCTCCTGCAACAATAAGCAATAATTGACTGCACAATTCGGGGCCAGATTTTTTTTGGGGGGAGAATAAGTCTTTATACACAAATAGAACAGCTCAGAGTGACTGTACAAATAATCTTTGGCGTACTGTGAGGAAGATAGGGCGATGGAAATGGGGTCAGTGGCCTTATTTGAACTGCAATTGAAAGGACAGCAATGATGTGCCAAAAAAATACAGTGAAAAACTTAATTGTACTCAGCTTGCAGACCAATCATAACACCACAAAGTCCAATGTACTCGTCAATTAGTGTCTTTATTCAATTTCTCCTTTAGCAGCCAGTGAAAGTTGTTTGCTCAACACGCTGCGCAGCAATTACCTCATACACTGTATGTTACACAGATAACATGAGCATTGGACTGAACTAATAATGGTTTTGGTGCCATTTCATCCGATAATGGGTCAGGTAAGCAAACTACACCACCCCAAAAAAAAATCTATTTAGTTCATCCAAATTTATGTTCCCCAGTGGAGGTGTTCTGGTGGTCCCACCATCAAGGCTTAAAGCGTAGGAATGAATTTATGGTTCAACGACGGATTTCACCCATTGATTATCGCAGCACCATTACAACTCTAGATGAATAATAATGGTTATGTTGTTTATTCATTATATACCAAAGGTAATCATGTTTATATTCTTCCATTGACTATGAGATAGGCAGATGATCACTGCGAGGGAAAGGTTTGCACTAAAAATTACTGCTAGCGAGATCTTAACATACAGATTTGTCTCACCAAAGAAAAAGAGAAGATTACCGAACTGTGCATTTATATACCCAAAGTAATCGTGTTTGCATTCTTTCATTCACTTAGAGCGCAGTGAGGGAGAAGGTCTGCGCTGGAAATTGCTTTGCTAGATCACAAAATACTAATTTATCTAACATTACTGAAAAGAAGATTACTGAGCCTTTTTTCAATGTGCTCCATGTTGTAATGGAGGAGGACCGATGTCAGTGCTACGAAGCATCTGAAACCGCTCAATGCAGAAGCAGAAATCCACCTATTACTCATCAGCTCCGGGAATTCAAACTAGTGACCCAGTGATCACAAGCCCAGCTCTCCCACCATTTCCATCATCAAATACACAACTCGACCTCGACAACAGAGGAGAACACGCAACACAGCTTGGGTATGAACACACTGAATATTTCACAATGTTCTAAGAGGAAAATAATTATTTACAGATAAAGGAAATTAACATCTTTCTATAAATATACTTCTTTGTTTACGCGTATCTGGGGCTATCAGGCTGTTCACCATATGGTCATCAAAGAGTTGAATTTATTGTAAAGCCACATTTTATTTACCATTTTTCATAACCTCACCATCTGATTCCAATTCACATGCTGGTCCTGAGCGTTCGTAAGGAGCCACACTACAAAACAGATGGATCAAAAGGACATCTTTTTGAAATGATGATAGGCCCTAAGGATGGTTGGATCTGCGACCACAGTAATGGCTGATGAAATTTCTAGTTCTCATATGTAGCAATCATGAAGCCACGTTTCTCTTAAGGAGGGCTTTTGAGGATTAAAAACTGAGTCATCTAAATCATTCGAAACCTGACTTTTTTTGTTATTAAATCACGTTGATATGACTCTGATGTCTTGTCAGAGTGGATGCTCTCCAGATTGCGGTTGCCAGATTGTGTCACTATCCTCTTTTGTGAGGATGTCAGTGGCTGAGCTTTAGGAGAGAAATTTTCCAGTCTGAATCATACATGCCAAACAATTAATCTCTATTCGAGCTGCGACATGGAGAAGTCTTAGCCAAACAGTGAACCGTTTTCTGAAGAGGGGTCACGACCTCTCCAGATACAATAAGCGAGTTGACAACAATAACAGAATGACAGCTAACACCACACACATTGTGGAGGCAAAGCATGACTATGCAGGAAATGGCCCCTCTCTGTGTCAGCACTTGCTCCCAACAACAATACCGACCAGTTCTGTGTGGCAGTTTACGTCATGGCTGCCGAACCAATAAAGTGTGCAGGGAATTTTCGAGCAACCAAATAGAGGCAGATGGAGCATAAAGAATAGCCAAAGGCAAATGACCAGTCCATCTAAAATGGAGCACATTAAACATCTGTGTGGTTAGAGTGGGGTTTTTTTAACTGCACGTTTTGTTCTTTTTCAGTGAATTTCTTCTTCACACACAGCTGCACATAACACAGTAACAATAATATAACCTGGGAGTTCCCCGGTGCCACTGTAGTAGGCTGGATAAGGATAAGTGCCTTGCTCATGACGGAAGTAGTAGAGACACATGAGAACATGTACAATTTAAATGTCTACAAAAAAAGATGTAATACGTCCAGTATTTGTTCACAGTACTAACAGAACATTTGCAGCGTATTTTATCTCAT
This sequence comes from Dicentrarchus labrax, assembly GCF_905237075.1. Taxonomy (NCBI): domain Eukaryota; kingdom Metazoa; phylum Chordata; class Actinopteri; family Moronidae; genus Dicentrarchus; species Dicentrarchus labrax. Next base: position 3,814,927 of record NW_026136707.1, on the reverse strand, counting down.
AAGAAAGTAAGAATTCACTTTAAATATCAGTCGATATCACATTTTAGTGAAACTGTATTCTCTTTGTCCACTAAAGCACTTCAGATTGTTTATGTGTACAAAATGGCTGAAAATCGAGTCACTGATGATGCTACAGTACATGTGCCTCTTTGTATCAAATATTAGTATTGTTGAAATTGCACCATAATCTAGTTTAGCCTGGTGGTGGGCTGATATTTGGGTACCAGCACTGTCTGCACAGCACACTGAATGTTCAAACACTGTTCTCCCACCACACATTTACCTCTTGTTTATAATCTTTTCTGTTCAATACTGCCGAGGCAGATGGAGGATGAATGCACAGAAGACAACAAACACACTGAAGATGAACTAGAGATAAACAACAACGCCAGCAACATTACAAACACAGAAAGCACCTACATGGAGTCTGATTCCATCAATTATAAGAGCTTGATTGAGATTTAATTCAAAGCTTGGGTTTAATTGCTAATATCAAAGCATAATTAAGCTGATAAATCATGACTGATCTTATTGAATTAAGGATTGAAATAGCGGAGAACCTGCAAATTGTCTATGTCAGCTAAATAAGTGTTCTTAATTGGCCTACAAGTTTGCTTCAGATACTAATGAAACTAAACAAATTTTCATCCCCAAAAAGTGTTCGGAAATAGAAGTCTTCATATGCAGTTGTTTATTCAGTGCTATGGCTGTGTGTCTTGTTCAACTTGGAAATTCACCTTAAAATAGATTATTTACACAAGTGGCAACAAAGTAAACACAAAATCTCAAATGTCTCTCTGTACATGGCTGAAAAGGCAACTGATATTTTTCTTCTTCAGGCTCAATCTATGCAGTATATTGTAAAAATAGTGACTGAAAAATATGGTGTAGACAGAGGGATAAGGATGGTAAGTCCGTCTCCCTTAGAGAGACAGAGAGAGAGAGAAAGATACGGACACAGAGGGGTTGTGAAAGACAGACAGGGAGAGCAAATAATGCTAGCCAAACCAAGTGCACACAAGCACCAGCATGAGTACTTGGATAGGTCCTAATATCTCCCCATGCAATTCCCCCTCACTCAGTCACACACACTCCTGTATACACACACACTCACACAGACACTCTCTCTCTCTCTCTCTCTCTCAGACTGCATCTGCCGGAGCTAGTGGCTGTAGTTAAATTGAAATATTTCCCGGCGTGTGTCAGAAGCATGCAGAATGATAATTATGACAGATCTGATTAGGCGGGCCGAGTCGGGCGGCTCCGGGCTGCAGGTGCGACCTTGTGCATTCCTGAGTGTGTAAATAAAATTAATTACAAGCGTAGGGGGCGCGCAGCGCGTGACATCAGCGCGCACAGGGGGGACTCCCACGGGGGGCACCCTAATGGAATATTTTCCCCGAGTCTAATAATACAGTTGGTATTGACTTGAGGTAATTAGGGGGATCATTAAAGCGCTTTTCCCGGCGTATTTGCCTGCCTGATCAGATTAGCGAGAATGGGCCTCAGAACAAGCCCTGTGTGGTCTGTCAGGAGAAGTGGAGACAGTGGGAGAGGGTTAGCTAGTGAACATTTGTAGCAAAGAAGGAGCTAGCAAAATACTGGGACTGTCACTGGGACAAGGGTGGCATTTGCTAACAAGCTGGGAGAGGGTAAGGGCTAGTAAGGTCAGGTGCTTGAGAACTATTCATTGAGGAAGGGCTAGTGAAATATTAGAGAAGTGCTAGTTGAGTTAACTAGCAAGCTGGCTAACACCTGCTCCCCAGGAAAAAAAACATTTGTCATATAATAATGCATTAGAGGTGATGACGAAGAGATAATTTGGAGTCCTGACAGTCAGGGCAGATTCCTAGTTTGGACTCAGGGTAGGAGGCAGGCGAGGAGGAGGGAGTGGGTTGTGCAATTGGAGACAGATGGGGTGAGAGGTGGCATGTAAGGCGTAAGTGAGAGAGATGGCAGGAGAGACACAAAGTGCTCTGGGCATGCTCAGTGAGACCCCGGGCTCCTGCGAAGAGGAGGAGGGTTCGATGAAACAGGCAGTGTGGAGAAAACAGGCTGGTGGGAATTCCACTGTCCATTAAACAATAAGAGAAAGGCTCATTTCAGAGGGAGGGGAAGACTTACCGTTTGCAAGATAATTCATTCGCTAAATTAATTATTCAGACAGCTGGGTCTCCAGTTCAAGAAATTGTGTCTTTAATAATAGAGAGGATCTGGCCTAGCCTGTTTCCCATGGCAACCTAATAACCAAGCAGGCACAGGAGATAAATAAATAAATCAATTAATAAACAGTCACGGCCCTTTTAGATCCCTAGGGGTTGTGATATGCTTGCTCTGATCTGCCTAATTTGAGGGAGAGAGGGGTGTGGAGAACTGTGAATCCACAAACAAACAAAAAAAATGAAGACATCTTGATGACTGCCCTGCCACAGCACAGAGAGTACAACTTATGGAAAAGTGGAGCAAAATCTCACTGTGTCTACGCGATACACCGCCACCAGCAGTTCCTGATATTAAAAAGTAACCGATAACATCTTTACTGTATCCATTTTACTATCCGAGGATGTCGTTTAATGCCATTCGTACACAACTCTTCATGCAGAACACGACTTCTAACGCGCTAACCCCCAAGTGGCTTCTCAGTAACAGACAAACCTCTGAACGGTCACAATCTAGAAACAGACACCCAAAAGGTCAGCCATCTGCCCCTCTTGTTAAGCAGCCATTGGATGGAGCAGAGCGATAGAATCGGTGTGTGTGTGTGTGTGTGTGTGTGTGTGTGCTGTTGGTCTGGTCGGGTAGGATGGGTCGTGTGCCGAATATCTGAGATTAAAGCTAAGAAAAGCATTCAAGCCCCCATAAAACACGTACGACCACTAAGCAGATTCCTCCCCTAACAGGAAATTTGTCATTTTCTGAACACGAAGGAAGTAGTTCCAGTTATTCTGACACCCTCCCTTCCTACTCATATCAGTGTCCCCACCCGCAACCACCCACCTCTCCACCCACTCCCCCACCTCTCCAGACCAACAAGGCACTCACTCCACCCCCGCCCTCACCACCCCCCCACCCCCCCCACCCTTCCACTCCAGGGACTGCCGTGCCAGGCGGGTGCAGGGTGACAGATGGCATACACCAACCTCCCCCTCGCTCTCCCCTCTCCCCCCTACTGCACCAGCCCCCCCCCCCACCCGGCCCCCCCGGTGGCGCAGCGGCGGACCAGATCAGTGCCATTCTGTCTCATTAGAGCCTGGCTAATTAGCGTAGCCTCTTCCAGGGGAGAATGAGCGAGTGAGAGAGAGACAGAGCGATGGGGAGAGAGGGCGGTGTTGGTGGCGATGACTGCGTTCTGTACTCTTCTGGTCATTGAGGAGTCGGAGGGCTTTGAGCCCCGCGGTGCTCAGGGCTCCCAGGGTGCTTGTTTTATGACAGCAGGGACTCTGATTCCATCCGTTGCGTAATTCCTCTCAGGAAGTGTCGGGAATGTTTAGACATAAAAGTCGTGTCAAAGGAATGGCCCCCAACCCGCTCCACCCCACCCTCGGCTAACCTCCCATCGCTCAGCTGAACATTAGCCGCCCTCTCTGCCAGGCTAGCCAACACAGCAAGCCTCCCCTGTTAACGTGAATGAAAACAAAGTGCAGTAGCTTACTAGATAGCTCTCTTTCCCTACTGAGCCAGTTAATAATGTTGACACCAACTCCAGGCTATCCAGATCATAGCTTGCACCTCTGCAGGCTAAAATGAAATGGGCCGTTTGGCGTATATAGCTTCTTCTGGCAGTGTCATCGCTGGATTTGAACCAGTAACACGCAGATGTTTTCTCCAAGTCTGACATCTCCTGAAGCTAAATGGAGATGGAGCATTCTTGGAGCGTTCGATCCCTTTGAATCATCGAGGAATGGATCATGAATAATGATCCTGGTTTTTATCAAAGACTAAATGTAATATCTGTCCTAATAAATCAGGAATTGCTGCATGGATTACTTAAAAAATATGTATGCCCAGACTTGAAGTGAATGGCGACCATTAATCTGATAAAGTAATATGGCTTGGGTTAGATTCACTGCTCTATAGTTACTGCGCTGAATATGTGGCAGTAAAAGAGTGATTGAAATGCAACATTGACTATGTGAGAGAGAGAGAGAGAGGAGAGGGAGGGGGGGCAGTTAAAGGGTGGCTGAGATCTGCTGTGGTTACGAGCCCTAAGAGGACAGGATGGCTGCGTTCCAGGAACCCCCCAAACACACATACACACTAACAGACACAAACACACACATTCACATAAACCCATATTTGATGCACAGAAAAGCATACACACACACACACACACACATCTATAACCAATGCATATATACATACACACAGACACACCTAAGTATACACTCAGTGGAGCATGCACCAATCCGTAAACTCTGCTTACTGCTTCTCTACCCAGAGGACCACTACTGCCTCTGACCTCCTTCAACCCCACATCTCTTATTTCTCTTCTTAGCTTTATCATCTCCCATTCTGTGAATGAGACAAACATGCTGTACACAGCTGATAAATACACTAAGACCTACTACATGGTGCACAAATACCCACACACATATATACGGGACTGATACCCACAGATCCCGGTCACCTGATCCTGTGCTTGCGTAAGCATGCTAGGAAATCCTAAGCTGAGCTGAAGAGGCAGAGGTTGAACTGCACACCGAGCTGACAGGACGGTGCCAGCCTCAGCGATGAGGCCGCTTCCCCACCCTCCCCCCACGATTATTTCCCTGGACCCCATATGGGCATCCTGCCAGTCCTGCCCATCCTCCATCCTCATCACCAACCACATTCACACTGCACTCCCAACTCAGTGCTTGCAGTCTCTGCTGGCATGGTACTCCACCAGAGGCTTGGATTGTGGTTATTTTCTCCCCGCAAGGCTGCAAACCTCTCTGGACTTAAGCTGTCGTTTACAACATGTCATTTAAATATACATTTTGCCCTTCTGCCTGGTTGACTGATTCACACTATTGTAAGCTCCCGAACAATTAACACTGATATACTCAACATACAGAAGCCTAACGGGAAATTTCCTCCCCCAACAAACATGCTCTGGTCACATGCAGTAATCATTTCTTTAGTTCCAGCAGATGTACCATAAATGTCTTTCTTGGAATGAGCAGACATGAGTAGCTAAGCTGAGGAGAGATTTATAATTCTAGAAATGTTTTTAACTTGGATTTTTTTGTTAAACCTTAAAACCAGCACCACCTCACCTACTTCCTGTTATACCATGTGTCAGATTTTATGGATAATATTTAATAGTGCGATCAGAGGAAATCGCTGCGCTCTAGGGCTGCAACTAATGGTTATATTCATTATTGATTTATCTGGTCGATAACCTGTCAAAAAAAAATGTAATCACAATTTCCTGGAGGCTCAGGTGACATATTATCTGACCCACAGTCCAAAACCCAAACAATGTCATATTTACAATGATAGAAAACAAATGCAAACGACAAACAATGGCAACAGCTGCAAACGCTCACATCTAAGAAGCAAATGTTTGGCATTTTTTGCTTGTAGCAAAGTGCCTTCCGTTTACATTTCTGTCGATCAACTGATCAATTAATTGACTAGTGATTATTAACATAACATAGGGATCCTATGGCTTCTACTGTATGTGTGCAAGGGACAAAAGATAACAACATCAGAGGAAACCTTTCCACTTTTTTGTTGTTGGACTGACGTGAATTCTGGGAAGTAAAACGCTATAGAATTGTCTGCCCACGACATAAAACTAAATAGGTAAAACTAAAATCTCGCTCCCACTTTAAATTAAAAACAAATAAAGCAAATGATGGATTATTGAAGATTTGTGTGGAAATGGCAACTGAAAACTGGTTGCTGGTCTCTGATTTTCAGAGTTCAGGGGTCCTAATTGGGAGGAGCATGCCTGGCCTGGCCTGGCGGTGCTGGTAGCTGTGGCAATGCCGGCTGGGTAGTAAGGGGGGAGACCAGCTGCCCGGGGAGCGCCCATTACGAGATGGAGCCAGAGATAAGTGCTCTCCCAGGCCCCCTTTCAGAGGCATAATTAGCACACTTCTTATCTGCTGCTCAATTCACATTCACACCCGCCTGCCATGAATGGAACGTGAAAGAGAGGCAGAAATCGGGGGAACGAGAGAGGTAGAGGGGCAAGACAGAAAGATGGGAGTGAGGTGGAGAAGGCAGGGTGGAAACCTGTTCCCAGACAAACCGTCATTTGAGAAAAAAGAGAGAGACATGTGCGAGTTAATACTGCGTCCGCCTCGCTCTCCCCCTTTCTCTTTCTCCATCCTTCCAAGGAGTCTTTGAACTCCTTAACAAAAACAGTGGTTTGTGCATCAAACTGCAATTTGGTAAAACAAAGCTATCTGGGGGTATAATCATCCTAATCAGCAAGAAAAAAATAAAGCCTTTGCAGATATTTCTAGATTATTCCGCCCTTGGTGATCTATTTCTCCCCCCCCCCTTCATCAAGCACAATTGTGGAAGTCTTCCCAACTCTGCCTCCGACAGATACATGAAAACCTTTAATAATAACTCCTTAGTGCTACATTTTTTAAATTACTTTTAATAAAGAGTTAAACTGGTGGTGTGTCCCCCCCCCCCGTTTCCATCACACACACAAGCTTGTATTGTGTGAGCGCCCTGCTCTCTGGGAGAAGATAACAGGGGCCCCATCGTCTTACTGAGCGGAGCTAATATAAACAGGTTTGTTTGGTGTTGAAACAGTGTCGACTGCTAAACTCCAAACCCACAATAAAGAGGACATGTGTCATTATGTCGATAAATCATCGCGGTGATGCACTCAGGCAGGTTTTGCTATAGGTTGGACAGATTTCTACTTCTTTGGCTTTAACTGTATGATTGCATGTGCATCTAGTATTAAATTATTTTATAATCTTCTCTTCTTTATAATGTTCTCTGTACATCAGTTGCTCGCCAGGTCAAGGATTGGCTGATTTGGGCATTACCGGGTCTCAAAGCTGAAGGATCTGTATTCTCATGCTTTTATTTTTGCAAGAAATCCATCAGCCCTGTGTGTGTGTGTGTGTGTGTGTGTGTGTGTGTGTGTGTGTGTGTGTGTGTGTGTGTGTGTGTGTGTGTGTGGATGCTTTCAGTGAGGATGTATGCAGGTTTAGAATTTCAGGTTTGGATTCATGGTCCATCAATGCTGCTCTAAGAGCTACTTACAAAACAAAATCATGTGAAATGATTAACAGCATTTATATATTATGCTGCTTTTGAAACAACTGGAGGTAAATGAATCCTTGTTTGACTGTAGCTTCAATGGTAAAAAAAAAAAAGTAGCAATTGAAGCCTGAACCAAGGAAGACAGAATACACCGTATATATGTATATATCCACATCAGAGCTTTGGGTATGCAGCAGACCTCTTTTTGTATTCAGTGAGGTGTTCAGTGTGTGTTTCAGTACCTGGCTCTTGGAAGCAGCCACCTTTGCGAAAAGCGCCTGGGAAACTTTGGCCCTCTTCATCTCCTGCTGGATCTCATCGTAGATGTTGGAGTTGATGTTGAGGATGCAGTTCTCTGTTTTGCCGTTCCACTCGCTGGGCAGAGGCGACGGTTTCACCTGGTTGAAAGAGTGAAGCCAAAGAAAAATTCACATTTTCCACTCAGAACTAGAACACATTGTCAGATATTGAATTCTCTTTTGTATTTAATAGATTTTTGTTGTGTGCATGGACTGGGTCACTGTACTCTACCTGAATATTTTTTTTAAATATTATTAGTCATGTGTGACAGTAGGTATGCTTAATACTGTGTATCTGTACATGTTTCTACACTTCTCTATCTGACCCAGATCTAGTTATCAACATTAGGTGTAATTAAAATCTAAAGCTTTTGTAATAGTGTAAAATAGTGTGGTATTACTATTCTATATATATATATATATATATATATATATATATATATATATATATATATATATATATATATGTTTTCTATGATTTTTGAAAATTAAAACCTCAGAATGCTAATATTAGCCTTGCACTTGAAAAATAAATTCACATGTTGCTCCTATTAATATTTCCTGCTTTACAAACAGCAATGGGTTGCATGTTGGGAGATGATAAGCTCCAGTGTGTTTATTGTCTATGAGAAAGTGTGTATTCAGATTGGTGGTGGTGGTGTAGAGGTGAGGAGGGTGGAGTTATTTGCTCACAGGGGAAATGCCCACGGGGATTCGGGGATTCCAGTCCTCGGGCCTTACGCTGTTACAGTCTTCCCTCCGGGGCTACAGTGTCGGGAACACAACACAACAGTGCTTGTTCAGGCTCACATGAGGAAAAATAAAGGTAATCTGGCTAAACACAAGCATACACATACACACACACATTGGAGTGTAGATTACACCCACACACGGCTCCAGTTTTACTTTGCTCAAAAACACTTAGATGTGTTGTACGAAATGCTATTATTCTTATGTCAAGCTGGTGATTAAAAAATAAATGCAAGTCAAGTGAAATCAAATCATCTTCATTCAGCGGCTTGTTGCATCTTGACAAAAATCCTTTGAAAAGGTAACAAGTATCCTAATAAAAGCATTACCCAAGACCCATTAGCATATGAATCATTCCATACGAGCCCTTTTAAAGGAGACATCGACAGGGTTGGGTATGAGTACTAGTACATGGTATTCAAATCAACCATAATAACACCAACAGCCACTAACTCATGATGGAGCCAGTGCTCAAAAAACATATATATTCATATATGGGTCTAGACACCTAATATGAGCACCATTATCTGATAAAAACACTAACATAATCCTAAAATTTGTGGTGAAACTGGAATGCCAGAGCATTTCTGGGCCTTTCATCCTGCTTTTTTAACAACAGCTCGATGTGGGTTTGTCAGTCTGAACGGTAGGTTACCATGTCAAGCTAATTGTTAAGGTTGGGACGTGCACTAACTGGCTTTGGAGGAGTCGAGGCCGAGCCATCAGCACACGTGAGAGAAACATACCTCTGCATCTGCTTTTACGAGGCCAATAAAAACACTCCTCTGTCTCTGGCTCAATTGCCACCCTGGTTGATTTATGTGCTCGAATTCACACTGCATTGCTCCATAGGAGAGGCTGGCAGATGGCCAGGTGTATGAGTGTGCGAACGTGTGTGTGTGCGCGAGAGAATTGCCCTGTGTAGGAACAGGTCTATGTGATAAATGTCAATGGGTTTAAGTCATACAGGTGAAGTATATTATGCCTTAAGATATTCTATTGATGTGCCAACAGTATTCTGAGCGATGTGAAAAACACAAACCAGAGGCTTTGACTTTTGGGCCATGTTTGAAATAGTTGCACACTGTATGCCAATGTAGTAGTTGTGTGTTTATTGTTCAGCCTACGAATCTATTTCTGTTTTGTTATGTACCTCTACAGCTCGAGAAGTTGGTCTTAGATGTGCTAAAAGGCCCTCAGTATATTTATTCTAATTCAACTGATGTGATTATTGGAACTCGTCGTTCCATAGCCCTATCTCTGCTTCTGGGATGTTAATAAAAACATTAACAGCAGGCTATTGAGTGCACGGTATGTCATTTCTGCTGCTACAGAAAATAGTATATAAAATATGTGCTTTTTTTGGGGGATAATATCAGAACACATCTCATATATAATATATAACATTAGCCTAGTTGTTCTTAGACATTTTAATGTGGAAATGTTACATATTATACTTGTAAGTCCTTTTTCATTCTTGTGCAAAGGTCCACTTTAACGCTGAATCTCTGTCCTGCACTGACACAGCCTCCGATTGTAAAGACGAGCTGTGAACTGCAAAGTGGCCCTGCTTAAGTTCGGCACCGCTGCTTCAGAATGCGACTCTTTCATTTCTAGTTTTGTAAAGACAGCAACTGTCATCCTGCTGAGCAGTTTCATGGGGACTCTCCATTTTGAAGATGGGTGAGCCTGTGTTTGTGTCTTTCTTTTATCCTCACCTAAATAAAAACCAAATCTTCACCGAGGACAGGACAGAGGAAGCCTTTGTCCGCCCCTCTCACCTCCCAGATGCAGCTGACCGCACTTCAAATGGGCTTAAGTGGTAGAAAGTTGCCACATACCTTTAAAATGAGGGACACTGATTTGCGGTGAGGGTGGAAAGTTGTGCTGTGGTACGCAGTTATTTCAAAACGGGGACTGCCTAAACGATGTTTGATCTTTCACAGAGCTTGTCATCACTGAGTGAGCTTTATTTTGAAAATGGGAGGGCTGTTAATGCTGCCTAATGCATGGTAAAAGGTCAAAATTAGCACAAAAAATTATCCATCATTTGTGCACCATTCTCACCTGTGTGGTGAGGGCGGTGATGATGCAGAACTCATTTACATGCAGGGCGAATGTAAAGTATGTTCTAGTGTGCACGTTGACAGAACGAATGGGCTTTTTTTTTATGTGTTCCACGTGTTTCCAGACAGGTTGTAGCCTGATACAATAGAGGGGAATGTAAGGTGTGTAAAAAAACAGCAAGCATGCAAACAAGCACCACCCAAGCGCACTGTCGTCACATGTAAACAAAGCGAAGCACGAGTGTGCCTGTGTTTGTACAGCTAGAATGTATATACACGCACTTTTTACACTCCAGTAGCCTGAATAAGGGACAAGAAAGATGTTTTGTTTAACCTCTTGTAGAGCAAGCAGGGATGTCCATGACACCGCCACAAAGACGAACAGTAAATTCCACCTTCTTAAAAACACTCCAACCTGCTGTCACATCTGCATACCTGTTCTCAACCCTGACTGAAACTAAAAACATTCACACCATACCGACAATATCTTGAAGTAGCCAGTTCACAGGACCAGATCTATTCCCACGTTTTTATTTGAGGAATGAATGCAGCCTTTGTCAGCTCTCATTTTGTTGCTTTATGAACTATGGCTGCACTTTTGCTTCATCCAATATAGAGATACTCTAAAAAAGCTAAGACTCTTGCTCTCTTTTCAGTTACTGGAATTGGAATATTTCACAATATTCTGACCTGGTGCAGAAAGTCTAGTTATACAAATATTTCTCTGACTCAGAGCTGCTCTGAGGAAGAAATGATCTTGTTAACCCTCAACGGGCAGAGCCAACAACACATTTTTTTTATTGCGAAAGTTATCTAGCTGGCAAACTTGAATGGTAGGTGATGTCCCAGGTGGGTAACAAGGTTGTGCATTAGAGGATTTTTGCAAAAGTGGTTTAATTAGTTAGTTATTTGGTTTGGCTAGTAACTGACTCCCTAGACTTGGATGTGGCTCCGCTTCATAGCTGCATAAAGGGTCCCATCTTAGCTGATCCCTCAGAAATATATCTACTATCTTTTTTCCGTTTAAATAACGCCAGACACATTTGTATTGAGTGATCTAGAAAAGCATTCCCAGTTCTTCTCTACATGAAACCATCATGTTTCTTTTTCAGAAAGTGAATAAAAGAATGTAAATATATTACTTTAGGTGTATAATAGATGCTTAATACTGGGTTACAATGCATGACACATTCATCTAGTGCTGCAGTGGTGCCACAACAATCGGTTGGTCAAACCATAAATTAGATCTCGTGTTTGAGGCACCTAAAGCAGCACCACATTGACAAAGAATTATAAATCTGCCTTTACCCCTTGACTTTAAATTCTAGTGCTACTGTGAACAAACATCTTTGCACATTAAGGTTTGTACCAATTTGTGTGTTTTTTTCTGTCTATAGAGCAGCTCTGCCTCGAAGAAATGTTTGTAAAACTAAAACTCTACTAATCAGGTCCTACTGAGTAACATTAAAAATAACAATGTGTTATCTGTAGTGTTGCTTTCGTCAACGAAAATTATGACTAAATATCGTCGTCAACGAACCTTTATTACGTGACGGAAACGAGACGAGACGCAACGTAAATGGTGGTCATGTGACGAAAACTATAATCAAATATATAATGCAATATTGTTGACGAATAAAAACGGGACTAAAAGTGGTTTGCAAAATAAAAACTCTAACTAAAATATCTCTTCATTTTCGTTGACTAAAACGAGACGAAATGTTGTAACGTTATTTCGTCTCGCTATCATTATTATTTTGCAATATTTCTGTTTCCTGAGTGTCGGGGCTGCATCAGCGCACTGCACAGACGCAGGCGGCGTCACTTCCTCAATCCCCACTTGCGGCATTATTTAGAAGATGCAGCTGCGGTGGGTTAACGTTAACGACAACTCAAGAAACAAAGTGAAGTCTGGCACAAAGATAGGAAAAGTTAAACTTGAATTTAATGTCATTTTTT